>NC_139596.1:14809185-15119185 GCF_946808225.1 Silurus aristotelis | reverse complement strand
ATTGCAAACAAAGGCTCCTGTACCAAATATTAACATTGACTTTCTCAGGTGTTCAAATACTTATTTGCAGCTGTATCATACAAATAAATAGTTAAAAAATCATACATTGTGATTTCTGGATTTTTTTTTTTTAGATTATGTCTCTCACAGTGGACATGCACCTACGATGACAATTTCAGACCCCTCCATGATTTCTAAGTGGGAGAACTTGCAAAATAGCAGGGTGTTCAAATACTTATTTTCCTCACTGTATATATATATATATATATATATATAATGTGTATATGTATATATATATATATATATATATATATATATATATATATATATATATATATATATATGTATGTATGTGTATTATATATATATATATATATATATATATATATATATATATATATATATATATAATGTGTATATATATATATATATATATAATGTGTGTGTGTGTGTGTGTATATATATATATATATATATATATATATATATATATATATATATATATATATATATATATATATTTTACTGTAATTAATATAATTGATATAGATATAGTTTAATTGTCTTAATCATTTTGTGAGCTTATGCTGTACAAACCTATACAACTGACAGTAGTTTTCTTAAAGCTCATATATTAAAGTAGTGTGAGGTTATAACGTTATAATGACAGTTTTAGCTTTATATTTTCACACTGGGAATCAGTCCACACTTTTTATATATAGTCATCAGCTAGCCTTTTTAACTTGCTCTATCAGTGCATTTTTAACACACTATTTCTCCTTTCTTCTTCTCTTTTTTCAGTGACACTGACAACCCGATACTCTGCAGCGTTTGTGAATGGAAATACTTCAGCTCAGCCTAACTCTGGCAACCCAGGTCTATCTACATTCCAGCAGTTGTAATAAAACAGTAACTGGTATAAGTAGGTCTGGCTAACTTTTGAATTGTTTTATTTTTTAGGTTATCAAGTGGGAAGACCAGTAATTGGTGGAGTTTTGCTTAATGCAACTGGAGCCATTGAGAGAGCACCAATTAGCCTCTGGCAAGGAGGTGATGTCACGAATAAAAACTTTCCTGGGAAGTGCGATCTGTTTTAGTACCTGCTCAAACTCTTTAGAGCAAAGATTATTAGTAAAAGAATAACTAAAGAACACTCACTTTTTTTTTATAAAAAAAAATGGAGTGTACTAGCCTAATAAGAAGGACTATTTTAGTTGACAGAAATAACTATTTTAGTTGAATAAGCCAAAAAGTTCTACCTAGCATAATGGCGTCTTTAAGTCTATATGTTTAACCACATGGTTCAATCATTGCACGGCTCAATTATTTTGCTTGGCTTCATCAGTGTCATGCCTTTTTTTTGTTTGTTTGTTTGTTTTTGTCAAGAACGAGATTTTTTCCTTTTCTAATTATTAAACACACAGTTCTACTTATCAAATGCATCCAGGCTACAAATTTGATCACCCCTTACTTCTGTCTTGCATGCAGTGAGCAATGGCCTGTGCTCTTCAGCTGACCTGAGACCAGTTCTCTATGGAATAAACTCAACCTCTGGGTGTCTGATGCCTGTCAGTTTGCTTAATCTGACCGAGTGCAGCCAGCTCAGGTGAGCACTATATTCTACTGAACTCTCCACTGTTTGTAGTAGATCAGCTCCAAGAGAAACAAATGTCCTTACTACTCAACAAAGAGTTTTCACATAGACTTGCCAACAATTTGTTTTTAGACAGTGTAAACAGGATCAAACCTTCAACATACACACACAAACACACACTGGGTATATACTTCACACAATCATTTTACAAAATACCCTTTAGGCTTCTTTTGCAAAGGTTTGACAGTGGAATTAGTTTTTACTGCAGGAATTTTATGTTAGATAAACTTCCATTTTACCCATAAACGGGAAGCAAAACTAAAAAGAATCTCGAACACCAAACAGGTCTTGGGTTGTTGACTACATTGAACGTTTTTACTCTGAACTAGAGATGACCGAAAAAATTTTGCTGAAAAGATTGGTGAAAATTGTTATATACACCAATACAATTGGTAAAAATTACATTTACAAAAAATGTATTTTAAAAGCACTACATTTTTGTTTAATTGTACTATGACAAAGACATTGGTACTTCACACTCTCATTTTAGTCTGCTTGCATATGACTAAAATATGAGTTTGAGTACAGCATTGGGGATTTATTTCCACAGAGAAACTGTCCGGTCCTCTTTGGCTGCTTTAGTCCCGGCTACATTGGTTTCCAGATCAGGAAATCCAGATTTCTCCACACTGACCAACTGGACCCGGATCACTAGTGAGTAACAGAATAATTTTATGATTGTTAGAATTTACTGTGAGATTAGGCTTTAAAGTTTTGGTACTTACTATATGGATTTCTAAATGCTACTAAAACATTATCTTTACTGTAAACTGTATCGTTAGCATATAAATAAATTGTGAATTCATAGTCTGAAAAAAGCATATAAACAGTTAAAGTTTTGAAATGCTATTGCATTTACATATTTTAGTAAATAACCATTTCCAGAAATGTGGCCTGTGGCTTGTATTTGCATATTGGATAGTGATTGGCTCTTATATCTTATGATCTAATAACATGTCACTGTTACATATTCAATACTAGTTCAGTGGTAATGAATATTTAAATTTTTTATTAAATATTTCTTATAAAATTGCTTCCATTTTGTGAAATATGTAGTACAGAGCTCTAATCAGACAGCAGCGGGCACCGGGGGCGTGTGCTCTGGCATTCCAGCTCACCTACACATTCACATCAGAAGCATTGTTATGGGAACCATAGGCGGGATACCACAAAAAATGATTCAGGCTGTAGAGTTGAAGTATGTCAATACGTAATCATCTTTTAATTCTTATTGCTGAATGTACACAAAATCTAATTTCTTCCTCTTTTAGTTTTAAGGCGTCTACATGGAGTTTACAGTGTGGTGCAGCTCAGGGAACCATCTGTATGACCCCAGATCTGACACAAACATTCCCTGTGACCTCTTCTGTGACTTTCACTGAGGCTTCTATCAACACACAATCCCCAATGTCCAGGTAGGTCTGGACCGTTCACAGGTTATGAGCGTGCATTGAACTCTGCAACTTTTATTGATCTCTGCCGAACGCTGCATCTCTTAGGAAACATTTTTAGTTTCATCCAAACAGAAATAAATCACGCTCATTGTAACCTTTTAGAGCTGAAGTATTAAAATCTAGAAAGCCTCTGGATCCACCATATATAAATGATCTCTGACCATTTATATAGCTCATCTTGTCCTCTATTGTGTATAAACTAGAAAGGTAACTAAATGTATCACTTTGCTATAGTGACAAAATTTGGGATTATGGGTAATTTAGTGAGGTTTACTATCAGGTGGAGTTATCAATACCTAATGATAACTCATAAGCAACAATCCATCACACTGCGTTTTAAATGCACCTTTGGGAAATTTTCATCTTCCCACTCAGAGATATAATCGATTACCCCAGGTTTGGTTGCTTTATTACCCCCTTTACTGCTCTCTTTTTGTGTAGCAGCTGTGGCATGTTTCTTCATTACAGTGTTGGACTTTGTTTGCTTGGAACCTGATCACTGTAATTACTTCAGTGCACACTTCCGCACTTGGATCCTCACAGCCCTGCTGAGTCAGACTTCCTCCCTTGCTTTAGTTTCAAACCAAATCCAAAAAAGTAGTTTTGCATAATAGTAAACCATGGTGGGTCAGAAGGTGTCTCTTTATCCTTTATAACTGTAAATCTGTAAGGCAAATCACAAATATAGTTTAGTATTTATGCACTTAACACATTAGCATTACTATAGCAACAAGTAATTCAGGTTAAAGTGTACTGTACTGTATGACCGTGATATATGCAAGAAGAAGAAAGAATGTTTATTTAACTTTAACAGAGAGAGACTCCCGTCTCAGTCACTCTGTAACCATCAGAGATAAAGCCATAATATGTTTTTTTTTGGGGTTGAAGATGGTTTCCTTTAACCCATGGACTATGCAAAGGGGACACAAAAGCTAACAATGAAATTTTACAGCTTGTGTCTCTAGTTTTGAGAGTAAAAAAAAAAAAAAAGAGAGTGTTAAATATTTATAGATGTTATAAACAGAGTGATAACTATACATTAGTTTGTTTCATGGATCTTCCACAACATTTAATGTGATTGAAAGACACTTAACAGCAAGGCCTCTAGCCCCATAGCTGCTTAGTTGAATGGATGAAATAAACGTGAATCACTATGGAAAACAGCGTCTACCAAATGCCATAAATGTAAATGAACCAGTGGCGCCAATGGCAAGGCAAAAATTCCCTGAAATGGTATGAGGAAGAAACCTTGAGAGGAGCCAGACTCAAATAGGAACCCATCTTCCGCTGGGTCGCACCGAAAGTCAGTTCATTAAATAGCATTCCAGCATCCCAGTATGTGTACATCTAATAAAATAATCAACTGTTGAGCCAATGTGCTTTAGTTATTTAGTTCTTACATGACATCTGAACGGAGTTTTGTGTCTTAATTCCTCACTTTGAAAAAGTGAATATCACAATATGCACTGTATAACAATAATAATAATAATATTAATAATAATAATATGCAATTCTTATCTTCTGTAACTTCTCCACTACAGATTTAGCATTAACTTTACAGAGTTTGACTGTGACAGGAATGACGTGTGCTGGCCCGAGCTTGCCTTCCCTCTCACACCTTATTACACTGGTGAGACCTCACGTCATATACAGGCTTGAATTTATGTATTCAATGTTGTATTTTTATTTTATAAGTTTGTTTATTGAAGCAATACACAATTATTATAAAAGTTAAGAAGTACTATTGTGTGTGTGCGCGTGTGTGCGTGCGTGTATGTGTTTTTGCTGGCAGGTGAGCCGTACTCTCAGGCTCTGGCTAAAGGACTCATCCTTGTCTTCTTCTTCATCGCTGCATCTGTTTTAGGAACACCGTGGAGACAAATTAGACAGGCATGGAGCAATAGCTCACTTTAATGTGTGTGTGTGTGTGTGTGTGTGTGTGTGTGTGTGTGTGTGTGTGTGTGTGTGTGTGTGTGTGTGTGTGTGTGTGTGTAAGAGAGAGAGAGAGAGAGAGAGATATTGATTTTTTTGCAAGGAAAAAAGTCGATTATTATGCATCTGATTCAGTATTGAGTCATACTGCAGTCATGAGGCTTTTTCTCATAAATGTATTTTTACTATTTTTTATTAGTTATATCACTGATTTTTACACTCTTTTTTTTCTGAAAACCCACTGTATGAAAATGCATAGCTGTTTCTAATATTTATTACACTGTGTTGTATAAAATTAATTGAGGAATAAATTTGGATTGCTTTTTTGTGCTTTATACAAAGTTATATCGGCATTTATTTATTTTTGTTAATTTTGGTGAGGCTCATTGAGTAGCCAGACATGTACAGGTTATCTGATGTTCGCTTTTTTTTTTTTTCAAACGATAATAAAAAACAAAAACGACCCCTTCCTGGTTTGTATTTTTCTTATTTGCATGCCAATTTGAATTATTTTCTATCTCCTTAGTAAAACTGTTGAATGTATTTGCATCTGTCTGCCCTCCTCGCAGGATTGTCCTGAGCAAATAAAATGGGTTCTCTTTGTCCAAGATGACTGCTCTCATAATGGTATTCGGTTACAGTATTCAAATATGCATTAGTTGCTTCTTAGTTACTTTAGTATGCTACCTACACTGCACTAGTATAAGTATACAAACACACAACACAAACCATGTACCATGCCCCTGAGCCCTCAACCCCCTGTGCTTCAGGGGTGCTGTATCATGAGGGGGAAAAATCTAATAATGTGCAGCACTTTCACCTGAACTAAAGACAGACATCCCAAATTCAAGGTCCCCTAGCCACTGATCCATGATATTTGGCCCACGAGTTAATATCATATATCTGGAATAACTGGTAAAGTTTGACTCTTAATTTCCACACTTCATTCCAGAAACGATGCCCAATTTTCACCCACAGGCTGAAATAACCCCTAACCCCTCTTCTTCGTTGTCGCTTTCATTTTAATTTTTTTTATTTAAGAAAGAAATGTGTGGTTGGAGATATCATTTTGAGAATTGCTTTTATTTTCACCTTTATTCTCTCCTCTTCTTCTTCTTGAAGTATGACTAATGCGATATCGATATTATATTGCGCGGTAATATCGTGATTATTTCACGGTATATCAAGCTGCTCAGCAGCGCTGCTCCTGGCAGGGAAAAGGAACTGCGGAACACTGCGCTCGCGTGCGTGCCTGCGTGTGCGCGTGCGTGTGCGTGCCACCATCTCCCAGTCTCGTTCATTACGGCCTGCTTTGCAGTGAGTGTATATTCAGAGGAGATGAGCGGCAGGGTCGGAGATCTGAGCCCGAAGCAGGCCGAGGCTTTGGCGCAGGTCAGTATTTCATTCTTCTGCTTCATGAATTTGTTTTGTTTTGTTTTCCCCCGGAAACGTTGAGCGCTTCTGCTTTAGTGAGCAGGAGATGGAGAATGAGAGGGATATTCTGTATGTCGCGTCATAACCTACTATTTCAACCTCAAATTTATTTTTCTGGAGCACCAGAAATCCAGAAACGCCGTGTTCTCCACAGCTGTTGAATGACGTCCGCTAGAGATGATTTTGCAGGAAATGCTTCTGTGTCGGTCCACATCATGATTGCATTTATTTCAAATGAAGTATCTGCAAACCCTCGAAAGAGCTGTAGATATCTGATGTTTAGCTCATGGTGCATTTGCGCTCTGTTTTCCGGGTTGATTTTTACTTTTTTTTCTGCGGGAATGTTCCATCATTACCATCAAGTTACACAAGACCACACCACACCACCAGGGTTGCCAGATTGAACACCGGTCTTATTGATGACAACATTGCATTTATTTATAGTTGAACGTTTTTCGGTTTGTTCCTCTTGAAGAACATTTCAGTATCTGCTCAAAGCTTTAATGCATATTCTGAAAGTGTAGAAGTACATTAGAAAGATAGAGGAGATAATATTTTACAATAGTTTTATCACAATACCTTCTGCAATGCTCAATGCGTATCAGGATACAGTATATAGGTTTGTAGTGTTACATAAAAAAAATAAGTTAATATTAATTATTGGTTTTAATTGATTAAAAACATAAAAAACATAGTATTAACATAGTAAAAACATCCTTATTGGCTCTCTTTTTTCCGTTATTTTTGTCGTCCTCTTTTTTCTTCTTCTTTCTTGTTTGTAATTGTTATATTATTTTATACAATTTAATGACTGAGAGTATATACACACTCTGTCAACACCTTTCTATAGTTGTTTTTTTCCCCCCTTTCATTTAAAGCTCCATGTTAAGAGAGGACTAATAAAGATTTAGAATGAGTAATATTTAAAAATAAATACTGTATATATCACTTTGAACGAGCGTAATTAAATAACTGCACTATTTCTCTGGGCAAAACTTCAGATCTACATAATGTACAAGATCTAAACTTGTTTTTTTTTTTTTGTTTCCTCTTTAGTTTCGTGAGAGGATCCAAGATGTTCTGCCACAGTGTCCGTCACAGAGCGACCACTTCCTATTGCGCTGGCTTCGAGGTGAGAGGAGCATAAATCTGATGGAACACAGCTGTTAGATGAGAGATTCTTTAAAAAAAAAAAAGATATAACTAAGTCCTCATTCTCAAACATTCGCTTACACGGTTATAGGTAAATGTAAGGGATCTATTGTTCGGTCCTGACGCAGCAGAGTGCACAGTGAGCTAGATTAATTTGAGCTATAATCCGATTAACATGCTATAACAAAAACCCAACAGGTCTGTACAGCAGCTCTGGCCCACCAGATATCCCTTATGACTGTATCAGTGTGTCACTTCGGACTGCTACATGTGTTTTAGGTTTAGAAGCTGCTGACATATCCCTGATATGCTAGACTATACTTACTGAGGAGAACATAATTTAATAAGCTGAAGGGTTGTTCTGATTTGAGCGAGGTCGGAGAACTTTTAAGGCTCTGCTTTCTAAAGCCTAACAAGGACTCCGTTTTGTGATAAAGACTGTCTGTGTTCGGCGTCATTGGCCATGAAAGGCACTGATTATATTGTTGAGTTCAGCACTACCAGAGAGCAATGGTTCCATAAGTGACATGCTTATCACATTATCACTGCCCCTTTAGTGTTATTATACACAATAAACCGTTTACAATGGGAGGGTGCAATTGCATCCAAATGTTAAAGTTGTATCATGGTAAAATGTGCCATATCCCAGAGCACTGTTATAATCCTTGAATCTGATTGGTCACAATGTGTTAATGAATTGATTTTATATAAAGAATGCTCTGACCATTCTTTCAGACTCGTGGACTGTAATTCTACACTACAGGCTTATAATAATGCACTGGTCATGTGTTTTCATTTCTATATGTCAAAATCTTGTTTACACAAACTTGTATTTTGGATGCTTCACAGATCTTAACCTAATAATAAACAAATAAAATTACATGTTATTATGATTGGTTAAGATTGAATTAAAGAGGGAATCTCCAGTGTTAGTGCTCTCTCACAGCCAGATTATAAGATATAGCTTTAGAATGAAGGAGATGGCACCAACGAGTCAAACTCCATTTTATTTGACTTGTTACCTCTCTCAAGAAATAGGAAGCGAGAAATCTGCTGAATAGAAGCTTGTATATCTGTTCAATGATAACTTGTTTTGTGGACATTTTAGTTAAATTGCTGTATTATAAGATGAATAACACACTTCGGATCATGCTGAAAAAGGAAAACTAATCAACATTAGGGTGATAACAGTAACTCTGCTTTGAGTCGAGCCCCATAATTAGAGTTCAGATTTCAGGCCCTTAAATATATTCTACATAGCACACGATTTTGCAAACACTTCTGCATTTATTACGGAAGTCCATAAGCGTGTGGAAAGCACAGTGATGCAATATGATGCAGAAGACATTATGGAAGGCATAAAACATTTAAAATATCATTGATAAGCCACTCAGGCTTCAATTATTTTATCATATGCGATAAATGATTCAGTTCTGGTGTATGATGTTACCAGATAATATTGTTCGGTATATGGAAAATTTGATCCTACATCTCTTATGATTAAAAGTTTTACATGCATGCCCCAGTCACATTTCAGGAGCGGTAGTTTTTTTTTTCCTCATGCCCTATATTAACACGCTTGCATGTGGCTGACATGGCCAGTAGTGTTTCTCAAGGGTTGCCTTCAGGCATTTATAACAGTTTAGGTTATTAGATTATTATAGTCTCACTGGTAATGTGTTTTCTGGTATAATCAACTAGACATGTAATAAAAAACAAACAATTATCGCTCATAAAAATGGACTTTCACACACCTAACCTGAGGAGTGACTATTGAAGATATGTGTGGCAGCTGTGCGATCTGCTGCTGTCAGCTGTAATTGTATAATCCCCTTTATGCGTATTAAATTCTAACGTCTGTTCAACCAGAAGACACTCAGGTGCAGACAAGCGTCATAAAATTGACAATAATGTGCCGGGCTGCACGTTCAGATCGGTTCAGATTCAGAACTGTTTGATTCTGCATTTTTAAAGACTTTATAAGACTTTAATAGTTTACTAGGGTAAAAGGTTATTGCTATGATATGTGGTTACTTTTGCATTGTATGTACCTGTGAAGTATGTAAATTATAAAACACTATGGGATGGAATGTTATAGAAAATGTATTTAAATTTATTAGTTACCTAATGTCACTAATGTGGTGTGAGAAACCATCCAAAATGTAATTATTTAGGATTTCTTGAAGTGTTTTATTCTTGTGGTAGCATGGTAGTTGGCCAATACTAACCATCTTTATTTATTATAGAACAAAAAGCTAATTTGTTCATGTTATTATTTGGGAAAAAAAAAATTGGAGGTTGCTATGTTGTCCTGTCCACAGTCCTGAAGACTGTTTTATACAAGAAAACCTACTAAATATTTGCATATGTTTATGGATCAGATAATAAATATGCCAAAATTCATTCAGAGTTTCAAGTCTGCATTGTTACAAATACTCCTTATTGAATTGCTTCAATTCAACAATACGCCTACACTTTTTCGACTTTTGTCCAATTTTATCTTTTGGGTTTCACATATGACTTTGCTCATCATTCTATATTGCTTACTTCTGTTCATTTATTTTGTTTGTTTGTTTTTTTCAGCTAGAAATTTCAACCTGCAAAAAGCTGAAGCGATGCTACGCAAGGTACTGTATCACATTTAGGTGTCTTTCTGTTTCACTTGAAATCATACTAAACATGGCCTATACTTTGTGTTATTGTTTCAATACAGATCTATTCAAATGCTTAAAACTAGTCCAATAAAATATGTAAAAGGAAAGCTCACAATATTTTATACCTGATCATAAGATTTATGCTTTTATAGCAGTGTAATAATGATGATTATTTGGAGTGGGGTAGTGAGTACTAGTGCTAGTTAGAGGTATGAGATTAACACTGGTTAATACTCACATCGGTATCCAGCGTATGTGCGATATGTATAAACACATTCAAGTGCAATATGTAAATATGTGCAATGTGAAGTATATTTATATTCTATGTATTATTTTTACAATGCACACACTGTCACAATTTCTATGCACTACTTCCTATTCGAACATATCTGTATATAGGATCTGTACATTTTGTATGTCATTCTGACTGTATAAATCCTTCTTTCTTATTTTTTTCAAAATAGTTGTACCTAGAAGTGTAATGATTAAGGTGGTAGACGGAAAAGTGATGTTTATAAAACATCACTGCTAATGCAGTATTTGTAGTTTTTAAGGAAATAAAACACAATGACCAAATTAGAAAATATTAAATGTTAATTAGTACTTTTAGTCAAGTTGGATGTACCAGCGATGTATTTTTTGGTGAGACAAGTTAGTAATTGCCCCTGGTCTATTACTGTAAAGAACACTGATGATTGTTGAATGTTGGTTGTTAAATATGAATAATATTATTAATGTTTACTGATATATTGCTTGCATATTTAAAATGTAATGTCCCATTTTGTCTTCAAGACACAACCACAATTCAAAGACAAATTGCCATAATATTTTACCTCACAGTTTATTTGCACATTACACCTTGTACACATTGACATGCTTGTGATAAGGTTTAGATTTAGACATTGTACTAGTAATTGGTAGGCATGAATAAACTTATTTAGAGATGAATGGTTAAGCTGATTCGTTAATGTCATAAATTTAATGGAAACCATGGTGGACAATGGCAGGGTATGGGCAAACTCAAGATCCTAAATTCATGCCTAAGTTGAGCCCTACCCTTAATGGCTTTGATTAATTAAATGCAGTGGTGTAGATATATGATTACCTGATTAAACTTATTTACTTGTAACAGATTACTTTCCCAGCAAGATCTAACCTTCTAAATATGTGTAAGGGGTTTTTTTTTTGGGGGGGGGGGGATTAAGCACATACTTTATCCTGAGACAATGCATTCAAAAGTGTACTGGTTTTTCAAACCTTTTTGTCATCATTGTTGGATTGTGTCATGTTAGAGTCATGTTCTATCATGTTCTGTTCCCTCTGTGAAAGCATAGAAAATAGCTTTATGAATGTGTACTTTTTCTCTGGAATTACTGGAGCAGTTTCTAACCTAGAAATGATCTCTGCAAATATAGAGATCACTAAGTCTTTAGTCAAATACCAAAATGTTTCCATTAATAATCTATATAGTGTATGCAGCATGTATTAAGTCTTTCTGTAATTTTGTAATGCAATTTTGCATTTCAATAAAAATGTAATAAGTGTATCTAGCTTCTGTCAGACACATTCAGTTTGACAGTCATGCCCACTGTTTCAGTATGTTACCTAAGTAAATCTTTTTCTGAATTTAAGTTTGAGCAGGTTTAAAGCTTAGGAAATTGATTATTTGTCAAATACAAAGGTGTAAATAAGTTTAACTAAAACCAAGATATAGAGAAATCTCTCTGCTATCAGTCCCTGAAGTCTTAGGGTAGCATTCATGTTAAAGTATATTTTTCAGTAACCACAGTAAAATTCATTCATTCATTCATTTTCTCCCGCTTATCCGTAATTCGGGTCGCGGGGGCAGCAGTCTAAGCAGGCCCCGCCTTTGACTGCTGCCCAATCCTCACAGCACCGTCCCTTACGGTCCCTCCTGCAGGTGGAGAGCCCACGGGAAGGCGGCCCCACGTCACTCCGACGTCACGGACCTTGATATTTCCCTCGTAAGGGAGTCCCGGAGCATAGAGGGTTAAGGGCCTTGCTCAAGGGCCCAAGAGTAAAATTCATTTTTTTTTTTATTATATAAAATTAAGAAATGTAAGTAAAAACATGGAGATTTATCCTTGTGGTTTAGTCTTTTGCACAATGATGAAAAACTGCTTCAAAAAAGATTGAAGGTTAGGTCAGAATTGGATATTAGTCTCTTGGTTGTGTATCTTAACTTTGAACTAATCATAGGATTAAGTATTGGGGTGTGGTGAGAATTAATATGTCAGGAAAAAAGATTCAAGCAGCGACTCAGACTTATGAGTCAAAAGTCTAGTCAGGCAGGATTTAGCAATTTTTGTGACTTTGTGATAAACAGTTAATGAAATTGTGAAATCGCAGCTCTCTCCTGTTTTTCTCTTGTTATTGGCAAAAAAAAGTCATTCTTCCTAATGTACTTGCTTATAGAAGTATATTCTTGACAATTTTCAAAGGGAATTTTATTTACAGTTGCCTTTTTTTTAAAGATGTGGACGCACAAAGTGTGATAAGTAATTGTCGTCTTCCCTTCGCCTCTTGGCCGACGACTGACAGTGACGTCGCTTTCCAATATAAACACGCCCAATATTATAGTCTGAAACTTGATTGACAGCTTTCCTTTCAAAGCATCGGAAATTCGAAGGCAAATGGATTCGCAATTTCATATGCGACGATTGCAGGATGCATATGCGACTCGGAGAAAGTGAAAAAAGAGATGTGGTCATTAATATCGCAATTTAGTATTTACTTTGCTTTTCCCTTTGAAATGTGGCAGACACTTTGCGGTTGTGTAAGCGAAAACGAAAACAGTAATGCAAGATTTGCAATTGCGTTTGGATTATGTTACAATTTATGCATCCACGTATGGAAAACACAATTGCAAATACAATATGTATGGAATATCCTTCAATCACAAAGTATACACACAATTCATGAAGTGTTCCATTTGTTCATATAGATGGTAATTGCATCTTTATTGGAAGTGGTAGCTCAGTGAGTTACTGATCAGAAGGTTTATAGAATAGATTTGAAAGACTTTAAAGTTGTACATTGTCCAAAGCTTTTTTGCCTCTAGGGGATTAAGGAGACAGTAGACAAATTCAGAAACACTTTATTTTCCTTCACTCGTTGGTTCACTTTTCAGCGTTTCGTCATCAAGCCTCAGCAAACACATGGCTTTGAACTGATCAGCTCCAACTCTCGCTCTCATTTCTCTTCCCTCTCCCTGAACCACAGAACTTTAGCACAAATTTTACTTAGGTGTGGGATCCTTACCACTCACCGTCCCTGGCTCTGCCGTACTCACTCACTCTGCCTCTTGACTACATCCCTACTGCCACAACATGGCTACTTATTCATATATTTGCTTTATAAACATGTCCTAAAAATTATTCAGAAATCTACATTTTAAATAAGGAATTTTGAAAAACTCGCAGGCAGGGACTGTGAATACAGTATATACTGTATATTACAAAGTAAATGTGAACACCAATCACTTTCTTATGGTTTCAAATGGATTAATATCAATTTACAGTCAACCCCCGATAATTCGCAGGTTCTCATTTGGAACATAACTGACAGCAAGTTCCGGGTTATCCTAAAATACGCGGGATTCCGCAGCTGGACTGAATGTTCAGGAATTTAGGAATAACATTTGAAACCATTCTTCTCACTAACAAATTTTATAAAAAAATGTTTAAAACACATTATTGTATTGAAGTGAGGTTCCCTGGTGGTCTAGTGGTTAGGATGCGGCGCTCTCACCGCTGCGGCCTGGGTTCAACCCCAGCCATTAGGGTTGCACAAGCCAGTGCACTGTCAGTGCCGGTCCCAAGCCCGGATAAATGGGAAGGGTTGCGTTAGGAAGGGCATCCAGCATAAAAACATGTGCCAAATCAAACATGCGGATGATCCGCTGTGTCGACCCCTAATGGGAGAAGCTGAAAGAAAGTTTTATTGTTGTATTGAAGTGACATAATGTCTAGATGAATTCACTAAGGTACCATAGGGCCTGCGGGGAGTGCATCCAAAATTCGCGAATTTTCAGAACTCATGGGGGTCTTAGAACGTAACCAGGAGACCACTGTATTCTAAGAAAAAAAATTATTCATTTTCGCCGAGACAGAAGCCATGGAGCTACACTTTGAAATTTACTTAATGTTCACAGATGTCAATAAGCAATTGCTAAACAAAAACTGACTGTCAATTGTGTGGGTGAAAACACTTATAACCTTTATAAAATAACTTATATAACTGTCCACTTTCACATCCTAATGTCTTATTAAAGACAGAGCTACAATGAGGGTAAACACATTAAGACTACAGTTAATAAATAGCACTAATATTAACTGTAAAAGCCTGTAACTTTAGTGTTCAAATTAGGGTGATAAAGATTTTTATAGTTTAGAATGTATTTTTCTGATTAAATAAATTCACATATACCTGAGTTTTACTTAATTTCAAATTTGACTGCCATTTTTACTGATAATATTTTGGTGAGATTCTTCCATCATTTTCTGTACTCATTAGCCTTAAAATCTCACAACAGACACCAGAAGTGTTAGCTGATGTGTAAGTGGTTAGGGTGTAACTGGAATTCTATTCTAAACAAATGAGTTTTCCTCAAACCTTTACTTAAATATTATACATCTTTCTTTTTTAGCATTTGGAGTTTCGAAAACAGATGAAGGCCGACACTATCACCAATGACTGGAAGCCTCCTGAGGTATGATCTATGCACCGTTATAAAAGTGGAATGCATTTTATATGCAAAATTTAATTGTGGTATGAAAGCTGTGAATTCAATTGAAGATTACATCATACCTTTTGTTATCATATTGGCACTTTTTATTAGGTTTTAGAGAAGTATCTCTCAGGAGGAATGTGTGGTTACGACCGAGAGGGCAGCCCTGTGTGGTATGACGTTATCGGCCCGGTGGATCCCAAAGGTCTCCTTCTATCTGCCTCCAAGCAGGACTTCATCAAAACCAAAGTCCGAGATTGCGAGATGCTGCAGAAGGAGTGCAACTCGCAGAGCGAAAGGGTAAGAGGGCGAGGGACATCGTGCCTAGTGGTGTTTTTCATTAAAAAATATTTTTTTGGTAATACCAACCATGAACAAAATAAATGTTTTGTAAATTACATTTGAAGGAAAATAGGCTGAGCTAAGCAAAGTTATGGTTGGAATCCAGGCTGGAAAAATTTACAGTATTCCCCCATTTATCGTGGGATTACGTTACCGTGATAAACAGACACCACCCCAACAATGCTATTTTATGTATACAGTACTGTACTTTATTAACATTTTACTTCATTTTATAATTAATCATTATATTTTTGTTAATACATTTCATTTCAACATAAAACTCTATAAGAACAATTCTCTATTAAGTTTTTTTGGTCTATCGTGCTATCCGCGAGAGGCCGGGAAAATCATATATAAATAAATATAAAAATAGAATTAATAGAAATAAATTAGTTATGTGACAAATGCAATTCCGTGATAAACCGGGGGCACGAGATTCAAAGGTACAGTAAGGTAAAGTGAGGGATTACTGTATACAGAAGTCTTCATTGAACCAGATCTATTACAAGCGATTGTAAACTGTGATACTGTGAATCTTAGTTATTTATAACATACTGTATATTTAGAAACGATTATTATTATAGGTTTGTATTATAATCCAAGCATGGCCTAGTTCACCTAGCTAGACAAATATAGAACATAATTTCATATGCATTGATTCATCTGGTGGAAAGAGACAGCTCCCAGAACATAATCATTGCTTTTCCTCTCATCTCTGTCTTTGTCTCTCTCATTTTTCAGTTGGGTAAAAGTGTAGAATCCATCACTATGATCTATGATTGTGAAGGTTTGGGCTTGAAACATCTATGGAAGCCTGCTGTAGAGACATATGGAGAGGTAGGATCTACTTTCTGTGTACTCTCGTGCTTTATCGTTGTCCACAGTTCTAAAATGTGTAAATATTTATATGACTTGACCCCTGGCTGAACTTAGCTTTAAAAAAAAAAGGCTTTCAAGAAATAGACCTCCCCTGAGCAATCAGTTGGCTTTTTTCTTATGTAGGTTTTGACCATGTTTGAAGACAACTATCCTGAAGGACTCAAGAGATTATTAGTTATTAAAGGTGAGTTGCAAACAGTAGATCGATGAATATTACCATTGTGTATGAGTCACATCTTCGTTCGGGGAACAACCCATAAAGTTTTTTGCAATAATTAGTGTATAAGATTTGATCAACATTTTTTGCAGCACCCAAGCTGTTTCCTGTGGCTTTTAATCTGGTGAAGCACTTTCTAAGTGAAGACACTCGACGCAAGATCATGGTTCTGGGGTGTAAGATAAGATCTTGAACTTGCTATATTATCCATCAGATTTTCATGAGAATCACCCAAATGTACCCTTAAAGCAATCACACACTGTTAATGTTTGTGATGTACATTTTGTCTCTTTTGTGTATACCCAGCTAACTGGCAGGAGGTCTTAAAGAAACATATCGATCCTGAGGAGCTCCCAGCCATCTACGGTGGAAAACTGACTGATCCTGATGGTGACCCGCACTGCAGAACTAGGGTGAGTGAAGGTCAAATGTGACACAGAGTCACAGCTCTACATACAGTAGGTGGCATAGTATGCTTGGTAGTAAGCTATGGCATAGTATAGTCTGACCATCATCATTCCATGGTATATAGTACTGACTACTCAGAATGGAGGAGGTGTCATGGTGTCATTTGTACTTTTTTCTGTAGGATACCGATATTAAACTTAAGGTGCAGATTCCAACATAGCTAAAGTGGTTAACAGGAGGTATGGTTAGGTGGTATCGAATCGATCAGCTCTTACTTCCTTTATGAACTAAGTGTGAGCAATGATGTGCACATGTAAACAATTTTTGCTTAATAATATGAGTTTGTTTGGTTTAGGGCGTCTGCCAAATGCTTAAATATATCAGTTCGCATCTGTGATTTACACATTTAGCGAGTTTCAGAATTATTAGATTTTTATGTACGAAAAAAACCATTAAATTTTGGAATCGCATTATTAAATAAATCTCAATATTTTCTTTTATATAATATGAGTTAAACAGAATATAATGAAGTTGGGCACAGGAGGCAAATTTGTTGCTGCAGTAAAACCTTGACATGATGTGAACAGTGTAGGCCAAATGTTTGTAGACACCTGATCATGCAGATATGTGCTTCTTAGACATTCTAATGGAGATTTGCTTTTAGGATATGGGAAATCTTTCCACTATATTTTGAAACATGGTTATGGGGATTTGTTCATCTACCTACAAGAGCATTAATAAGATGGTGTATTAATATTGGCTGAGGATGTCTGTGGTGCAGTTGGCATTCCATTTGATCCCAAAGTTGTTCAGGTCAGGGTAACATTAGCAAACCATGTCTTTATTGAACTTGCTTTGTGCACAGGGGCATTGGTATGCCGTAACAGGTTTGGATCTCTTAATTCCTGTGAAGGGAAATTGTAAAACTCAGTTAATGGAGACATTCTATAATACAATATCAATTTTGTGTTTCCAGCTTCGTGGTAATAGTTTATAGAAGAAATATATAAAAAACAGATTGGGACCAGAACATTTTTCTAAATTCAGGATAATATTAAATGGCCTGTCTGTCTAAGATAAAATCTTGGGAGTTACTCTTATGGGAAAATAGGATGAATAATACCACAGCATCATCATATTTTTGTCACATGCAGGTCAGCTCAGGTTTATCATGGAAAAAAGCAACTGGGGGATAAAATGGATTCCTGTTTTACCCGTTTTATACCAGGCAGTTTGTTCAGTGCTCATTTGCATGATCTGGTTCTTGACACATTGCTCCTAGTACAAATCATATTAGTGGATTGAGTCTGAAAAGTCCAAATTCTTTTGCAGTATTTGGGGCCAATATCAGCTCAGGGTGTGATAATTACAGGTTTAGGGAATGTGCTTTGATTTTTAAATGGGTTGTTTTAGTTAAAAAAATAAAAAGACATGGGATTGTCCTTTATTCAGTTGATACAATATTTTCTGCTTTCTTAGTATAAGACAATTCTGCAGTGTCAAATATTTACTGTAACAGCATTAGTCTGTAGGCCTGGAAACTTAATGGAAGACAGCAGCATTGCCTAGAAGTGAAAATGTGTACATTTACTGAAATGTCATATCACCACACATGGCAGATACATGAGCCTTTGTCATACCCCTTCACACCCTTATTTTTTCTTGTCTGAATCATTGGAGTGCAATTAAAGTATTATATAAGGTTTTATATCTTTAGATATACACATTTAGATAAAGATATTTTTAAGGCCGTATTATGGAACAGAGCCCAGCTTGGTTTATTGGCTTGCAATACATTGATTTAGCATTTTATTTTTTATCAGTTTATCAATTTTATCAAGCAGTGTGAAAGCCGGACCATATACCTGATTCCCTCCCTTACAATCTGACAGATATTAATATCCTATTTTTGACATTGGCAGTTTCTAAAAAAAAAAATTTATGATTTTTTGAAAATCTTTAAAAAAATCTGCCTATATTAGCTAGCTGGTCAGTATCAGACTCATATTATAAACATTTATAATTTATCTCATGTTAGGTAGGTGTAAAGATAATATACATGACATGAAATCTTTTCAGTTTATCTTGTTAGTTATAATTAATATTACTTATGGATCACCTGTGAAATCATGTCAGAATAGCTCATGTGAATATCATGAATATTTATAAATGTGTCTTAAATGTCTCTTGAAAATCCTCAGTTTATAACATATTCGCTACTTGACTAACTTTAACAGTGAAGATTATTAACATTTATGAACATAACTTATGAATCCTCTGAGAATTCCTGTCAGGTTAGCTTGCTGCTAGTCATATCAGTAAAGGGTTTTAACATTTCATGAATACAACTTTGAAAACCTGTTTTTTGCCAGATTAGCTCATAGAAGCTAGCTGAATAATGCTATGAGTAAAGGCTGATCATTGATAAATCTGGCTCTTAAACAGCAGGAGAAATTATCTTATGTTAGCTTGCTGGCTAACATAATTTGTGAAAATACTATCCAAATACAGAAATACCTCGGTACTCGTCGGCAATTCGTTCCAGAACTAGTGACATTTGCTGAAGCGGACTTTTTTTAATGCACAGCTGTGCTGTATAAAAAATAAAGAAACAGATAAGCATGCAACTGCATGGCTTGCCTCAGAAATGCTGCGACCAGCTAACTGTTTCTCGTTACTTGCATGTACAGCAGTTTCTCCACTTCTTCCAATGGGACCATTGTTTAGTCACACATTTCACACCTTTAGCAACACTTGCTGCTTTAATGGCTTCCGGATTTTTCACCATTGTCGAGATTGTTGCTCTCAGAACTTTGTACATTGCAGCGATTTGAGTCACATTCCTACCGCTACTCATGCTTTGTGGCTCTCATTAGCATTGTGGCTTTATGTTAGCATTTTTAACCACTTTAGGACCCATGATGTAGGTTTAAAATGCACAGACAGCACAAAAAGCACAAAAAAGAACACTTTGGAGGGCACACATTTGTCGTTAAGTGAAGGGTGCCTAATTTGACGAGTTCTGCAGCCAAGGAGTACAGATGTATTACTGTAGTATGTACAGAGTTTTCTTCTCTGAGAGTTCCCTTTATGGACTCATTAAATATTAAAGACGAAAAAGTTATTTTTAGTGATTATACAGCTATACAAGTATGTAGTGGTGTTGAATTAGTGTGCATACTTAACAACCCACTCAGCTCAGCTGATTAGTGATTCAAGGTAACTAGTATGACAACTGAAATGGAAGACAGTAGTATGTAAATTCTAATGGCAAGTAATTATGGGTAATGTTGGGGACTGCTGAACAAACAGAAAATAGACCAACATGTTGAAGGAAATTCAAAGCAGCCCATTTCTAAAATCTTATATCTTTCAGGGTAGAATTTTCTCTTCAGTACCACTCTCATGCTATGTGGTCTGCCTCTTATTTCTGGACACATGAACTATTTGTTAATTAACTATTTGTAATTTTAGGGCTGCAACTGTAGATTATTTTGCCTATTCAATTAATCAGTTAATAATTTTTTCCTGATAAATCAGATTAAAAACGAAACTTTTAAAAATTTGATGTTTTGTTTCCTATAACTATATAAAACCCTAATTCAGGGTTATTATGTATAAAAGCGTACTTTAAAAAAAGCAAAAGCCACAGATTGAGTTTAACCACATTGAATTTAGACATTTTAATACTTGTAGTAGCTGCTTGTTGAGCAGTGCATTTTGGGATTTCTCCTTTAAACAAATTCCCTTTTGCTGGAAAAAAAAAAAGTATTTTAGTGTGCAAAATTAAGCAATTTGTGTAGATCAACATTTTTTTTAGTTTTTAATGATAAAATAAAATTAATATAAAATATAATACAGCATTGTTTTGACAATTTTTGTGAAAAGAAATACACAGACATTTTGTTCAGTTGTGAAGATATAAGCATTTCTATGATTTCTATAATAATTAAATGATAAATGCATAAATCAAATATACAAACATTGAAAACCAGCATTTAAACATGGTAAAGTCGCAGTAAATCATTAATTAGTAACTTTTGTAGTTGACAAACGCTATAGAAAGAGAATGGAAAAAAATATGCGTTGGTGTACCAATGCGGTAAAAACTAGAACAGCGACTAAAAATGTAATTGTTTACTGCTGCTGTTATTTGATGCTTATAGATTTAGTGTTTAGTTGAATCCTTCACTATATCACGAGCGAGGTGATTTACGCCAGAACAGATCCAGCATGACTGTCCCGAAATAAGCAAAGAAACGGAACAATAGCACTTCATTAAACGCTACCATTTTCACATGATAAGGAAATAGGAAATATACCGTTTTTACTTACCGTACTGATGTTTCGCTTTCATCCGTTACACCAGTGTGTTTTCTTTTCATGTGCTTGTGCATCACTGTGGTACTTTCATGCTTCACAAGCTCCGCTTTGCATTACTTGCTGGTTAGTTTTCTTTGTTGCGCTTAATATAAAATACACTAAAGCCTTGGATAACTTGGGACACACACTTTTTCCTGCTGTTGGTTGAACTGTACTTTTCATTTCGCGAGCGGCTGTGTTATCTTACTGTCACGCAAACTCGTAACTTGAGAAGCCCAACTAAGCTAAACTAATTTTATTATCGATTATTATTACTTTTATCGATTAGTTGTTGCAGCCCTAAAACATTTAAAGTATTTTCTAATATTTTAAGGGAAAAACTTACACTTATAAAGAACATATACATTTTTTTATCACCACATTATCTGTGTAAAGCTGCTTTGAGACAATGTTCATTGTTAAAAGTGCTATACAATTAATTAAATTGAATTAATAGTTCACACTGTTTAGAAATGGAACTCTGAAGGTTTTTAGGATTATTATAAATGAAATCTGTTACTCCCTGTATGTATAAATATATTAATTATGCACCTCGAGAATCTTAAAAGTGTTGCTTGTTTTTCTAATTGAGGCACAAGTAGTTTTCACATAATCCAGCCTAAAGGCTTACCCAGCTTTTGTGAATGTAATCACCTGTGTTGTCTTTGTGCTCGGTGCTGAGTCAGCAAGATCTCACAAGTATGACCCAAAGATAATATGAATTTGAATATGAGCAGAGATCATTTCAGCATTTTTTATGCTTTTACTTGTATGAAATCCAATTGAATCATTCTAGTTTTGTATAATCTTTTAAATCAATTGTGTGATCCTGTCTCTTGTCTTGATCTTGTCTGTATTGAGTGAGTTCCCAGACTGTTTTTAGAAGCTTTTCTGCTGTACGTTTTCTGCAAGTTGCCCAGTTTATTAGCCATCCTGCATTACCCGTAGGAAAAAACATCATGTCGTTTGTGGCCTGGTAATTATCTGATCTGTCCTGACATGTTGTCTGCTCATAGATACGTAGGTAAAGAAAGATGCTGCCCTCTGCAGGACTGGAGGAGGAGTCCTTATGAAGCCCCACTGGATTCTGTTTTACTTTTTTTTTGGGATTGCACACTCACTTAAGACTGCGACATCTTAGACTTGAGCCAATATTTTTTACTGTTTATTTACTTCTTCTTTATTTCTTCTTCTTCTTTCTTTTTTTCTAAATACAGCTATTTCCATTGCCGTCCCACATACAGTTGTAAAGGATAGTATGGCTCTAAATAGACATGTTGTAGAGATGTTTTGTGTAGCTTTCATTGTCTGTACAAGATCCAATATGTTTATTTTGCTGTCAGAAGTTAGTGTTTAACACAGACCTGGAAATGTCCTTTATATGATTGTACCAGGGTTTGTCTTTGTGAGTAAAGGTGGTTGGCCTTGTAGATAGCATGTTGAAACGTACACATATTAACAAGTAAAAGAAAAACATAGGTTTTGTAGCTTTTGTGTGTTTGCCTTTCTTGGTTTTGAATAATTAAAAGATTTTTGTCAAACCACCAGATCAATCAGTGTGTACTCTATATTTCATGTTTAACACTAACACTGATAGGGAGCTGTTTTGGGCATCTTTAGATACCTAATGATTTTATCTGTTATCTGGTTGTGTACCTTTTGTTTACTTTACATATACTACTTTCTAACGCTTTCTAAGTGTGGAAATGGCATACTGTATATCTATGCATATATTGCATATATCTCTTGCATATGCTGGTTTTAAGAAACATAATGAAAGGTTTTGCCAGAAAATTTAGGCTAGTATAGAACCTGACATACTGGTGTAATTTTCTTATTAAATATAGGGTTCTATAAGGTAACAGTATGCAAATGAAGCCCATGCTACATACATTTAAAAGAAAAAAGAGGTAGGGTGCAAATAGGCAGGTTGGGGAGGTACAAATATTTTGATGAGGGTGTAAACGTTCTTTATTGTGTAGCACATTTTCTTTTTTATCTCAGGTTTTATATTTTTCAGTTAATCTACTGGAGGTTTAATTGTGTATCTGGCTACTTTTTTTCTCACCATATTTCATTACCTTATATAGTTAAATTACTGGCCAAACGTATAATATATTTGTGCTCATACTTCTTTAAACATCATATGATGCATACTTGCCAGTTCTTCACTAACCATCGTGTCATACGTGTAAGTTTTATACTTCTATACTGCATTTCATCCTTTTATTAAAGCTAATGTTTATTCTGAGCTAAACGCTGACTAGTTTGTTTCTACACAGATTAATCACGGTGGACTGGTGCCCATAACCTACTACGCACGGGATTTTATAAAGCAGCAGTATGAACACTGTGTGTCCATCAGCCGTGGATCTTCCCATCAGCTCGAGTATGAGATCCTCGCTCCAGGATGTGTGCTTAGGTAACACACAACACTTTCTTCGATCTAGGAGTATGACAGTGGATGTTTAATTTATACATTTACAGGTGTTCACTGATAGAGAACAATCAACTAGTAACACTATTAACATTATGCCTATAATGTTCTGAAGAAATACATTTTTTCCGGATAAAATTGTGATTCATACAGTAAAATCAAAAATTAAATACAAAAATAATTTTCTTAACCCAGTGATTTTTTTTCTCAATTTTAGCGAGCCTGTGCCGACTGTAGCCTCAGACTCCTGTTTAGAACCTGAGCCTGTGATGTAGTGTTCTGCTGTTTTAGCCTTTTAGACTCAATATTCAGTGTGTCGTGAGTTCTGATGAAAATAGGGTGTATTCTTGTATTGATCTCTTTTCTGTTGTGAGGTGGAGGGGGGTGCTAACTACGATCTTGCATACCCTTCAGAACACTTTTCTGCTCACCACAGCTGTAAAAAAGTGTTTATTTGAGTTAGGGAAGCCTTCCTGGCAGCATGAGCCATGCTGGTTATTCCCTTCTGATTTTTTTCATCAACAAGGCATATATTTCTCACTGGAGGTCACCAACCAATTCACTGAGATCCTTTTTCCCTTTGCTGATGTTTGATTTGAAAATAAATGAGGCTCTTGTTCTTTATCTGCATTAATTTTTACCTCATGATGGCTCATGGGGAAAAGCATGTTCATTAGGGTGATAGTTGTTCTTATTACGCTGTGAGTGTCAACTCATAAATTTTTTTATTTTGATATAGCCATCTCTCTGCCCTGACTGTTTCCAGGTGGCAGTTCTCCTGTGATGGTGGGGATGTAGGCTTTGGGGTTTTCATGAAGAAGAAACGGGGTGAATGGATGAAAGCAGGCCAGATGCAGGAGGTCATGGCCAGTCAGCGATACAACGCACACCTCGTACCTGAAGACGGGTCTCTCACCTGCGCTGAACCTGGAGTGTGTAAGTGCACAACTAGAGAGGATAAAAAAATAGAGCCTTTTTACTGTCATTGTATATGATTATATCCCATCCTACCTTGTAGGAATAAGCAAATGTTTATCGCAGACTACAAACCTCCTCGTCTGACATTTATGTACAGTTTTGTACATAAAACCGTGCATAACTTTTACACTTTTATTTAAATAAATAAAAAAGGTTACATTTTTGGGACCAGTTTGCAATAAATAATTACAAACAATAGTTAAGAATGGCGTTACAAAATTATGATAGATTTGTAATGATGCAAAGGGTTTTATAGCATTTTAAATGAGTTTACTACATGTATTTTAAATCAGAATTAAATTAGAAATAAACCTGTGTATTTGTGCTTCAAAGAGTGCACTCTGGGGGAAAAACCTGTATAAAAATCCTGCTGCTAATCTAAATAAAAAAATGTAATAAAATTACCTGATTTTTTTTTCAGACGTGCTACGATTTGACAACACTTACAGCATCTTCCAGTCCAAAAAAGTTGGCTTCTCTGTGGAAGTCCTATTGCCCAGCAACGACAGCCAATCACAGCCGGAGACGAGCAGGACGCTGGGACAGGATGTCCAGAATGGCCAGTAGGGTGTGATTCTCTAGCTGCCTTTAGAGACTGACCAGCAGAGCGAACCAGTACTTAAAATGTCACAGTATTTTCCAAACCAAGTTTTGGATCTGCAATTATTACAATTACTTGCCTGTTTCATGTTGAAGACTTGATGTCATTTCCTTAAGAACCACATCAAATTAAATAGCAGCACAAAGCAGAATTTTAACCATGTCAAGTTTGAGGTTGCATGTAATACGTTTTTGAACTGAAGTTTTTTTGTACAGCTATGCTAAAGATAAAGTCTCTCTGAAAATAGATGCTTGCTTTAAGGCTTCATGTAAGAACTGGGTAACTGAAGAATTACACACATACAGTATGTATGGAAATTCAAGCACGTAGTGTTATTAGTTATGGATAGTATGAGTATGACAGATGACACAGTACTGGGCAAATGTCTGTGGCACACTTGTACACACTAGTAAATCATACCAACTAATTTCCTTATAAAAATGACAAATTGTACCTGACTAATAATTATTTTTTTTTAAAGCAAAGGGTTATTTGATTAACTCTTGTCAATGTTTAATTATTGCTGTGTAGTCTACGTTATAGTATTTAAATTTTTCTGTCCCATAATTCAAAAGACAGCTGATGAAAGTAAAGATTTTATTTAAAGGGAAAAAACCAACAGATCACACAAACCAAAACCATGATGCAAGAAAGGCTTAGGAAAAGACGACACCTACACAAGACGAAGACAAAAAATAGCTTGACCCAGGACAGGTGTAAGTGCCCAGTGATGTGTGAAGACCATGTGACTTGCAGTGAACGATAAGTAAATTATTTACCTTCAACAAAAGTTTTAATTTCATTATTTCAGCAGGTCTCACTACTTTAAAACCATTGTTTGCAGACTTTTGCACAGTACTGTAAATATCTTGTATATTCTTTGTTAGAGATGATTATCATACAGTATTCTGTTGTATTTCTGTTTACATAGTGTGCTAGGGGTGGAAGATTATTTATCGTCCACACAGATTGTTAAAAAAAAAATCATTTCTTTTTAGAAAGTTGTTTTTTAGGGGCAATGTGCATGGGGTAGTTTACAGACCCAGTCCAACTAGTGGCAGGTTTTGGGATGGGACTATAATTTCTTTAGGATTATTATTATTATTATTATTATTATTATTATCTTAAAATATCATATCAGTATAGCAATTAGAGAACACAATATATAATTACACTTTTTTGCTCTTTTTTTAATCATCGTTTTACATCTGAAGACGATTCGTTCATTGAACAGTGCACTGCTGAACTCTAATTTTTAATCTCTTTAAAATTAAGGCTAATGACTGATATACAAAAAACACATAACGCATTGTAAATATGTATGTCTTTACTAATTAAACAATACTTACCCAAGCTTTATTGATACCGTATGCACATATACAGTGTACATAGTTGAGTGCAGCGGTTTGCATACCCGTACGGCACAATGAATAAATGGAATGTTATTTACAGCAAAGCATCAAGTCAGAGAGGTTTCAAAGATTTTCTTTAAACTTTATAAACTTATAAGCGATAAACATATAGACACTAAAGTTATCATCTTTTATTACATCTTTACTTCATTTCTGTAAAGCTTGGGAAAATGTCCACTGTTAAAAGCGCAATAGAAACAAAGCTGAATTGAATTGAATTTACAACAGATAACAAATTATATTACATCATAAATATTAGCTAATTAGTTTGTGTACTTAATTTACTTAATCGGGTTTTTTTTTTTTTACTTAATTAAAAATTGTTCCAAATTTGTCTTTTGTTTAATTTTTAATATTTATTGGCCTGATTCCTGTACAGTGCCATTAAATTGTTTTCCTCTTTTTTTGAGAATTATAAAAAATCAGTTCTTATTCCTTTTTTTTTATATATAGAAACAGTGATTAAAAACTTTTGCACTTAGATGTTTAAAAAAAAAAAAAACTTAGCATACTTAATATTAACAAGTAATTTATTGTAATTTTCTCTGTATATGGCTGCTCAAGTTGGTAATTAAATTATTTGTAGAACTGATTTATGAGCTCAGGTGTTGGTCTTGTCATTATTTGTGTATAATAAGAACATTTATTTTTAAATGAGTGAGTGCTTGAGTAATGGGACCAGTAACATTAGATCAGTGCCTTTTCTGTGTAAAACTGTAATTTGTCCACTGTGTGTGTATTTCATTGATGTGTACTTATTAAATGCCTCAATAGTATTTGAGTAATCAGCTGATTAAACTGATACGTCAGTAATCCATGTCTGTGTTTTTATTTTTTGTACCAAAAAATAGGTTGTGGTCATAATATTAAACAGCTGAAATGGCAGAAATGAAGATAATAAGAAGAAAGAAAGAAAGAAAGAAAGAAAGAAAGAAAGAAAGAAAGAAAGAAAGAAAGAAAGAAAGAAAGAAAGAAAGAAAGAAAGAAAGAAAAGTTCAAAGATGAGATGGGAAAAAATACAGTTAGTATAAATGTCATGTGAAAAATAGAAGCAGTCATAAGCAATCACAAACTTGCACAAAAGAATAAAAAAAAAAAAAATGAACACAGGCATAAACAAACCAACCAGCTAATTGAATACATGCATACATAGACAAACAAAAATACAGACAGACAGACAGACAGACAGACAGACAGACAGACAGATAGATAGATAGATAGATAGATAGATAGATAGATAGATAGATAGATAGATAGATAGATAGATTGATTGATTGATTGATTTTACACTATTAATGACAAATGAAGGTGGCGCTCCTTAGCGGACATTCACTCCAACTACATGAACAGTTTCATTAAACAGAAAGATGCCATTACCAAACACAAGAGGGCGCCAGTATTATGATAGAGTATGTATGCAATCTAAACAGCATGATGTTAAGAAGAGCAACGAACAAATCTAAACATACCAAATCTATTGTACTTAAAAACTAATTTTGTTGATAGATAGATAGATAGATAGATAGATAGATAGATAGATAGATAGATAGATAGATAGATAGATAGATAGATAGATAGATAGATAGATAGATAGACTACTTTACACTATGGAAGAGAAATGAATTAGCAGTCAGGGAAATTACTATTATACTAAATATTATCATCCAGTCCACCTTAAAATCAGAACAAACATCTAAGTCCACCTTAAAAGCAGAAAAACACAAGACGAAAGAGAGGCTCGTCCTGTTCGGTTAGATGACGTTTCCAACGATGATTGGTGGTATGATAATGAAGAGGCGGAAATAACGAAATGAGTTGGTGACGTCAAACGTGAGGTCTCAGACAGCGATAGAGAGAGATAGAGGGATAGAGAGGGAGAGAGAGGGAGAGAGGGATAGATAGGGAGTGAAAGAGAGAGAGGGCGCATAACAAACATGGCGACAGGATGGTCCGGAGGAAAGGGGATCACGCTGACTTTTGCCTTGTTGCTGTGGCCCGGGGTGTGCGTGGGGGAAGCGGCGGCCGAGTCCGGAAGCGAGAGTCGCATCCTGGGCATGAGGCTGGAGCGAAGCGACAAACCCGCAGAGACAACCGTCGACGGGATCGTGCAGGTGACCGAGGAGAGCAACATCCTACTCCGGCTGTACGGCTTGCACATCAGCAATGACACCTGGACGCAGGTGAGGTTCGTGGAGGCCGGCGACCACAGTGACCACGGCGGCGACCACGGTGACCACGGCGGCGACGGCGGCTCTCAGAGCGGGGACCGATTCAACAAGACTTGCGTCGACTTCACCAAAGACGTTGTGGTCAAAGCCGGCGTGGAGGTGAACAGCCAGGGGACCTCGGGGGTCGTGGAAGTGAAAATCAAGCCTCTGAGGAAAAGTGAGGCGCTAAAGGATTACGCGATGTGCATCAGGAACGAGCAGGACTCCAGGTGGTACCTGCTTGGGGAGAACGATGGAAAGATACGTGTGGTGGAGGAAAAGTCGTCTTTGCTTCCCATGTGGCTTCAGGTGATCCTGATCTGCTGCCTTCTGGTCTTCTCTGGAATGTTCAGCGGACTCAACCTGGGTCTGATGGCTCTAGATCCCATGGAGCTGCGCATCGTCCAGAGCTGTGGCACAGACAAGGAGAAGAAGTATGCATGCAAGATCGAGCCCATTCGAAGAGAAGGGAACTACCTGTTATGCTCGCTTCTTCTTGGAAACGTGCTGGTCAACACAACCCTGACCATCCTTCTGGACGATCTCATAGGTTCAGGCATTGGAGCGGTCGTGGCTTCCACTATCGGTATTGTCATATTTGGTGAGATTGTTCCTCAAGCTCTGTGTTCTCGCCACGGCTTGGCGGTCGGTGCCAACACCATCTTGCTCACCAAATTCTTCATGCTGGTCACCTTCCCACTCTCCTATCCCATCAGCAAGCTCCTAGACTGCGTTTTAGGTCAGGAGATCGGCACCGTGTACAACCGCGAGAAGCTTGTCGGGATGCTGAAGGTCACCGAGCCGTACAACGACCTGGTCAAAGAGGAGCTGAATATGATTCAGGGCGCCCTGGAGCTCAGGACCAAAACGGTCGAGGACGTCATGACCCCTCTTACAAACTGTTTCATGATTCACAGCGATGCCGTGTTGGACTTCAACACCATGTCTGAAATCATGGAGAGCGGCTACACGCGCATCCCGGTGTACGAGGAAGAGCGCACGAATATCGTGGACATCCTGTTCGTGAAGGACCTGGCCTTCGTGGATCCAGACGACAGCACGACTCTAAAGACCATCACCAAGTTTTATAACCACCCTGTCCACTTTGTTTTCCATGACACCAAGCTGGATTCCATGCTGGAGGAATTTAAGAAAGGTGTGTTCGCTTTATTCGGTCCATGCTTGCTCATGTTGCAAATGATCTGGCCTCAGTCGTGCTTTGCTGGGTGCGCGTTCGAAAAAATCACATTTGGATGCACTTTTAGATTCCTCTTCTTCTCCTCACACATCCATAAACCTGAACAAATCTAAAGAAATCATAAACCGTCTAACAGAACCACTTTTCTCTGCTTTGAACCAGAAGCATTTAGATGTTTAAACAAATTTTTACCATCCGTATTTGTTTATTAATCTCCATGCTTGAAACACACACACGCTCTCACACTCTCATCCAACCTACTCACACTTGATAGCTACTGTAAGTAACATCACCCAGAGCTCTTTTCTAATTATAGTCCATGTCCCACAGCATCCCTAAATCTTTGTGTCACATATTAAGATTCTTGTAGTGGAACTCGATATGGTCCGTCTGCTCTTGTATTTGGCTGAAGCTGGTCACCTCGGTGTTTCGTTTTGATGTTTTACGCACATCCGTGTTTATAGATTGGTTGAGTTCGTCTTTCTTTCCATCACCTTAAACTACTCGCCTCGAAAATTTCCTCAGAAACCCTATCAGAACCGTTTTTTCCTGGATGTTTTTTGTTTTCCGCACCATTCTGTCCCAAATCTCAGCAAAAGATTTTCCGAAACGGCCAAACCACCGCGTAGCACCCGACGCCACTAACTTTTTCATGTATATAGTTGCAGAGATCGCACTTTTCCCCTCCATTCTGATCGTTGAACCTCAGCTGAAGAGCTTGAGCGTGATTTTACGCATTGCGCTGCGGCCACGCGTTTGGCTGATGACCTTGTGTTATTTCTTTTTCTTGCAATTTCCCAATTTATTACAAATAATAGTCCAGACAGCTCGCTCACTCTGTTCTGTTTTTGAGGTTTAGTCCAAATATTATACGTTTCAGGCCTAGGTTCAATTTCACCTTCACACTTAAGTGAATATTCTCACCTGGATTCCCCAGAGACCTGGAGATCCCAGAAATTGTTCTCAAGAGTACAGGTTGCTGCATACAACCCAAACTTTGTTTGTTGTTCACATCAATGAATCCTGAATACTTTTCTGTTTTCTTTTCTCATGTACGTAATATTATGATCTTACAATCAGAGCAGGTTGTAGGTAAAGTAACACATTTTCTCATATGGTTTTCAGAAAACCATTACTATCACTATTAACTACCATGTTGTAGGAATGTGGTATTTTACGTTTGTTTCTTTATAGATTAATGTGCATATGATACAATGATCCCTCTGTACATTATTACAATTTGTTTTCTCCTAGTCCACTAAATCCAGTTATCCAAATCATAACACTGAGTAGGACTCAATAGGACGGCTTATAGATTTTTGAATAATTCTTTGTTTCGTGATTAATATAAAGTGACCACTGAAAAGAAGGATACTTTTCTACATCGGAGGTGAAGGTAGACGCAATTCTGAAACACCAAAAGACAGGAGCTGATACATCGATGGAGATGTATTCAGACCCGTCACAGCTGGTGTGTATGTGTAGCATGTTTTGTGGTGTGTTTCACTCATCCAAATTTTCTTTTTGGGTTCCAAGTAAAGAGTTCACAGACTAAAGAGAGATGAAACTCTTGGTATAACCTGTTGTTCTGAGACTGTTGTTCTGTTGTGATAGATGCTATAGAAATCAAGTGATCGAAGTGAATTGGAGTGTTCTCCCCCTTATCACAGCTCCATCTGAATCAACTTATTATATATATTTTTCAGCACTTATCGCTGTCCGCTCCTGTAACAGCTCTTCTGGTTGAATTGGATTCTACCTGACTTGTAAATCTTTTTGAAGATAGTCCCGTTACTGAAATGCTGCAGGAGTTTTGCGAGGGCCGAGCTGAATGTTGTTGTTGTTCTGCTCCCAGGCGACGGTACGCTCGCTCGCTCGCTCGTGTCCGGTCCTTCTGACTCTGCTTGGACAGGAACATTGTTTTGCAGAGCATGTTTTGTTCAGGCTCAGACATTTGACTGTTCAGCCATTTTTAAATAACTACCTCTAAAACTGTAGTATTTGGGTCAGGGCATCATTAGCTCAGGGCATCATTAGCTCGTGTTTTGTTTTATAGGACGTTATATCCATTTGTCTAGTGGTTAAGATGCAGCGCTCCCACCGCTGCGACCCGGGTTCGATTCCCGGTCAGGGAACCATCCCCAGCCACTCTTAGTGCCGGTCCCAAGCCCGGATAAATTGGGGAGGGTTGCGTTAGGAAGGGCATCCAGCGTAAAACATGTGCCAAATCAAACGTGCGGAGGATCCGCTGTGGCGACCCCTAACGGGAGAAGCCGAAAAGAAAGTTTATATCCATTTGGGCAGAAATTGCTGCATTGACAGTTTTCTCAATATTCTGTGTCTCTGCTCTGCCTCTGTTATGTAAGAGCTCGCCTTTTCATGCTTGGCCATTAGCCAAGTAATGTGCTAGCGAAATTAAAGCATTGTTGTCAAACACTTATAGCAGATGTCATGTGACCATGCCTTTTAGTTTTTGTTTGGCTGAGGAAAGCTGCACCTTTATTTTTAATCACCTTTCCCAGGGTCTGATCTCATCTTAGTGCACAAGGAAATGACCTTCCGCCATGGAACGATTACAGAAAGCATCAGGATGCTGCGTCTGTTTCAGGTGTAGTGTTTTTTTCACGGGCTGATTAAGATCTCGGTGCGGTGAGGGAGAAATCTGATGCTAGATGCCGTACGGATACTTTCACAGGATATTACTCATTTGATGCAGGCTCCATTCTTCTTAGATGGCTCATGTATACTCATTTAGTGTCCTTTAAACTTCACCGTGTTTTACCTAACCGTGTCTTGTTTACACCCAGGAATGGGTGAGTCACTTTTCCAACCTCAACAAGTGTAGCAGAAAATAGGTTCATTCTATTGTCAACAAGTCATCAAGCCTGTTTCGTGTGTGTGTGTGTGTGTGTGTGTGTGTGTGTGTGTGTGTGTGTGTGTGTGTGTGTGTGTGTGTGTGTGTGTGTGTGTGTGTGTGTGTGTGTGTGTGTGTGTGTGTGTGTGTGTGTGTGTGTGTGTCTTATATTTAAGCAGAAAAAAACAATCCTAAAATACGGTGTCTACAAAACCATAGGTTCCATTCTGAACTTTCTTATATACTGTAGTTATTACAAAGCGATTCATTATTGCGTTTATGGTTTGTTATTCTGGGCAGAATGTCTCTCTGTTTACATCACCTTCTAATCCTCTTGTCCATTAGTCTTCTAAGCAGACAGAGTCAAATTATAATTTCATCATAACTGCCACAAAGTTGGCCAACAGCTGTAATTCGCTTCAGACATTTGTTGTTTCAACTCTGCTAAGTGGATTCCTTTTGCTCCATGTTTAGGCCCGTCATGTCATAAGCCTTTCAGTATGTAATAGGATCAGCCTCGCTCTCCTCCGTGTGTGTGTGTGTGTGTGTGTGTGGGGAGAGTTGAGTGTCTGTCTGATAGCGTTGTGTTTTCTCACACATGCTTCCTCTTTGAGCTTTCCTGTGCTGACAGTGCAGTGGGAGCATGCTCGATCGTGTCTGTGAGGAGAGACGTCGGGAGACGACGGAAAAGCCGAACGATCGACGATTGTCTAACAAATAAGTGCTGGAAACAATTTGGGCATGACCTCTGCCTGTTCTCTTTTACTCAGACAGATCTTGTGTCGCATCCTTATACAGACTTACACACACACACACACATACACATACACGCATAGATTCATTGGTCAGCATGCTGTCAGGAGACACACACGTGATTTATGGTGTGCAGCTAATCCCTGAATTGTGTCAAGTGCAAACATAAGGGTTGGATAAACCGATGTACACAAACAAAAATGACTCCAGGACTATTAGTCTCTCTAAGAATGGAAGAATGTTCTCTGGCTTGGTACTTTATGATTTATTGTATATTATTGTTTTTATTTTTAAATGATCGATGACAAAATTATTGGCGCTTGAAATAATGAATCCACAGTATTCAAGAACCAATTCATGATCCAGCACCTTGTCCTTTTATATAATGTTGATTGAGTTGAAATGAATGCAGTACACTGATTGGTTAGTGGTGGAAATTCATAAAATGTACTATTTTGTAGTTTATTTCGTTCATCTTCAATTTATTTACCACAGAAATATTCTTCTTGTTGTTGGTATGCAAGTCAAATTTCCATTTTTTGCACAAATTGCCATCATTGTCGAACCTCAATTTGAATATAGACTCCTATATGAGTGTGTTTGCTCACTACATAGGGTTTAACACATTAACACATTCCTGGTGACTTGAAATCCCTTGTATTTGTGTTATATTTGTTTATAATCCCATAAATATTAAAGTGCCACCCTTTGATCGCTCACCAGGTTTACGCCAATACACCAAACTTCCTGAATCTCGTAGCCCTGATCTTTTTCTGTTCGTTAGCCTCGATTCCTGTCCTCACCTAAAGAGACTAGAACCAGAGCAGTGGCATGCTGTGTGTTCTGAAATGCTTCTCAGCTCACCATGATTGTAACGATTGGTAATTTGGGCTACTGTATCTTCCTTGTCAGTTTGGCCGTTCTCTTCTCTCCGCATCAACAAGGCCAAAAAGGCACGAGTGTGTTGTTTGTGAGTGAGCATTGCGACACACACAACCCGCACACATCTACAAGTCACGGTATTGCGCAATGCGCAGATCACGGAGTGCATTGCGGTCATGGTAAGTTGCAAAATCTTATTTCACTTTGTTACAGGGAACAGAGCTTGCTTATGAAAACCAAAACGACTGTAGAGTATGTAGATTGTATATAAATTGTAGATGCACATAACTGTGGTATGCAGCTATAGTACCATACGAGGGTCGTCATGGCATATTGTTTAGGTGAAAGGTTCCTGAACTTGTTGGATTTTGTCTCTTGAATCTACTGAACGATAGAAGGAGATTAAGAGGTGATGTGTGGGGGGTTTTGGTTTAATGATTAAGCTAACAATCATATTCATTATGAGATGCTGATTTTATGGATCAGACGGTCATGTGTTCAAATCCCAGCACCACCAAGCTGCCGTTACTGGGTCTCTGAGCAAGGCCCTTAACCCTCTCTGGATAAGGGCGTCTGCCAAATGCCACGAATGTAAATGGAAATTTGAGCATTTGTTTCAACAATGAGTGGGAATGTGGAGGGGGAGGGGTTTAACCGTGATTTATTATCATTTAGCTGTTAAACGTGGACATTTATGAGTCCTTAGAAAACGATGTTACTTATTTAAGTGGTCCCAGTCATAATAGATCTAAAGCCTGTCCTAGGAGCTCTGGGTTTAAGCCCTCTGTTTCAGGACACCTTACACACTCATCGGGAGATAGGACGACACCGGAGAACCTGGTGGAAACCCACACGGACTCAATCAGAACATGACACACACAGTAACCTAAACTCAAGCGCAAACCGTGGAGCTGGGAGACAGCCCATAATATATATTTGTTTTACATTCTCGACGACTGGTCACACGTCTTAAGACACGGGGTTCTTCCCATCCTGTAGGACACTATGTATTTTTACGTATTTACAAGCAGGAATGTGCAAGAACTCAATTTGAAGAGTTTCCACAGTAGAAGTGCGGCCGCATGTTCCGATATGAAATTATAATACATGACTTTTGAATGAAGTCACTTAAAGGTCACTGGAAAGTAATACGAGTTGACTGGTGTCAATATCATACACTTTACAGAAGAAAGTTTTTTATTATTTACAAGTCATTAAGTCTGGATTGGAATCTTTTGATTTTTATTTTTGTATCTCGCATTATGATTTTCGCCGAAACCTAGTCTGATTTTCCTTCATTATAAAAATCGCTAGCATTCCAAAGCATTCATTTTTTATCAGAAATATCTCTGCCTTTTGACTTTTTTTTTTCTTCTACGCGTCAGTTTCTAATTATACGTAAAGTGCGCAATCTAAAAAATGAGTGTTTCCCCACACACTTACTTTGAATAGATCATTAATGGTGTTGTACCTTTTTAAAAACATGCCTCTTTTATTTATGCAGTCATCTATTAAACATCACCTAGCCAGATCAGCCGGTTTACCAGTTGACCTTTTCACCGCTTTTTGGCGAGTGTGAACAGGCTTTTACAAAACATTTGAGGGGCTCCATAAATTGTTTGGTTAGATAACCAATCCAATTCTGATCAATAAAAAAAAATGGAGATTGCTTGTCTCTCTTGTGGGTGTAGAGATGTCTCCAATTCACGTCTGCCTCAGAAAATATTAAAAGACTAAAAATGATGGTTTGAGCTCGCAATTGATCTTTTTGTATGCATGTGTGATTAGATTTTAGTATGTGATGTAGTTTAGTTTGCACAGGGGCAAGGGAAGTGCACATGAGCTTTATATTCACCTCCCCTGTCTAAAAGCATGCTCACTTTTCCACAACAGTATGCAAACTCGGTCATGAACACTTTTCCATTTTACAGCATGTATCTATTTTCCTGTAAAAGAGCATGTATGCTTTTCCTGGTGAATGCTGAACAAGAACATGCACACTTTAAATGTAGCTTGAATACTTCTCCTGTTCCACTTCCCCACTCAAGACTCAAGACTATGCGCACATGTACCAGCACATGCTTATTTCCAAATACCAGCATCAGCATTTTCTGCCTTGGAGAACAAACTCTTTCCTCTTTCGGGCCGTTAGCGCTTCACATTCCAGTGTGAGAAGTGTGCATGCTGCCATAGAGGTCGATTGTGCATGCTCTTTAGCGGGGCAGAAACATGCAAATCTGGTTTGCTTGTTTTAAGCAGTTTTAATATTGTGGCTGTTCTTTAGTAGAGGTGTAAAGGTGTGTGCATTCTTCAGTAAAAGGGAAGCTTTCCTGCTTCGCTGTAGGGAAGGATGTTTAAAAGGCAAGCCATCTTTGCCCTAGAGAGTTCTCTGAGTATTTGCTTGAAACCTGTGTGTGTGCACGTGAGCGTACCCATGTCCTCACATCAGTCGCGCTTGAACGGCTGACTCATCCGATTTACAAAAGAGCGAGTGTGTGTGTGTAGATGAAGTAATGGCTTTTGAATGAGTCGCACGGTGGCTGAAAGTCAGCTTGAGCCCACAGCAATGCGCTCATGGCGTTATTTTATCTTTTGTAACTAGCCGCATTGCTCCAATGACAACCCTCATCACCACAGGCGCTATTTAGGAACTTTTTAGTCATTCAAAACTTAAAGCAATCTTATGTTGTCACAAATTGAAAACACTCCCAGCCCTACACCTTGCCTGGTGTTTTGCAGTCTGTCATCAGCCGCTGATGGGGTTTGTGTTATTTTTTTGCTGGTGGAGCTGTTTACGTGCATAGAACTCAGACAATTTGTATTAAACAGTCGTGTTTTTGCGTGCCTGAAAAAAACTAAATGGTTGAACGCCGTAAGCTGTTCTTTAATTCAGGTTGTACTGTTGCTCTCACAGCTTTGATTTCACCATTTTCACACCTGCATGGGTTTAAACGTTAATTAACCTGAGCTGTGAAATCAAGTTAAATGTTAAAAGCATGTTGAAGCTCTCCAACCAGCAGCATTTTTATAATCTCTGCTTTGCATATTCTAATAGACTTTGATTGTATACAAAGCAAATGCATGCTTATTGTTATCTCATTGTCCAATAATGACAATACTCATGATGTGTTCACTTAATCATCGTGAGAAAGCACGGAGGCTCAGTGACGTCCCACCAGGAAGAATTTGGAAAAGATTTGCATGCACAATAATAAAAATTTGAATTTGCTGATCTTAATGGTGCTGAAACTGGATCGATGGCAAGCCCTCAGAATACTGTTTTTTTTTAAGGTTACATAGAATAAAATTAAATCAAACAATTCTTAGACGCAATGGGAAGAATAAGCTCTGTCCCCCTGAAAGAGGTAAAGTTATGGTCTTTGACTCGCATCTATGGACGCCTTAAAACTTGATTGTAAAATACGCTGATAATATATATATATAACTGGTAGGGTTTGCAACTTATTCTGTGTTCAATACAGCAATTTCCAGAATTCCTTGACAAAAGTACCTACTTTGCAACAGGAACTAAAACACCTCTAAAGTTTCTGGGTGCCTGAACAGGTTCCTGTGATTGAAACATGCCTGTTGTTCCAGACACGGTCACATAAATATAAACCAAACGCACATCCTCCAATAAAACTGCAAGAACTCAGTCCAAAGTTTCTCTGGTTTATAAAGTTTAAAGTGCCAAAGAAACCTAGAATAGTCAAAATGTCAGACCATGACAGTAAACATTAACGTGCGAGCTCGTTCCTTTGTGAGCTAATGGTTGCAGAGTGAAGGATCTTGACAGATTCTTTTCTCTGAATTACCTTGTTTCAGTTCTTGTATGGATTAACATGGTGAACCAGTGCTGTTCCATTCGCTAAACATTTAGTGCAGGATTATGCAAAGACACCGGCTGGATCTGTTTAGGGATCCAAGCTGTACCTGTAGTGTTTGGATTGAAATGAAGGTGGCTTTGAAGGGGATTCTTTTACTTTATTGATGGAGGCATTCTGTGTTCAGACTACTGTTACAGTGATGTGTCAAAAGAAATGGTAAAAATGTAGTATTTATATCAAATTATTGTTGAAGTCAAGCCAGACAGGGTCAAGGTCATAGCAAGGTCAAATGTTATATTGTTCTTCCTGTCCTGTATGTATAGCATTTCTGGCATACAAGTGAATTATAAGAAGAGATGTTTGCACTGTTTTTCTGTACATTTTGCAGATCACCTGCTTTCGAAGTCTGTCTTTCCAGTCGTTTCCCTGTTTGGTCAGACTTTAGGGTCGTCTCTACTTTTGTTTGTTAAATTTTCATTCGCTTGTTGCACCAAGCACACTTTTGCTACCCTCCACCATTTTTGTTTACTTCACATGATAAAGCAACTCATCCTTTTAGGGGTCAGTTAGGCTAAATGTCTTGTTTATGGAATCGAAGATTTTACATTACCAGTCTTTAAACTCTTTTTTTGGTCATTTAAGAGGTAAACATTTGTTGAAGCAGACTTTGAATTGCATTAATGAAGCGTCGAAATTGCGCAGATTTTTTTATTATTATTCAAAATAGATTAATTGTCTAAATTAATTGTGAAGGATTTCTTGGTGGTGGTTGGCTTTGAGTTTCTCTCACTTTTTAATGAACTCCTTTATACAGACAATGTTATCTGATATTCTATTAAAATCTATTTTTCCATAAAGTTACAAAGCTTTTCCTTGTATTTTACTATTACTGTAATTTCTGGACTATTAAGCGCACCCAAATATAAGCCGGACCCACAAAATTTTACAAAGATTTTTATTTTAAATATACGTAAATAACCCGCACCTGTTTATAAGCTGCAGGTGTCTACACTGAAACTAATGAACTTTACACAGGCTTTAACGAAAGATCGTGCCTGTTACACGGTGTAACGGGTGAAATATGTTGTGGCTCTTTTAAGAGCAGAGCAGCATTTTTCTGGTATTACTGCATGTGTGCAAGACTGAGGAGTATGTCCTTTTTATTTTCTGATGCTCATTTCTAAGTTTCTTTGACTAACCCGTAACGCTGTTTTGGAAACCTGTCTGTGCTTATATGATTTCTGTTGCAACTGGAGTTAGCGAGCTCTCCCATGTCCCAAACTCAACGCGCTACAACGGCTTGTATCTAAACAGTAGCCTTGGCTTGGAGCTTGTGAAACCGGGAAAAACCCATAAATTAGCCGCTTCGTTGTTTAAGCCGCGGGGTTCAAAGCGTGGGGAAAAAGTAGCGCCTTATAATCCGGAAAATCGGGTATATATGAGTTGTGAGTGTTCATCTCAGAAATTGTCTTAGGAAATGTGATTTTTCATATTCCTGTTCATTTAAATCCACTGTTTATGATTGGTAGCCCTGTTGGTTCTTTCGATTGTCTTTTATGAGCCCATTTGTCGAAAGCCCATCATTTGTCCTGTCCTGCATCCCTAATTCCGAAAAAAGTTAGTGTGTAAATAAAAACAGAATGCAGTGAATTCTAAATCTTATAAACCCATATCTTACAGTAGAACAAAAAAAAAATCAAATGTTTAAACTGAGGAAATGCATTTTTTTAAGGAAAGAAGAAGGTAATTTTGATAGCCGCAACACGTTTTAAAAAGGTGGGACAGAGGCAACAATGGTTTTGAAAAAGTAAATATTACTAAAAATGAAACAGCTGGAAAAACATGTTGCAACTCATGAGGTTAATTGACACCAGGTCAGTAAGATGATTTGGTATAAATAGTGAGCCAGAGTCTCTAAGAAGTAAACATGGGCAGAGCTGTTAAATAGCTTATCATTTACAGTACAGTAAAGTCTGTGCACAAGGGCAAGAAACAATGTTGGTGTCCGACAGCACTGCATTTAAAACAGTTATGATTCCGCAATGGAGATCACTGGGTGGACTTAGTAACACCTCCAAAAATCATTGTCTATAAATAGAGTTTGCCATGTCATCTACAAATGCAGGTTAAATCTCTATATGCAAAGAAGAAGGCATGTGTGAACATGATCCAGAAACACCTCCTTCCTCTCTGGGCCAAAGCTCATTTAAAATGTACTGAGGCAAAGTGGAAAACTGTTCTGAGGTCAGATGGATCAAAATTTTTATTTCTTTTTTTTTGGACATGAACACCAAGCTCTTTAGACGCGTGCAGATACAGATTCTTATCATTGTATCATACTGTACATATGTTTAAGACTGAACTACACAAACAAGCCTCAGCTGGTTTTTACCTATTGAGGTGAAGAATCTGGGGTTTTTTTGTGAGCTCAGTCAACACAGATGTGGCTGAAGCCTGATCCAGTATAAGCTCCCTTCCTCTTCATTGGTGTATTTGGACTCTGTGTGTGTCTTTGTGTTACACCAAATTTCCCACTAAGCTGAATCCATGCATATTCAGTTTGATTTAGTGTTTCTGTGGGCTGCTCTGTCAGGTTTATTAAAGCGATTAAAGGAGCCTGATTAATGAATTTATTAACATGATTTCATGAAATTTGAGATTCTTGTTTGTAATTGTTTGTAGCAGACCACACATTGCTTCAGTAACTGTTATTGTGGCCTACTGCAGCGACAACATAATACATTACTCTTTACACTTGTGTAGTCATGTTTTTCAATTGTGAAACTTGCAGAATATTACATTTATGCAGATGGAAGTATGAACATTGTGGGTTATTGGCTACTTTATGTTCTGTGTTACTTTACATCATCATTTTTTAATAACTATATAATGGTTAGAAAATAATTGTACAAATTTATTTATTTAATAAAATGGCCGAGTAAAAGATGAAAAGTGCTCGAATTTATTAAAAATTTTATTGATTTGATATTAAAGCATTAGCTAATGACTGATTGCTTTTGTCTCGATACTGTAGCGAATGCATTTTGTTATTTTGTTTTTCCCACTGCCACGTCAGCAATACTGTGTTTACGTGCATGTTCTGAATTCGGTTCCTCTTCTAGTCAGTATGAAGACATTTAAAAAAGGATATATGGGTAGGACTAGAAATAATTCTACCAGGAAGTATGATCTTTTCTTACAAATATATTATCACACAATATGCTGATTTTAGATTCTCGATTTATTTTCTTTACTATAAATTTTTTTCATATTTGCCATCTTCTCACGTTAGGTCAAACCCCAAACTATATAATTTTACTATTAACCATTCATACTTTTATAAAATGATTGTCTTATTGAACTTTATGTAGCACGCTTTTTAAAAAAATAGGTAACATAAAATAAACACCCTTTGTGGGGTGTTTTTTAACATCTGTTAAAAAAAGAAGAAATTTCTATTAACTTTATCGTTGGTCCTTTTTTTTTAAGACACCATAGCAAAAGACTGTGACCTGCACTATTTCTATGCAATAAAACTGACAAGTATGTTTGTTTAAGGTCTCAGTTTTGCACTTTCTGGCCTATAATGTGCCTCCGGGTGAGGCAGAGCTGTTAAGCTTGGGGGTTTTAATGTAAAAAAAAAAAAAGGCAACGCACCGCAGGCATAAATACATATATCCCACATTCTTTTTGATTGTAATTCACCAAAAAGACAGTAGATGGCTCTATACATTGCAAACCCCTCCTTTAAGTTTAACAACATATAGAAATAGGACTTTCAACCTTGATCTGAGTATTCTAAAACCTTTATTTAATTTGCCTTATTTGTGTAATATTTTTATTTCCTCCAGGTAAATCCCACCTGGCCATCGTCCAGAAGGTGAATAATGAAGGTGAGGGAGATCCATTTTATGAGGTGCTGGGATTGGTGACTTTGGAAGACGTCATTGAAGAGATCATCAAATCCGAGATCGTGGACGAGTCTGACCTTTACAGTAAGTAACTGTATAAGAAGAATGTTAAAAAAAGGAATGAGAGAAAAGTGAAGTTCATCCTACTTGTACGGTCAATTGCACCACATTTGATGCACATATTTTTATACCTTTTTTCTTAGTCACAATGAACATACAATGGCTCGTTTGCATTACAATTAATTTTACCACTGTTTACCCGCTGTCTATGAGAGAATTTGTGGTAATCGTTTACACAAGTGTTTCTTTGTACATCATTCTAGTTGACAATCGGACCAGGAAAAAGGTGGCGCCCAATAAAAACAAGCGTGATTTCTCCGCCTTCAAGCACGAAAGCGAATCCAAAGTCAAAATTTCTCCTCAGCTACTATTGGCTGCCCACCGATTCCTTGCCACAGGTAACTCTAACATCCATTTAATAATTGTAGGCAAACAAATGCACAAAAATGGTAACAATTGGTTTACAGTTGTAGTATAACAGGAAACAGTATAACTGTTATACTACAACTGTAAACCAATTGTTACAGATAATCTTTCTGCAATGTCACTCTTACGAAGGCTAAAGCGACAAAACAAATACAAATACAGCACAAATGAACACCTTGAACTTATTACAACCTCAGCAGCTCATAACATAGTTTCCAGGAGTCTCTTGAACTCAGCAGTGTCGTGGTATTTGTGGTCATACCTTATGAGATCCTCCCCTGCAGCGACATCCTGCTGAGTTTCAGATGGTTAGTGGGTTGCTGGTGGTAACGATCCCCCTATTAGATGGAGTCATGGTGCTGAGAAAAGTGGACGAGCGCAGGCAGGTGGGAGGCAGCGTGGGTAAGAGATCGTTTCTGTGGTCAGGGGGGTTAGAAGTGTGAGGTCACCCTCATGATTAAGTGAGGGAGCAGGTAAAAAAAAAAAAAAAAAAAAAAAGATAGGAATGCCCATGACTTTATGCTCGACATGTATGTTTCTCTATGGGAAAGCGTTTCAGATCTTGTTCTAGTTCCTGGAAGGTTGTGACTTAAAATCTACACTTGAATCGGGTTCTCTTATAATAGATGTCAGCTAAGCTTTATTTAATTTAACCCCAACATTCTTTGCCTTTGTCTCTTCAACCATGTTTTTTGCAGAAGTGAATTTATTCTACCAATCTCAGATCTCTGAGAAGGTCCTGCTAAGGATCTTAAGGCACCCCGATGTTATACAGGAGATCAAATTCAATGAGAATGACAAACGATCACCTCATCATTACATCTACCAGCGCAGCAAAGCCGTCGACTACTTCATCCTCATATTACAGGTATTTTGACACTTATTAAATAAGTACTCAATCCTTAGTGGGCACTTAGTGAGCAATATCTATAAACAGGTCTAAGCTTTTCAGCAGAGATTGTATTAATGGTGAGATTAGGATTTTTTCTTGTAATATTTCTTGGTTTCTGTGGCAGAACCCAGAGAACCAGGTTTTATTGTATTGATCGTCTGAACCACCAACATCTATTCATCAGAACAATGACTTGCCTGAACTTCTGTGGCAGTTAAAAAGTTAATATTTCCACTCTGGTATTTTGTTATAGGCCACTAAGTGTATTCGAATTCAGATTTGTTTGATTTTGAAAAGCTGCCTGCCAATTTTACATTCACTTTAATGGCGTTTGGTAGACGCCCTTATCCATTTTTTTTTTTATTTTTTATCACATTCATACAACTGAGCAGGTATGGAGTTAAAGGCCTAGCTCAGGAGCCCAGAAGGGCAACCTGGTGTGGCATGGGATTTGAACTACGGACCTTCAGATCCAAGTCCAAGCTACCACCTCCCAAGTTGATTGGCTCCTATCTTTAAGTGTTTTAGAAGCACATTGATTTAGGTGGACCATCTTTATAAGCGTGGTCAAAATACTTTGAATGGTAGTATATATGAAGCTCTGATCAGATGGAATGAGGAGCTTTTGAAACCTGATAAAAGTGTAAGCAACAGGATTTGGTAAGCAGACAGGTGGGTTGGTGTTACATTCAAGAACGAAACACTCGGATCATTCTTAATCAACAGATGGAGCTGGCAGATGGACCACGAAAGCTTTTGTTACTTTGCTGCAATAACGATCTTTTTTCTCCATCACAGTTACAGATATGAACGATAAAGGAATGTGTAGTACAGTCTCTGTTTGGTTTAATTGGCTCTGTGTTGAACTGCATGTGGAATTTGTTACTAGCCGAGTTGTATATTGCGTCATCCCTTCAGTGCAGGTTATTCAAAGTTTAAAGCATTTTAATGAACTGCAGGCAAAATGATTAATGTGCATAAGCAGGGAGGGTCGGATTGTACAGCCTTTTGGAGTCTGTGTGATCTGTAGGAAGCATTTGTCCTCTCTTGCTGAGTTCCAGACTACATGGGCAGAGGACAGTTGGGCATTTCCTCTATATAATGAGCCCCACTAGGCACAGAACAGCTGTGGTTTTGCTATCGAGCAATACTAACATTTCCTACAGGCATGGCTCCATAAGTGATCCCATTTATGCCGTCAGAGCATAGAGTGGCACACAGAGCAATTAATCACTGCCCAATAATCTGTAAAATGTTTATGCAACAAAATATTTTTAAAAACATTAGAATTCGTGAAGTATTGGGCTGTTGTTGAGTCATAAATTATAAGAGCCAATCAAGTTGCAGTATGCAAATCTAGAACATGCAACATTTTCATGGGGAATGGATTGAGGTCTAGTCCAGTTAAATGTGGATTCCTCACGTATAAGTATTTTGTGAAATTAAAATATCAAGTCAAATCCATTACAATATACAGATTTATTGTAATTTATATATGTTGTAAAAGTGGCAGGTTGGCGAAGTAGTGTAAAAGTTGTACAAAGTGTGTCTTGTACAATCTCTGTCTCACACACACACACACACACACACACACACGTACAACCATAGCTTTGTTGTGTTAGTATTATAAATACTCATTAACCCTCAAAACCCATCCCCCATACGTGGTCATAGTGGTCTGCTCTTGGCATAAAATTACAGGCTTCACAGATGGGGCGATCCATTTAGACTCTGGAGGAGGGGGGGTGCTTTAAGTTGTTTACATGTAAACATTCCAAACCTAGGTCACCCACAACGAAGCACTGAAATCCCACCACTATATTATTAGTTTAAATCTGAACCAGAGTTAAGAAATGAATGGAGGTGTGTGGAGGTGGTGGTTTGGTAAGATCTTTACATTAACTTGTGACATATTTACACTGTAACAGTACGGATGCTTCTCTTGACTTCTTGATTTCCATAATTAAGTAAGTGCTTGTGTTATTACAGAGAGATTTAACAGGCATGTTGGGTGATGCGTATAAGTTGTTTTCTATAGTCTGTATGTAGTTATTATTTTAATGAGTATAATTCCTGTTTTGTATGCATGTTCTAATTGACTGTATTGTCAAGGGAGTCGAAGAAGCACAATTAGCTTTCTTGCTTGCCGTTTTTCTCACCAAGAGTCAACGGAGTTTGACCTTTATGAAAGATTAATGCTTTTGTTTTTTTGACACCGTGTGACTGAAGGACACGCTCCAGTCACTTCAAGTCCTCAAACCTGAGCTCTCTCTCTCATCTTTCCTTTGAAACTTGTGACAAACTGTCAGAAATGCAGCAGGAGAAAAGTGATCCAAACAGAGCCTATTTTTGGCAATGCATGCTTTAATACTTCCTCCAAACCTCTTCCTCTGACACTCTGAACTAGAGAACAGGCATAAATAAAGCCCAGAAAATGGACAGCGTATATCTGGGCGATTTATATTCCTGTTCCTTTTTTAGGAGTATATATTTAAGTTATATTGGACGGAAAAAGAGAACTGAGAAGGTGGCACAAAAAAAGGGGCAAAATGAACAGGTTGGAGGTTAAGTGAACGGTTTTATGTTTAAAAGATGAAAGATGGTTGGGAGAAGGAGGAGTGCAGGGCTGAGGAGCCTAGCAGCAGCAGTTCACAGCAGTGCTGCTTAGGAGATTTAATAAGCTGCTCTAGTGACCTTTACTGGCATTCAGAGAGATGGTGAGAGACTGACGAACACTCTGGGTCTTGCCCTAATAGGATAATTGCTTCATTAATACTTTTATGCTAGTAATATGGTGCTCAGATAAAGGCTAAGAACAATTCTCAAAAACACAACAGTTTGGATTGTCTGCAGGTGTCAATAGTTCCAGCTTTGCTTCCTGTTTGCATGAACAATGGCCACTTCACATGCAGTTATTTTCAGGAACACTGCTGGTTCTAGTAGGCACATAACCACACATGTACACACACTGTATTATTCATGCTGTTAGAATGTCAAAGTCTAAACACAAGCGTTTTCTGAGAGCTTTAAAAAGTTAGTGTTTCAACCTTTGAGAGGCGTGTGTGTGTGTGGAGGGGGGGGTTTCAAAGTCTTATTTGTTATACATTTTATATGCTTATATGCATGCTTATTTAAAGTACATTTAAAAAATGTTTTAACATCAATGGGATCATTAAGTGAACAAAATTATAGTAGAATATACTGTATAATGAAGTATAATATAGTATACTTGTGTATAGTAAAATATAATTTAGTATAATATAGTATAGTATAATAGTATAATTCAGTACGGTATAGTATAATATAGTATAATTTTGTATAGTATAATATAGTATAATTTTGTATAGTATAATATAGTATAGTATAATTAGTATAGTATAGTATAATTTTGTTTAGTATCATTTAGTATAGTATTGTATAATTTTTAATAATTATTATATAATATAGTATAATATAATAATATAATTTAGTATAATATAGTTTAGTACCCTTACGTGTCCCTTATGAGGGAAATATCAAGGTCCGTGACGTCGGAGTGACGTGGGGCCGCCTTCCCGTGGGCTCACCACCTGCAGGAGGGACCGTAAGGGACGGTGCTGTGAGGATTGGGCAGCAGTCGAAGGCGGGGGCCTGCTTAGACTGCTGCCCCCGCGACCCGAATTACGGATAAGCGGGAGAAAATGAATGAATGAATAGTATAGTATATTTTAGTATAATATAGTAAAGTATAGTATATTATAATATAGTTTAGTATAGTATAGTTTAGTTTAGTTTAGTATAGTATAATATAATATAGTAAAGTATAGTATAATATAGTAAAGTATATTATAGTTTAGTATAGTAAAGTATATTATAGTTTAGTATAGTATAATATAATATAGTATAGTTTAGTATAATATAATATAGTATAGTTTAGTATAATATAATATAGTATAGTTTAGTATAATATAATATAGTATAGTTTAGTATAGTATAGTATAATATAATATAGTAAAGTATAGTATAATATAGTTTAGTATAGTATAGTTTAGTATAATATAATATAGTATAGTTTAGTATAATATAATATAGTATAGTATAATATAGTTTAGTATAGTATAATATAGTATAGTATAGTATAATATAGTATAGTATAGTATATTATAATATAGTTTAGTATAGTATAGTTTAGTTTAGTATAGTATAATATAATATAGTAAAGTATAGTATAATATAGTTTAGTATAGTATAGTTTAGTATAATATAATATAGTATAGTTTAGTATAATATAATATAGTATAGTTTAGTATAATATAATATAGTATAGTTTAGTATAGTATAGTATAATATAGTTTAGTATAGTATAATATAGTATAGTATATTATAATATAGTTTAGTATAGTATAGTTTAGTTTAGTATAGTATAATATAATATAGTAAAGTATAGTATAATATAGTTTAGTATAGTATAATTTAGTATAATATAATATAGTATAGTTTAGTATAATATAATATAGTATAGTTTAGTATAATATAGTTTAGTATAATATAGTTTAGTATAATATAATATAGTATAGTTTAGTATAATATAATATAGTATAGTTTAGTATAATATAATATAGTATAGTTTAGTATAGTATAGTATAATATAGTTTAGTATAGTATAATATAGTATAGTATATTATAATATAGTTTAGTATAGTATAGTTTAGTTTAGTATAGTATAATATAATATAGTAAAGTATAGTATAATATAGTTTAGTATAGTATAATTTAGTATAATATAATATAGTATAGTTTAGTATAATATAATATAGTATAGTTTAGTATAATATAGTTTAGTATAATATAGTTTAGTATAGTATAGTTTAGTATAGTATAATATAGTATAGTTTAGTATAATATAATATAGTATAGTTTAGTATAGTACAGTATAGTATAATATAGTATAGTATAGTATAATATAGTATAGTATAGTATATTATAATATAGTTTAGTATAGTATAGTTTAGTTTAGTATAGTATAATAAAATATAGTAAAGTATAGTATAATATAGTTTAGTATAGTATAGTTTAGTTTAGTATAGTATAATATAATATAGTAAAGTATAGTATAATATAGTTTAGTATAGTATAGTTTAGTTTAGTATAGTATAATATAATATAGTAAAGTATAGTATAATATAGTTTAGTATAGTATAGTTTAGTATAATATAATATAGTATAGTTTAGTATAATATAATATAGTATAGTTTAGTATAATATAGTATAGTATAGTATAGTATAATATAGTTTAGTTTAGTATAGTATAATATAGTATAGTTTAGTATAATATAATATAGTATAGTTTAGTATAGTATAGTATAGTATAATATAGTTTAGTATAATATAATATAGTATAGTTTAGTATAGTATAGTATAATATAGTATAGTATAGTATAGTATAATATAGTTTAGTATAGTATAGTTTAGTATAGTATAATATAGTATAGTTTAGTATAGTATAGTATAGTTTAGTATAGTATAATATAGTTTAGTATAGTATAGTTTAGTATAATATAATACAGTATAGTTTAGTATAGTATAGTATAATATAGTATAGTATAGTATAGTATAATATAGTTTAGTATAGTTTAGTATAGTATAGTTTAATATAGTTTAGTAGAGGTGTGTCATAATTGTGACGGCATAAAATGCTCCCTTCACATGAACTAAAAGACCCAACATGATGTTCTAGCATGATAAACCCTGTGCACAAAGCAAGATCTGTGAAGATATGGCTCACATGGTTTAGAGTGGAAGATCTTGAGTAGCCTGCTAAAGAAACCTGATCTCAACCCTATTGAACTACAGGCCTTCTTACGTCACCTACACCAACACCGTTGTGGCCGAATAAACACAAATTTCAATAAGCACGCACTAAAATCTAGTGGAGGTCATTATTACAAATTACAAATGTGGATGGGATGTTTTAAAAGTACATACCGGACCTATAGTCAGGTAGAAAAGAGAATTCATAAATCAGCTTGTTTTCCACCTTCAATCATTTTCACATTGTTTGAATGTGATTAATCCTGCTTTGCGGCAGGAATATGCATTTTTAATGGGATGCCAGTTGATCAAAGGGCACACACATTCATACAATAATTCACCACCCCAGTAATCCATCTCCCAGCTTGTTTTTGTGAGGTCAGAGGAAACCAAAGGTCTTGTATGAAACCCAAGCTGACTATCCAGAGCACTACCACCTAGTTAATTTTTCAATATCCCAAAATCAGTGATACCTTTTGAAACAAATCTGTGTACTAATTAATGACAGGTATGATCTTTCACCATTATGTCTATATAGAATTGGTCAGTTTAAGAAGAAATAGTAAGAGGACAGTTTTCACAAAACACACGCATGGGTTCAGCACTCATCAGTGTTGCTCACTATGGTATCTCTTAGAATGTCTATCTAACTTTGATCCTGATTTCCTTTCCAATAAATGATTCTCGGACATAAAGCTGACAACTCAATAGATGACTCGTTAAACCTGACACGTGCCAGAGAACGTGCTATGAAAGGACTGTGGAGCTCTGGCAAAAGGGTGTTTCTTAGGTGAGGTCTATCTGCTTGTTGAACTGCTCAGTTTAATAGCAGGATGATTTACACGTGAGGAGCGTTATATTGGACCGAATGCCTCTGGTCTGAAAGAGTGTGTGTGTGTTTAAAAGAGAGAGAGAGCAAATAGTGTTGTCTCAGTAAGGATTTATTGTGCTATGGTAATGCTGCAGTTCTCACATTCCTCAGAAATCTCTCTTCTCATTGAATCAAAATTACACACAAACATACAACTTTTTTTTTTTTTTTTTTTTTTTTTTTTTAAGCCACAAGCCTGGATCTGTTTTTGTTCATCCACCCATCTTCTCTTCCATCCACAAATCTATCTATCTTTAGCCACGATTTAAGGCTGCCTTTACATGCCCAACAAATTGCCCTGTTTTTTACTTGCAAGGTCATAAAATTACAAGAAATTTGCACTCTAGTGCACTTCAGGCCTAAAACTTTTTTCTTTGTTTTTAACCACTGTTGGGCCCTTGAGCAAGGCCCTTAGCCCCTTACCTGCTCAGTTATTTAAATGAGATAGATGTAAGTCCTTCCAGATAAAGGTTTCTACCAAAGTGTAAATGTAAAATGTAATTTAGCTCCTTTTTATTTTAATATTTAGTGATATAGAAATTTATTTTTATATTCCTAAATGTATTTATATATTCTTTTGCATAATGCAAGAAATGTATGGGAATTTGGATATTAAAATAACATCTATATCATAATATCTTAACAACTTAATGTAACATCAATTTGCAATAGGCTTGAAGTAAAGATTTTTCTCTGTATATGAATTACCATTTCGAACAATTTAATAATCCAGAAACGATGACCTATCAGGACTATTTAGTCGTTTCTATCACGTCAGTTTAAGGAAAATAAGGGAGGGTATGATATTATCAGCTGTGCAAGTTAGGAATTGCATTAATGCACATTTTTTTTCAATATGCCGTTTAGATACATGTACATATAAGTATGTGTAACACTCACATAGTCAATATTTCAGTTGTCATAGTTTGAATCAGTGTCAAAATGATCGTGAAATTATAGAGGTGTTTGATTTGACACACTTTCACAGGCCTAATTATATTTAGGTCAAAACATTTTTTTTTTCTCTTTTGATCAAAAAAAGAAAAGAAAAGAAAAAGACCAGAGGCATGTTGTTCAACGTGAATTGCAAATTGATTTTCATTGTCACTATGTGCAATTTGTACAGTGATGTATTTGGTTTGCTGAGTTAAAAAATTTACACGTTTTTGTTTTTCCTCTGACAAACTTTCAAATTGCATGATTTATTGTGATTATAATAATAAGATGAAATGTACAGTATCAGGACTGATCCTCAATGTTATTGGAAACACGAATGTGTATTTATACAGTAATTCCAGTAGAAAGTAGCTAATGGAATTTGAAAGTAGCACAAGTGTGTTATTGTGTGTAATAATTATGTAATATGTAAAATATTACTTTTGATTTATAAATATATTGGATGTATATTGTTTATATATGCTATATATCACGTGTGTGTGTGTGTGTGTGTGTGTGTGTGTGTGTGTGTGTGTGTGTGTGTGTGTGTGTGTGTGTGTGTGTGTGCGTGCCCACAGGGTCGTGTGGAGGTAGAGGCTGGCAGTGAGAATATGAAGTTTGAGACAGGGCCCTTCTCCTACTATGGTGTCATGGCACTTAATGCTACATTAGGTAAGACATATAGACAGACACACAAACAGACACGTGCACACACGCGAGCACAAACGCGCACGCACACACTTAAAGTTGTCTTTCTGGTTTTCTTACAGACGATGTGCCTCACACAATGGTAAATAGTAATTCCCATTAAAGTCAATTCCCTGGAGATAAGTGAACATTATGAGATTTGATCATGTCGATGCATGGAGATATTATCAAGTTCAACCTAAAACAGTCATTTTAATACTTAATCCATGTTTAATCTGCCCGAAGGGGCCACCCATCATGATTAGACCATGGGAAGCTTATGGATCTGAATCATCTATGCTGTGTGACTGCCATCTAGTGGTCCAGGGGAACGTTATCTCTACATTTGTAACGTTATCTTAATATATGTAACGTATATTAATAATGTAACGTTATCGTTACATTTACAGCATTTGGCAGATGCCATTATCCAGAGAAACTTACAGATATCTTATTCCTACACCTGAGCAGTTGAGGGTTAAGGGCCTTGAACAAAGGCCCAGCTGGTATTTGAAGGGACTACAGGTTACAATAAAAAGAAAATGCAGGGCCTTTTTTTCTCCAATGATTTTGTTTGTCTCTGTGTAATAGTCTTCTTTGCTTTTCTGATATTCTGTTTTCCATCTTCACATGGAAACTTTTCTCTGGACGCCCCAGCCATCATGTCTTACAGCTCCTCCCTTTCCTTACTCCCTCAGGGAAAGTTTCACGTCCTCGCCACCTCTCTCTCATGAGGTGTTCTCTCTTCTCCCGTTTTCCAGGTAACCTCCAGCGTGTGGTTTCTCTAACAGCGCACTGGGATTATTAACCGTAGTCTTATTAGTCATGGCCGTTGCATCCGTGTGGCCTTTTTTAATTCCTAATCCTTGAGATTACTAAACAATATGATGGTGATGAGCCTAGATCAGCATGAACCGTGTTAACAATAGAAGCTAATTAAGTTTAGTGATGTGCACCTATACAATATGTTCTCCGATCTGTAGTCTGACCTGCATTATGTTTATCGAATTAGTTCTTAGTGTTTGCATGTAATCAACTGTCCAATTGGTGCATTTTGGGTTTGTCTAGTTTTTATTGAAATATCAAAAGATATCTGAAATGTCGCATTATTAATAAATATAGTTTTTTCCCCAGCCATAAATTCAAATGAATTCAAAGTAGCATACAGAAATGACCATAAACCAAATAATTAAAATTTTTCAAGCAACTATTTTATATATATATATATATATATATATATATATATATATATATATATATATATATATATATATATATATATATATATATATATACAGTACAGACCAAAAGTTTGGACACACCTTCTCATTCATAGAGTTTTCTTTATTTTCATGACTATGAAAATTGTAGATTCACACTGAAGGCATCAAAACTATGAATTAACACATGGAATTATATATGGAATTATATACATAACAAAAAAGTGTGAAACAACTGAAAAATGTCATATTCTAGGTTCTTCAAAGTAGCCACCTTTTGCTTTGATTACTACTTTGCACACTCTTGGCATTCTCTTGATGAGCTTCAAGAGGTAGTCACCTGAAATGGTCTTCCAACAGTCTTGAAGGAGTTCCCCGAGAGATGCTTGGCACTTGTTGGCCCTTTTGCCTTCACTCTGCGGTCCAGCTCACCCCTAAACCATCTCGATTGGGTTCAGGTCTGGTGACTGTGGAGGCCAGGTCATCTGGCGCAGCACCCCATCACTCTCCTTCTTGGTCAAATAGCCCTTGATGCCTTCAGTGTGACTCTACAATTTTCATAGTCATGAAAATAAAGAAAACTCTTTGAATGAGAAGGTGTGTCCAAACTTTTGGTCTGTACTGTATATACACAGTCACAGACATTGACAGACGCATTATTAGATTTCGCTGAAAAAAGTTTGCTTGTTCATGATGTTCCTAAACATGCCAAGGTTGATAAATAAAATACATGTATGTGCTGCTATAGGAAAATAATCAGTTATTCAACCCAACACATTGCACAATTACTCTTATCTGACACTTCATATTCACTGATTAGTTTATTATGCAGCTTTCCCTCACTAGCCTCTGTTTTTCTGTTACTTGAAACGTAGCTTGTCTGAAGTCCCTCAAGATTTATGGGGAAAAAACTAACAACCGAAACAGGGCTCTTCTTGCATTGCTTAAATAAACGACTTCATAGAGGAAAACATCTGTAATGTCAATTTACATTTATTATTATTTATTAGTTTATTATTAGTCTTGGATCATGTCGCTCACTTGTCATACAAGTGTTGTTACTATAAACTTGGGATAGATATAAAGACAGAATTTTTATTGTTAACACTTTAAACTCAACTTTTTTTTTGACCATTCAGATTCAAGAAAATTTAGCTGCACAGCGGTATATAAAACTGCTGGAATTTTCTGTGTACTCACACTTTTATATCAAAACCTTGAAGGAATAACGGTGGGACCAACATTTCACTAAACATAATTAAATTTCATCAGTGTAGCATTTGTGCCTATAATTTTAGATCCATGAGTTTATCCCTAATGAGCGAGCCAGGGCAAAAGTGCCAAGGAAAAACTCCCCGAGATGGTACGAAGAAGAAACCTTGAGAGGAACCAGACTCAACAAAGGGAACCTTTCTCATCTGGGTGGCACCGAATAGCATTATAATCATTATCACTATTCATTATTAACTCATCACTCTGTATTCATGAAGAGTTAATAAGAATATGAAGACTTTAGCATTTGTTTGTCAGCATTCTGCCAGTAGGAGGCGCAATTGACTCGTATACGGTCTTATACACATTTGAAATAGCAGGTTGTAATAGTGTCATGGCCTGAACATGGACGCCTCAATGAAAACATCCCTTCGTTTTCTTCTTCTTCTTTAGATTTGTGCAAACCAAACTTTTACATTTTCAGGCCTGAGAGGCAACTGGTTCTGTTCTTCTGTAGGGAATATTTGTAGTGAATGTTCATGCAACAGTTTTGGACAGAAATTTCAGCGCAGCATCAACAGTTAAAATTGTATGTTTTTGGTTGTAGGTAGGGAATTACAATGTGCAACTTATATTTATATGCAGGCCATTTGTCAGACATCTGCCACCATTCAGAGCGACTTGCATTGATCTCATTTATACAACTGAGAAGCTACAGGGTTAAGGGCCTTGCAGAGGTGCTCAGGAGTGGCGGCTTAGTGCTGAGATTTTAACTCATTCCCTTCAGATCTAAAGCTTTGCCTTAACCACTAAGTTAAAACACTCATACAAAACATTCAAAACGTATTACTTGCCATTTGACTTCTGAAAGCTGCTGTCTTCTGCCTCACAGATCCAATTTTTCTCACATGCTCTCTTCATAACAATATTCGCTTTTATATCGGGGTGCCTCCGCTTTCTCAAAAACATTCAGGTAGGTGAACTGGCCAACACAGCATGGAAGAGCATGCATTGGTATGCAAGACATTTCTGACCAGGAGCCAAAAAACCACAGCTGTAAATAGGAATGTAAGTTTCACACTGTGATTAGCTCAGTGTCCACGATCACCTTGGCCCATCTGAGATTACATTTATATCTTCACATTCATTAGAAATGGTTTCATTTTCATCAAAAATTTATTTTCTAAACTTTTCTGTGATTTGGTTACAGATTTTACATAAATAATAATTGTAGTAATATAGAATATATTTTCACTGCCATAGACATGAGTCAAAGTAACTTCCAGTACTAAATTAGAGGACGTCTCCGTTTGCCGTATAAATGTCCTGTTAGTACAGTGCGCTTTGGCTTTCATGGAAATGAAAATCTGATGTGACATGTCCATGGATTCACCAACATGAGCGTACAAAGGGGGTGAAAGTCAGATTTCCAAGAGTTTCCAAAGCTTTAGAAAAAATTTATAGGATTTTTTTGTTTCAGTTTGGCTTAAAGTCTTTGCTACAATCTTGGGGAATGTTAATATAAAGTACCGTATTTTCCGGACTATAAGCCACTACTTTTTTCTCACGCTTTGTACCCCACATTTTAAACAACGAAGCGGGTAATATATGGATTTCTCTGGGGGTTTTCCCGGTTTCACAAGCTTCATGCCAAAAAACTGAGCCCCATAACATTAGACCAATGAAATTGCAGAACGGGTTCAGGTGAACCAAAGAAACACTTTATATTAAATCAGATGCGTTCCCACTGAATCGGGCCGCACCACATCATTAATATGGATGATGTTCCTCTGACGTTTGACCTGCCGCTCACTCGGACTGTCTACAGAAAATGCAAATTATTTGTCACGCTGAAAACAACCGGGCATGAAAAACACTTCACCTGTGTTCTGAGCTGCACGGCATCGGGAGAAAAGATTCACCGATGGTGATTTTTAAACGCATGACGATGCCAAAAGATAAACTCCCGAGAGAAATTGTTGTGAAAGGAAGAAGGAAGACGGTGAACAATGACTTTCTTGGTAGGCTACTGTTTAGATACAAGCCGTGTAACAGACACTGTCTTTCGTTAAAGCCTGTGTAAAGTTCATTAGTTTCAGTGTAGACACCTGCGGCTTATAGACAGGTGCGGCGTATTTATGTTCAAAATAAAAATCTTTGTCAAATTCATTGGGTGCGGCTTATATTTGGGTGCGTTTAATAGTCCGGAAATTACGGTACATATATTTTGTATGGTTAAATGAATTGAAATTGTTGTTACCCCTCATGCGACTGTGTTAGAAGCTTTGACCTGAGTTGCATGTGCAGTAAATTTTTGAGCTCCACTATAAACCAGAACTTTTTGCTCATTATATCTTATATTGTTATTAACCTTAACTGATAATGTATTTTTGCCTTCTAGGATTTCAAGCGTCAATGTGTTACAATGTTTTTCCTCTCTCTCTCTCTCTCTCTCTCTCTCTCTCTCTCTCTCTCTCTCTCTCTCTCTCTCTCTCTCTCTCTCTCTCTCTCTCTCTCTCTCTCTCTCTCTCTCTCTCTCTCTCAGCTTGTTATATTATTATTTTGTGCATTAGTGAGTACACATGAACACCCCGACAGTTAATATTAAACCCACACGTGTATTTTGTGTCCCTTTGCCTCCCAGAGCTCCGTTCACCGTCTCGCATCAGCGGCCTAAACCGTTCAGCGTCACTTAACCACACCGATCGCTCAGAATCTCAGTCCATCAGTGGCAGCAACACACAGCTGAACAGCTCCTCGTCTGCGCAGTACATTCCCGACTTCAACGTGCGGGCGCTGACAGACCTGCAGATCGTCAAGGTGAGAATGAACACCGCTATTTTGAGTCTGTATTTTCAGCAACCGCTCAGGATCGTGCATGTTGTTGGGGCAGGGTGGTATTAATAATGACATGGCTTTAAAAAGTTTATTATAACATGATTTCTTGTCTAGGTTGTTTATATTTGGTAAATTTTAACTTTTTTTCTTAACTGCATTTGTTGCAGTTTCAAATTTTCACCTATAGGGGGCAATAATAGCTTTACTGACCTACTGAAAGTGGGGCACTTCTTACCTTTTAATTGCACAAAAGTAAGCAAATCAATTGAACATCAGCTTATCTGATCTAAAAGAAATCATTAGGGCATTAGTATATTAACTTGAATGTAAAATGCATTGATGGAGTTGTGAATGAACACTTTATAAAAAAAAACAATTCTGTTTGTTGAAATGCTGATTAGCATCATCTGATGCGATGGATGGGCAACCTACCAAACAAAAATGTTTTTTTTTTTTTCTTCCCCTCACTAACTCCCTCTGGGAAATTGACTTATGATGGACACATTCATCATTAATAATCAGTTTCCAGTATATAAATACAGGTTGTATGAGACTTCTTTTTTCTGGTAAAAAAAAAAAAAAAGAAGGGAAGCAATAGACAAGGCTTGTGTAGAGTTTTCTTGAAATCTGAATTACTTGCTAAAGGACACACAATGGACAAAATCTGAGTTACTAATCAGAAGGTCAGATGTTCAAAGCCCAGCACTGCTAAGCTGCAAAAGTTGGGCCCTTGAGCAAGGCTCTTAAACCTCTGTACTCCAGGGGCATTATTATCTATAATAAAAAATAAAAAAAGAAACAAAATGACTCACCATAAATTGCATGCCCATATCACTATCATACATGTGCATTATATCACATATCAAAATCATAGAAGATTGAAATTTTACAGCCTTAAAGCTAGAAATAACACTTGTAAAAATCCTTCACAGCTATATTCATAAGCAGAGGAAAGGATTGGTTATGGGCTTGAACCCCTGACTTCTGATCAGTAACCCAGAGTCTTAGCCATAGAGTGACCCCTTTTTGTGTCTCATTCATTTTGATTAATTAATCTGCTGTTTTATTAGTTTAACCTCTTTAATTTAACACATTTTAGCACTTTTATTGAACATTATATTCGACTGCAACAGCCAAAATGCATCAATTGTATTCCTTTTTATTATTGGATTCATGTAACTTATGTTTTTTTGTTTGCATTTTAAATGTTTTGTTTCATTCCATATATAATATAGGATTCTGTATAAACTGTATTCTTATATACTGTATAAATGTGTGTGTTGATATATATATATATAGGAAGTGCAGCTTCAACATTAGTAGTAGCAAAGCATTTTCTACTGATCAATTAGACGTAAAAGCTCAGTTTCCTGTATAGGTTTAGATTAGATTAGATTTACACACAGAAACACACGTTTCTTTAGTGATAGTCTGAAACAGCTTTTATGTTACGTCAACATAATTATCGATCTAAAATGTTATTTTTTTGTGATCACTCTGTTACTAAGACATATAGTAATATCAGTCATTTCTTTCGAAACATACACATGTTACGTGTTTAAATCTTTCTCTGTCTCTCTCTGTCTCAGATCACTCGCTCGCAGTATCAGAACGGTCTGATAGCATCTCGGTTGGACAACTCCCCCCAGTCTCCAGACAGCGGGCAGATGCGTGAGGAGAACACCACTTCTGCAGAATCTCAGCCTCCATCCGACATCACACTCGCACTACCCATGACGGACACGCCGCCGGACGAACACACGTCACTCCTAAACGAGCAGAACTGCTTGTCTACTCGCCAGGCCAATCAAAGCTCACACAGCGAGATCTGACGCTCACACACAACTTTCTAACAGCATGCTTCGAGACTACCGTCAAATACACTACTTTATATACACACAATCACACACACACACACAATTTCCAGCCTAATTAATCACACCGGCAGATGTCTGAATTACAGACACATATAATGCATTTACCATTCTGATAGTCTAAAAAATTTAAGCTGCCAAAAAGAAGTGTGAGAACTGGAGGAGGAAAAAAGAATTCACAGCGTGATTGCACTGAGAAGATAAGTCCGGATGATTGAACGCCTGAACTGAGTAGTTTTTGGGAATCTGGGCATTTTAAAGATTTTTTATTTTTTTTTTAATGGAAGAATGCTTGTTTTTTTTATGGAAAAATGTCATGGGGAATTCTGTTGAAATCCACTTTAGATGACATCAAATTTACATTTGTTGAATAAACAGTGGAGATGGGTTGAAGGACTGCTCCAGCATTTTTCAAAGTAATCTCTATCCTTTGCATGTGTAGTGTAGGTACGATGGGGAAAAATTGGATGCAAGGAAAACTTTATAGCAATCGGAACAATCTGAAACATTTTTTCATCAAGTGAAAATCAAGCTATAAATCTGTACAATTGTTTTGGACAAGGAACTAAACAATAGGTTTTAGGTCAACAAAATACTAAATGTACAGTAGTAATAACATCATCCATAAACATCCATAAAGTCAAGACACTATATATATAATATATGGGCAAAAGTTTGTGGACTTCTCATTATTCTTCTGGGAAGATGTTCCACTAGATTTTTTTAGTGTGCTTGTAGAGATTGTAGCGCCACAAGGGTGTTAATAAAATCAGGTACTGATGTAGGTGAGAAGATGAGGAAGCCTGGGGTGCAGTCAGTGTTCACATACATCCCAAAGGTGTTCAGTAGGGTTGAGGTCAGAGCTCTATAGAAGGAGATAATCTACTCCAACCCACGTGAAGCATATCTTCATAGAGCTGGCATTGTGTATTGTTTTGGAACAGGTTCGGCGTTCAAGTGAAGGGAAAATTTAATGGTACCGCATCCTATATAAAATTGTGTGGTACCAGTTTGGGGAAGAACGGCATTTGACAGGTGTCCCAATACTTTTACCCATACATTGTATTTAGTCGGGAGTAATCACGTCTACGCTACAGATGTCGGTAAGGAGAGATTAAGTTAAAAGCTGTGAACGGGTTCTTTTAAAAACGTTCATTGCCCAACAGTTTTAAAGAATCGGCATCTTGAATCCGAATCGCACCAAAATCTAAGACGTATCTCAGGGAGACTCTAAGCACCATATATATATATATATATATATATATATATAAAATCTATATCATAACAGTTTCTCTGTTATTCAGTATAGAACTATAAAACAAGTGACCAAAAAAAAAACAAAAAACGAAAGCATGTTGATATTTCATCTCGTATCGAGTTCATGTATTCGCCTACTACAAGTGAACTTTCTCATGTTTTTTCTTTTATTTTTTTCAGTCTGTGCTTCTCTTTCTGTGGTTCATGTTTAAGTGAATCACGGTCAAGTGAAACGCCTATATTCATGTAACCTTGAGTCAAGTCATTGTTGTTGTTTTTTTTGTTGTTTGTTTGTTTGTTTTCAACTCCAAAGTGAGCAGGAATGTATCGGGGGGACGGTGCACTTTCCTGTTTTAGAGAAAAATGTCTTGTGTAAAAAACAAGCTATAAGATTTTTTGGTTCAACTATTGAACTTGAAGTTAACCCATCCTATATATATATAGAAATATATACATACTGTATTTATTTGAGTTGTATATTTTATTGTGAATTGTACATTTTGTCCTGTTTTTGTATTTCTAATGGTGTTTTATGGTTCTTCAGAAGGCTTATTTTAGAGCAGCAGCATGTCTTGGTACTGTGTCACATTTCTGGTTCATTACAAATACAATCTATAGTTTGTGTTCAACCAAAAATCTTTATTTATACAAAATTCGCTCAGAAAAGTCCTTGAAATAATATTTTTCTTTGATGAATTTTTCTCACTGTGAGGATTTTCTTTTGCTTTACACCAAATCTGGAGGGTACAAACCTCATTCTAAACAACCTGTATGCAGGGCAAAAGTGTTAGCCAAATAAATATCAGAAAGCTTCTGCTTTATTGCCTTTGACATGTGGTTTTATCAGACATGAGAGAGCAGGTTATTTCCACTGCATCCTCTGTGAGTTGAGCTGTAATGAGATGTTCATGATGAAGCTTCTCACCTTCTCACCTACTCCTTTCATTTCATGTGAAACCAGTGAATTAATTACTTTGGAAAGATACATTTTACAAAATTAGAATTGGCTCGTGAAAAATTATAAGCTGTGGATATACTTTGATACTATAAACTTTTTTTTTTTATTATTATAAAATGGTTCTTCACATGCTATTGACCCATTGACGCATAAACTCAAGACATCCGAAGGTGTCCTGGGGTTTTGTGGTGCCACCATTAGCAGCTGATTTTTTTTATGTTTTTTAAGGTGGAAAATGGGGCCTCTATAGATGCCTGATCAGCTTCAGATCTGGGGAATCTAAAGGTTGAGACAACATTCAGAACTGTTTCTTATGGTTTTCAAACCATTCCTTATGTGTTTTTATATATAGGTCAGTTGTATTAAATGGGTGAAGTTTCCCATTAGATTTAGACAGACACCATTTAATTGGCCATGGGATACAAGTTAGAGACTCACTCCCTGCAATATTACATAACATTTTGTTTGGATTTAGAATTAAGCCCATTAAACTAAGCAGCTCATTTCCAGTATGCTTGTCTGTGCTTTTTTTTTTCTCACCGACACTTGAGACAGAGGTAGACGAAGTGGAAGTAGAGGACTGATCCATCTGTACCTGACCTTGACCTCATTGGATGAGAACTGCTAAGGACAGAGCTGTGACATTATATTAGATTTTATTTATAACATCTTTGCATTGAATTTTTGCATGAAGTGCATAGACGTTTCAAGTGCGTTTAATATTTAAGGTGTTAAAACTGATAATTAGAAGTCAAAGGAATGAGCCACTAAGCTAACCATCGTTCCCTTCTATGGCTCAATCGCTCTGTGTATCTTCATGGAAATCTGTAATGTTTGATGAACCACTAAAGTAAGCAGGTTGACTTTCCCACTCACCAAACCACCACAATACACCCTCATCTGAACCGGTCACAGGCGAATCAGTCCTTCATGCCGGGGTAGGGATTTGAACAAAGATAAGCGAGACACAGACACTCAGACAACAACAGAAGACAGGTTGAACCCACAGGTGAAGATGAACCTTTACCAATAGACAAAAATTTTGGTTTAAATAGAAATAAATCCAACTGATTTAGAAAACATCTCAGAAAAACATCTAACAGAAACTCACTTTTGACTCCTGAGACTCAAAAGGCCAAGCAACACTAAACACTGAGCAAAGATTCCAGGAAACAGTGGAACTTATATTCTCACATGAATATCTCACAAGAAACAACACAGGTGGCATTGATAATTATTAGAAACGGAGAAGGTGACAGAATGAGGACATCTAGTGGGCAAACACAATATGGCATGTCCAAATCCTGATGCTCATCTTGTGGTCGCTCACTTAACCATCATTTATTCTTCCTTACCTTCAGTATGTATGTATGTACAAGTTTGTAACAAAAGTATTGGGACACCTGACATTTTCTGCCATAAGTCGTTCTTTCCGTAAAAAGTTCAAGGCACACACATAGACCTGTGCCTTATAGGACATTAATGAAGAACAGGTTGGTATCACAAAACCAGCCATGAGGCTGAGTTAATATTAATGAGAATATATAATTTTATATGATGTTAATGTAGGACTATAAATGACATGAATGTGATTTTAAATAGTTAAAGCTGCTCTTATAAAAAACGCAGTCAAATTGACATTTTCAAATGGACTGGCCGTGTCTTCATCCAGGCACATACTAAAAAGTCCCATACCTAAAGCCCCAGACATTCTTTTGAGGGCTCAATGTTTTGTCTAGAGATACATTATTATACTCTCACAGTAAATTTCAACATTTCTGTTAAAGTTTTATATGTCTATATGTATTTTATTAGTTGTGTAAATATTACATGTGTAGAAAAAAGAAACGTGTGTCAAGAAAAAAGGCTTATGAAGCAGCATGTACATAAGCATCATTTCACACATGCACACGCACACACACACACGCACACGGGGTACATTTACAACCTAAAATGTACCAAAAAAACCTGGCTATAATAGAAATATGTCAGATCACACAATGATAAGTATATCAGATTTGGCCATTCTGACATTGTTCACTATCTAATCACTTTAAATGGGCATTTAAGCATCGGAACCGGACCATGAATACAATAACAATAAAAAAGTATCTGTTGGTTGTGCTGGACAAAGAAGTCCAATCCACTGTCACTTCACCTTAGAAATTGCAGGACTCAAAAGATCTAATGTAGATGTCAGCATCTTCCACAAACACACTCAGATTGTCACATCTGCTCCGGTTTCTTTTAAATGGAAAAATGTTGCTTTCTTTACCTACATACATACATATATATATATATATATATATATATATATATATATATTGCAAGAAATTACAGTCACAACCTTTTTGTCTGCTATTACACATTGTTTATTATAATTATGGAATAAAATACTGTATTTATAAACACATAGTCAGTGCTCAACTGATTGCTGTGAACATGCACATCTAGATTAAGCACAAATCAGTATAAATTGCATGTTGTGTTTTTCCCAACTCAGAACCAACCCTGGAGTTGTGTTCCTAGCAATTTGTTTGATTGTTGGTGCATTCTTTTTTTTTTTTTTTATCTGCACTTGTACATATTACATGACAACCACCAGGATCTAGTCAATTGAGGCAATAAAGTACTTCTCCGAGTGAACTATTTTGCCTATAACAATTATTCTGATTATTATAACATCGAGAGTCACTGTAGCAATGAAGCATGAGGTTATGACACAACCCTACATTTCACAGCTTTAATACATACAGACTATAGATTGTTTATACACTTACAGGTACAGCATGCTTTGATGAAAAGAGTTGTATTTAGTAAAAGACACACAAATCCCCAAAAATACTTTTATTCAGTATACCACTGGAAGTACTGGAAGGTTACTCTACTTGTCATATTTAAAGAACCAGAAAATCAAATGTAAATCTGATGTTTCAGGGTATTCCAAATGGAAAATCTCTTTTTTTTTGCTTTGTGAAAGTGCAACTATGTTAGCGCAAGTGTAGCCACTTCCTTATTTCAGTGTTTAAAATACACTCTTGTCAAATGGGTGTTGTTTGGTCACATATTTTAACTAGGCCACACTAGAGGGGAAAGTCCATTCGATGGGTCTGTGGAAAATCCACGTCCATGCTATGAAGTGAGAAAAAGATCTACTCTATAAAACAACAGAATTAACTAACAACCGACATTTATAGAGTTCACTCGTAGTCTTTGGTGAATTATTGTATATGAACATTGCGCATTGTTCATCGGAACCAATTTCCAAATACTGGCATGTTTCAAAGGAAAATAAAGGACTTTTATGGTATGTCTTTATAGCATATTATACCAAATTGATATATTACCATTATATTATTAGGACAATGTGTCCTTAGTGTGCTAGGGACCATCTACTTTCTTCCATTTGTTCTCCATTTTCATGTCAAACCAGATTCTTTTCACCTCATTTCATTCATACCTAATTCATCTTTACTGTAACACAGATCCATATTTTGATAGATGTGATTCAAAATATCAATTACTTTAAACCTTTGAAAAATACAATTCCAAAACTATTAATAATGTAATTAAACTTTTCGTACTTGACTTATGCAAAGCGAATGTTCATATAAATGTGATAAATGAGGCATGTTGTTGCACTAAAAGGCTGAAAGACTTCCCCTAAAAACATGTCTGGACTAATAAAATAGCTGGTGCAGACACTGGTATGAAAAAGAAAGATCACAGTATGTTGTATGACAACCATAGAACTATGTACAGTTCATACCTGATTACATGTTGAACAGTTCTTAGAAATAAAACATCAAATAAAATAGAAAATTTGTCAAATAGTCAAATGCACTGCACTAACTTACAACTGATTTGCTGCCTGTAACTTGCTATAACATTGTGTGACTATATCTAACAATGTAACCCACGTGACATTTGAAAATATGGATGCAAATTAATGAGGCCCAATATGCACACTTTATTCCCAGATTAAAAATCACCTGTTTTCTTCATTTGTAATCATTTGTGATGTGCCATGAACATTCTTTCTTTTAATTCTCAACATAAGCTCAATGTGGAGGAAGTGGTAGACTAGTGGTTAAGGCATTAGTCTTTTGTGGGTTCAAGTCCCAGCCATACCAGGCTGCCATTCTTGGGCTCTTGAGCAAGGCCCTTAACACCCCATGTGTACTCAGTTGTGGGAACTAAAATAAAGTACTCCATTATGGACTGTCCCAAGCCCGGCTGCAAAAGAAGGTGGGTAGAAGTTCAGCTTTTAACCCGACCCCCTAACAAAACTGCAAGGGAAACAGAAAGTCAGTTATCAGGTTCTTGCCATCCAATGTGCCTCATGGTGTGGGAGGACTAAAAAAAGTACTGAAATTGAATTAAAGCTGATTAATTGGTGTATAAAACATAATAAACATTGGTTAATGCATCAACCTTAGTTTAATTCACAGAGTGAGTCATTGACACATGAATGCCAGGACTGAAGGTGTTGCAACAGAGCACCACATTACATCTGCTGGCTTGACTTCAAGCAGCTATGAATTCACGAGTCTGGTATTAAATACCATTTCTGCAGGCCTACACGAAAGCCCCTCATGCTTTTATGCACATTTAAAAGTACAACCTCCATTAAATGTTTTGTTTTTATGTTTTAACTGTAATGCATGGTGACAGGAGAAGGGCTGGTTATTTAGGATTGTTTTGGAGCCACAGGAGCTGTGAAAACTGGCAGTCACTGAGACAATGCTATACTTCAATTTACACCAGAATATTCTAAAGACAAATGTGAGGCCATCTTTCCTGCTGCTTGCACTGAGTTGAAATTAAATCATACAACAGGACAGTGATCCCAAGCACACCAGCAAATCAATATTTGAATGATTAGGTAAAAAATAAAGACGTCTAGACCTCAACCCCATTGACACATGTTTTCGGAGCTTGAAGTTGATAAGAGCCAGACAATATTTATGCACTTAAATGAAGAAAAAAATAAGGATAATATACTGTTCTTTCCTATCTATAATCGTATATCCAGAATTCATTTGACTACTGGTAGTGAGTTAATGATGTGCGTTACATTTACATCAAGCAGATACACTCATCCAGAACTACTTACGATTATCAAATTAATACAACTGAGAAATTAAATAACCAGCAGAAGCAAAATCTTGGTGGGGCTAGGATTTAACTCACAACCTTCTGAGAATCGATCTATTATAATTTAGGCAATGTCTCCATTCACAAACAAGTGATTAACACCTCTGCCACTCTTAGGCCCTTAACCCTCTATACTACAGTTCCACTGCATCGAGGCTGATCTTATGCTAGAACCCTAGTTTACTACCAAACAGGGATCTGCAGAATTTTTTTTTACTGTGCTGTAATGTATATGTGACATGTAAACACCTTTCTCACTTTCTTTTCAAATAATCTTAAAACCTATTTTACAATAATGTAATAATTGGTTCTTTTTACCTAACAAACATATTGTATAATTAAAAGAATCTCGTCCTGATTCACATCACTGCCAAATGCTCTGACTCAGGAAAAAAGATCCGGAATTTCCATTTGTGTAGTTTCCTTCCTAAAAGGGGCGGAGCTATGACGAGTGCGTTTACTTGAGTTGAGTGGGCGGGGCTTATGATGATGAGGGCGTAGTCGAGTGAGTTGGTGTGAGTGTCTAGTTGAGGATTTGACTTTGTTCTGTGCGGTGTGTTTTAGTTGTTTAAGAGGTATTTTTGAAAACCTGGGGATGCAGATGTACATGTATCTTTCAAACAGCTCTCAAGCTAATGCCACACTGCCAAGTGAGGACTGGAGAGCTGTAAGTATACACAGCTGTATAATTTGTTTATTCTAGAGACAGCTGGCTATAATTATAAGGTTTAGAAAGAGCATGTTTTGAGATGTTTGCTTGCTATATTATTGCTTTTTTTATGAAGTTAATCTGAAATAATATGAAACAAGTTCACAAGAAGTCTAAACATTGTTTTTTTTTTCATTGGAAATGTATTTATAGGCAGATGACATGACATACTCACTGAAAAAATGCATTGTGTAAATAGAAAGCACTGATTATATAATGGCTTAGTAATATATCCTTTTTTCTTTAAGGTTTACTCTGCAGTCCGGTGGATTCAAATGTCAATGGCACTTCTAAGGTAAAGCAAAAGTAAGATTTTTCAAAAGCACATGTCCTGGATTCTGTAGACTGATTGTAATATGAATATCTGGTTTCAGTATTTTAGGCTCGGGCTCCATCATTTTCTACACTGTTCTCCAAAAACATGTACGAAGGTCTGAGGTAAGATATACAATGAATACACTAGGTTATGAACACATATTTCAAGTATGCTGCTTTTAGAAAACAAATGTGAAACTAAGTTTCTTCATTTTGAGTGTTTCAAATATATTGTTCTGGAGGTCTGGTGCTTACTGACCTTCCAGGTGACATTTTAAAATATATATATTTATTAATATTTTTTCAACACAGTCCATTAATTTATCCATTCATCTTCATCCTGGTCAGGACTGCTGCAGACATGAAGCTTATCACATGAAACCTAATGCAGGAATAATTCCTTTGAACATTATATTTACTGATCAGCCAAAACATTAAAACCACAGAGAGGTAAAGTGAATAACGGTGATTGAGCTGTTAACAGGCAGGGGATATTGAGCAGCAAGTGAACAGTTAGTTCTCAAAGTGTTTCATGCCAGAAAAGAAAAATGGAGGAGCATAAGAATCTGAGTAACTTTAACAATGGCCAAATGATGATGACTACACGAATTGGTCAGAGCATCTCTAAAACTGCAGGTCTTGTGAGGTATTTTGCGTATGCAGTGGTTAGTAGCTACCAAAAGTAGTCAAATGAAGGAGGTTCAACATGTATGGACAGTTCTGCATTGAAAGACCCATCACTGAACAGTACACCTCAACAATGATGGACCTATAAGGAATGGGTTGGTGCTACCCAGATGAGGACAGGTTCTCTTTCGAGTCTTGTTTCTCTTAAGGTTTCTGCCTCATACCATCACAGGGAGTTTTGTCATGCCATTGTTGCCACTGGCTTGTTTATTACTAATAAACTTAGAGGCATTCATTATATTTTTTAAACCTTTTATAATCTCTGTAAAACTGATTTGGGACAATGTCCATTGTTAAAAGCTCTGTAGAAATAAAGCTAACTTGAACTGAATTGCTGCGTGAGGGGAGCTAAGGTTAACTCATGTGGGCCAATCCCACAGAAGAGCTCTTGTAGCACAAATTGCTGGAAATGTGAATGCTGGTTATGATAGATAGCTACATGTGAGCGAGTGGGGAGGAGATAACACCAGAATGCACTATAAGAAGAAGACGAGTTAGCAGATGCCCTGGATGATGTTTTGTTGGGAAAACCTCAGTCCTGACATTTATGTGGATGTTACTTTGATATGTAAACATGGTCATGAACCAAGTTCTCCTTTTCATGATGGAAAACAAATGATAGAGGGTTTCTTGATTGGCCTTTAAATTATCCAGCGCTAAATCAATCCTTTCTGGGATGTGCACGACAAAAATGCTCGATCCACGAAGGCTTCTCCTTTCATCTTGGTGCCACATACCACAGCACATCACCAGACATCTTGTGGTGTCCATGCTAATAGGGTCGGAGCTGTTTTGGCAGCAGAAGGGTGAGCTGCACAATATTATGCCGGTCGTTTTAATGTTATGGCTGATTGGTGTATAATATTGTGACAAAAGAGACATTCTGACAAATCTATCGTTTTTTCTTTCATCCAGTACTGATATTGTAAGGTCTAGAAGGGTTTAGATGATTCTTTCCTCAATGTTCCAGGTACAACCTCTGTTTCTTTTGAGTTTAACGGACCTGCTGTTAGCTGTGAGCTGGTTGAGTGGGGCTCTTCTCTACAGCAACTCCTGTGAATCCCATGCTACCTGTTACAACCTCCATACTGTGGAGCAGGTAAATAGAAAAATCTGGATTTTATTATCACAACCAGTAGTAAGCTGCACTTTTGGTATCTACTTTATAATAATGTTTCTAAATCAAAGAACACTGCTTCAACACTGCTTCACAAACTTTTATTGTTTGTTTGATAAAACAGTGTACATGTAGACATTAATACTTTGCTATTTATACATTTATACATTGCTGATTGTGCAAAGGTGTTATGGAACTGTGTCTCAGAAATAAGCTGTGCTGCAGTCCTTAATGAAAAATACCACATGCTGCATCCTGTCGCAGTGTACAGAAGACTGATCCATATGGCTATAATTGATGAACACATTAATGAAGCACAGACACAATGAACTACATTAGTTGGCTTCTTGTATTTGTTTTGCTGTTTGTGGGCTATGTAGCTGTTTTAGAGAGTATTAATATAAAATTGAAAGGGAAATTCCTTACCATACTCATTCCGTATACATAATAGCATTAATATACATTAGAAAAAGTGTATTTGAGCTAAGTTTGTCTGTTCACTAATGTGTTTGTCTATTTAGAAGCCAAAACTTACAAATTGCACTTGAAGCTAGAGGTTACACCCCAGACCTATAAACACAAAACCGGTTCTCTCACTCACTAGGTGACTTTAAAAATCTATGTTGATTGATATTGTTTAGTAATCAGTGTGAACGTTTCTGTGCAGCATGCAGCCTTGTAATAGGCTAGTTCAGTAGAGAGTCTTAATATGAGTTGAAGAGCAGAAGTGTAGTTCATGAATGCGTGGTAAAACATTAAACAGTTTTGTCTATCATTAAAAGTAAGTGATTTCAAACAAGTTGCATGGATTTTTTGGATTCATGCTTAAAATGTCTGTTTCTTCTGAGCAATATTTTATGCTACTTTCTTTGGTTAGATGTTTCCCTCAGAGTACAACACAAACTCTAGGCATAAAAACATACCCAGAAGCTAGGACTTAAATACAGTATGGATGAATGGATAGACATATAAGCAGATGGATGGATAGATGGATGGACATACAAGCAGATGGATGGATAGATGGATAGACATACAGGCAGATGGATGAATCAATGGTTTAACACACAAGTGGATGGATGGATGGATGGATGGATGGATGGATGGATGGATGGATGGATGGATGGATGGATGGATGGATGGATGGATAAATGGTTAGACATACAAGCAGATGGATGGATGGATGGATGAATGAAGGTTAGACATACAAGCAGATGAATGGATGAATCAATGGTTAAACACAAGCGGATGGATGGATGGATGAATGGATGGATGGATGGATGGATGGATGGATGGATAAATGGTAAGACATACAAACGGATGGATGGATGGATGGATGAATCAATGGTTAGACATACAAGCAGATGGATGGATGAATGAATGGTTAGACATACAATCGGATGGCTGGATGGATGGATGGATGGACGGACGGATGGACATATAAGCATACATAAGCTCATTAGGTGCAATCAGAAGCGTGTGTGTGTGTGTGTGTGTGTGTGTGTGTGTGTGTGTGTGTGTGTGTGAGACAAAAAGAGAGAGATCAGGAGGAAACAACAATGTGGAAAAAACTGATGTACTGATTTTGGGGCTGAACACTGCATCATATATGTCCTGGAGTGTTTTAAAGCTTGTCCTTGTGAGGCTATGTATGATTCTGATTTTACTCCAGCAAAAAACAGCTGGGAAATTACATACTCTGGCAATAAAGTGAGTTTTTCATGTGTTAATAGCCAGATGACTCTGAAGTGACCATGTGGCTGAATCTGGGATTTTTACCCAAGGCCATAATGAGTTGTTTCAGTCTTTTCATAATCACTCAAATGTGCAAATCATTTATTAAATATTACAGCGATTAGTAAGAGAGATCCTGAGAGCATTTCTTAATCTTTTGGGTTGTGTACCCTGAGGATCGGATGGGTTGAGTGCGTGCAATGGTAATCTCTGAGCATGCGTGGTCCTGCTAAACAGTTCATAACTGCTATGCTTCCTTCTTATTTGTACTCACATGCAGACCCTTGTTATAACACTGTTCTCAGCTAAGTTAAGTATGAGAGACTTAAATGTAGTAAAGTTTTAACCATTTTGCCCCTTAGATGTTTAGCTATGTGTAAATAATTGATCACTAGGTTACTGAGCAAATATTTTGGCAGCTGAGACAAAGATATTGACACAGGCAATGGTTATATTCACAACGTGGGTCAAACTGTTTCTATATAACATGGAGCTGTGGATTGCCAATGTTTAAATTGGGATCAAAGAGACAGGAGGGTTGGAGGAGAGACGACAGGCAGATGACTTGAGATGTCACTGAGATGTCAACGAGATGTGACTTATTTTATGCCTCACCTGTGGTTAATGTTTCACATAATTTAAATTTGTTATATTTCTTTTAGTTCTATTTGTTCTATGCTTGTACATTTTCATAATATCACAAGGTCCAGGACAAATCCCCATGATTTTCACCTTTAGAACTTCCTAATTTACCTGGAATATGATTGTCATAAGTCATTTAGCATGAAAGTCCCAACAAATGTAATAGCACTGAAAAATCACAAACGATGAATCGAATGAACGATTGGACAGCAAGTGTCCTGTTTCAAAGGCAACAGTTAGATAAGCATCAATGAAAAAGAAAATACATAAAATGGTCTATTGTTCTTCTCATAACCAGTGGGGTTTTCCATTTTTGTTTCACCCAACAGACTCTCTTCATGGCTTCCTTTTTCTATACACTTCACTATGTGTGGGTGCTCTACACTGGTCTAAAAGAGAAGTATTACTGCAGGCTGAATGGTTTCCCAGCTCAGGTAATATATTCTATAATAATAATAATAATAATCATAAGCTCTGATTATAATTAGGCATTTCACTTAGAACGGTCCCATGTGGAATTAACCTTCAATGAATCTTTCCTTTCAGCTTCCGGCCCAGCCTAGCAAATGCAGTCATCTGGTAGCAGTTATGTCCTGGTATGTAGGACGTTATTCCAGATTCTCTATTTTACAGTATTATAAGTCTCCTAGTGTTTAATCATCCACGTATCCTTGCTTCATGTATTGAGTATACTCCTATTTACACTGCATTATGTTCATAGATTGTATTGAAATGTCTGTATTTGCACTGTTATTCAATCTTCTTTTCATTCTTTCACATTCCAGTGTTTTGCCACTGATCCTCACTGTGCCAGTGTTCATAACAGGAAATGTGTCGCATTGTTATGTGAACTTTACCCAGCCATACAGGTATGTTTTTTTTTTTTTTTAAATGGTGTGTTTCTTTGGGAAAACCCCAACGCAGTTCATTCGGACAATGTTAAGGAACTTTTTGAAAGGCTACTGAAACTGTTTAACAGTTGAAACAGAATATTTGCATGACTTAATGCATGACTAAAATCCCTCTCTCTCTATTTTATTTTTATTTTGGGCAATTGGTGGTTGAAGCTGAGAACTAAGCAGTAGTCTTCCCCAAATATCTTTATTGTGCATTGATGGTTATTATTGTCAAAAAATTAATATTAATAAAATTAAGCTCCCTTTAAAAAGATTAAGGTGACGTGTTTGGAGATTACACAGGGCTACACATGTTTATGACTAGAGTTTTATAGAGTTTATGGCTTGTTTCATGTGGGTGTCATTTTCTTTGTTTATTGTGTTCGCATTTTGAATTTTATGTATTTTATTTTACCTACTTTAATACAGTGCAACAAAACAAGGGTTATTATTGGTTTGACTTATTTGATACTCGCAAGTAACAAGCGACAATTCATAATAACCTCCACTTTTTTGGGAAGCTGTTACAATAGATTCTTGCAGTGTTTTTAGGAGATTTCAGCTCCCTCATTAACATTAGTAAAGTCAGGTACGGATGTAGGTGAGGTGAGGAGGCGTCGCGTGCATTTCGCTTTGTAAAATGTATCCCTAAGGAGTTCAATAGGGCCGAGGTTAGAGCTTTATAGCAGGCCACTCAAGATCTTCCACTCTAACCCTTTAAAGCAGATCTTCATGGAGCTGGCTTTGTGCACAGGGGCATTGCCAGGCTGGAATGGGTTTGGGTCTCCTAGTTCAAGAGAAGGCAAAATGTCATGCTACAGCATCCAAAGGCATCCTGTAAATTTGTGTGCCTCCAACTTAGTAGTAGCGGTTTTGGGAAGAAGAACCAATGGCTGGAAAAGTCATGTTACAATACTTTGTCCGCGTAGTGTAGCTCCTAAGCCTTGTTGCAAACTGTTTATTAATTGTAATCTAAATCCATCTTCATGGTTCTTGAGCGGAACCATCCAATCTCATGTATCTTTAGGCTGTTTTTGTGGGGTCTTAGGGGGACACTGGGGTCAATGTCTTTGCATGCTGTAGTAGTAGCTTTCACTTTAACTTACTCAAACATGTTCTATCATGTCACTTAGCACAAACTGCGGTATGATTTGCCACTGTTTTGGTATAGACACATATGGTCAGGTGTGATGGTCAGGTGTACTTAGAGCTGTTATGTTACAGTACATGTTAGTCATAAGTCATTACTTAGTCATGACTAACACTACAGTAATGTAAACAACACACTGTTTATTGCATATATATATGCATTGCAAGAAGGACCACTATATTGCAACTCTGCTTCCTGGACTCATTCGGGGATAAATGATGATTATTGCACTGCCTCACTTGTGTTATTATTTGCACTACCTCACTTTACATACCCTGCACAATCTGTATAGTGGATGTCTTTATCTTTATTTATTACTCTATTTTTTTTTAAATAGTTTTTCATACTTTTATATTACCAGCATGGCAAATTCCTTGTACATGGAAACCATGATACTATATGATGTGATTCAGACTCGCATATTTCCTAACTATCATTTTTTTCATTTATACTTACAGATGCCTTTTGTTACACACCGGTTCTCTCTACCTAACCTCACAGGAGAGCGAGATGCTTATGGCTTGTAAAATCGTCAGTGACTACACCATCGCTATCTTCTTAATAACCTTCTTCTTCACTCTTATTGGGATTGTGGTGAGCTGCTTTCTAATCTCTACATTTAATCTATTCTCCATTCTACAGTTTATCTGTCCCATATATATATAAAACCCTATAACCATATATATTTATATATATATATATATATATTTATATATATATATATATATATATATATATATATATATATATATATATATATATATATATATATATATATATATATATATATATATACACACAGTGGAACCCGGTTATGTCGATGTCCTAGGGGGTTGCCAAAAAGCATCGAGATAAACGAAAATCAAAATGGCGGCAGGATATTAACGTGCTTGAAATTTTTTTATGTACATGATGTGCGTTAATAAATGAGAATGTGCATGCACGTGTTTTTTAAGGGTTTTTTTACACAACAGCGTTGCCGCGATTTGTTTGATGAAGGCATGCTATAAAAATACATACAGTACAAGTTTATCTGTCAGGAATCCACCTGCCACGCCCCCTTCGGCCCCCTTCAGCGTGTCAGGTGTTTTCTCGGCCGCTTTCTCTGAAGCTCCCGGCTTCAATCGCGCACATATGGTGCTCGTTTAGCATCATCACCAGCTCCTATTTAAATTTCCACACTCTCACCGTCCGTTATTGTTGTTATATGTTGGTTCTCGGCGGTCGTTGTTATCGCTCATGTGTATCCCGGTACGTGTCTTCCCACCGGCACTCTCTCAACGGCTGCGCTTTTCTTCCCAAAGCGCACCGCGGATCCCCCCCCCCCCGATCCTGCCGGTGATCATTCTATGCTTTTGCTCATCCTACGTTGCCTTGCCTCCCGTTCATCGCATAACATTTAACAACAAAAGGCATATGTGCACTAACTAACAGCAGAGATTCACCAGTATACAATACAACACCTGAAGCAGCTGTAAGGTTTATACAGCTATAATAATATATTATATTACTATATATATTATCTCATGGGTGCTTAGCTATTCCATGGACAAGTGTGTGTTATTCCCTTATTAATGTAATATAATTAAATGAACAGGTTAAAAAATATACAATTGTCTCAAATGTGGCATTTACATTTTGGCAGGAATTTGTCACTGTTGAAACCAGAAAAAAAACCTGCACTGAGAACTGAGTAAGAATAACGTGAAGCAGGTCATGAGAAAAGAACGTTGATGGTTTCTCAATTTTAATCAAAGAAGAAGTGAGAAATTTGAACTGTAAAGATTCTTCATAGCATAGATTTCATCATGAGTTACAAAATGGTAGCAATGACACCCCAAAATTATATTTATAGTAACAGGAAAATGACTCAGTCAGCATTTTTAGCCACAAACATATCCGTCCAATCTGAGCATTTTTGTCAACAGGGATGGGCATAATGTGGTTCTAGCAAATACTGCTCCATGGGTGTCACAGGGTGGATCCAACCCATATCTGCTATTTTCTACATGACACAATAAAATAAATGCACCTTTAAATGTTGTAAAGTGTAAAATCAAATAGTAAAGAAAGAGCAGGATGACACAGGCACCCAAAGAGGGGTGAATAATTACGCAAGGGATTATGATAATTTGCACATACCAGTGTTCTAACCTCACCCTGCCTTCTGTCACTGTAAAACTCAATCACTTTACATGATTGACTTCGAGAAGCCACTTCAATGCCAAAGATTGACCACTTGAAACAAAGAAAAAACAAACACACACAAACAACGCAAGGTTTACCCATATGGCTGATTGACCCATAAGCCTGCTGAGAAGATTTTGTCCTAAGGGCCTTGAACAGCAGTTTATTTCCCTGATTTTTTTTTCAATATGTGCAAGTGCACGCAATAGCGGAGGTGAATGCTGAGTAAGGACGTGGAAGCGTGAAACATTAAACCTAAAAAAAAAGAAATGGCCTGGTAGTTGGTAGAGGACTAAACAAAACCGGGCATGGTTCTGATTTCATTCTTACATGCTGTATCCATGATGTAGGTGAAGTCATTTCCAAAACACAGAAGTGAGTTATAGCCTATGTGCCGGTTCCATAACCTCAAATGACTTTATAAGACTGTAGCAAGAACATTACTCATAATCTTGCATTCCAGTTCTCATGTTAGTTCTCACTCTCTGGTGTTTTGTATTGTTTTAAATATTTATAATAAAAAATTTTATATCACCCAAATGAGGATGGGTTCCCCTTTTGAGTCTGTTTGCTCTTAAGATTTCCTCCTCATAAAATCTAAGGGAGTTTTTCCTTGCCACATTTGCCACGGCTGCTCATCAGGGATAAACACACATCCTTCACCATAACTCTTAAATTCTGTAACGCTGCTTTGAGACAATGTCCACTGTGAAAAGCGCTAAAGAAATAAACGTGACTTGACTTGGCATGTTTGTCTGTTTGGAGAAAAGTAGTTAGGTGTAGGTAGGTAAGGGATCGGTAAAGGAATTGGTCTCTTGAGGAGGATTAAAACATTTTCAATATGGATCTAATCTAGTTATATTGTTTTCTACATTTTTAGTTCAAACTTACGAAAAAAAAAAAAGTCTGCATTTTTTTTGCCAGATATTTTAAATATCTTCTTTAATGGGGGTTAGCAGCATTATGAGCTTTTCAGAAAAGGTGTCTGATGAGAAACAGGTTGACTAAGAGAGTGTGTGTGTGTGTGTGTGTGTGTGTGTGTGTGTGTGTGTGTGTGTGTGTGTGTGTGTGTGTGTGTGTGTGTGTGTGTGTTCTAGCAGTTGTAGTCTGGTGTATATGCCATGCATGTTGCTGGTTGTTTGAGTTCCCCATAGATCTGAATCTAGTTTAGAATACATACTCCTCCTCATATGTTAGCATATCATCAATCCTGAATCCTTTACTCTTTCTGCTCTAGGTGCTGATGGTGAAAGCTCGCTCCGTGTACAAGCGCTGTGTTACTTCTCACGGCTTTTTTGCTGACCGCCAAAGGACCACACTTCGTTTGCTGGAAAAGCGCATGGTCCTTTACCCATCTGCATTCTTCTTCTGCTGGGGACCAGGTGAACATGAAAAGCATGCTCCTGTATTATCAATTCTGTATTTATGATACATTACTGCAGTTGAATTCTGCTGTGCAGTATTCTTAAATGTACCTAATTATAAATCCTGTTAAATCTGGGCTGCATTTAGTGGAATCTTTTTTTGTTGTTGTTTTTTTCCTTTTTGGACTCTTTTTGGGATTCCAAGCATAAAAAAAGAGGAACCCAAAAAAGCACCCGATTTTCTTTAAAGCAACATGTTGATTTCTTCCTCTTTTGGACAGCGATTTTCCTGGCCACCATTTTGCTATTCAAACCAGAGGAAGTGGAAGGAAAGGTGGGCGTTATCCTGTACATTCTACAGGTAAGCTAGTAATCTGGTGTACAGCAGATATAGGAAACCGATCTCTTATTAATTTTTACAGTAGCTGTGGAAATCTTTTTTTTTTCTAATTGGAATTACATGGTTACTCTCAGGTTATTATTATATCAACTATGTTCTATTATGATGAAATATGATGAATTCAGTTGATTCATTGTCATAAGTTACATAAGTTGCACTGGTCACAATTGCAAATGGCACTTATCTATAGCATGTGAGAAAGTATACCACAATTATTCGGTTTGGGTGTTTATTTACATGATTGCATGTTTATTAAATAAAGCATAAAGTCATGCAATCTCATAGATATACGTTGGCAGGAGAACGAAGAGCTCACTGATGTTAAACATTGTACTGTCATAGGATGCCGCAAGTCAATTCTGATGTGCAAAATTTGCCCCAATAAACTACACATACTACTACTGTGGAAGCATCTAAAAAGCAGTGCTTAGACTGCAAAACATTGCATATTCTATGTTATATTACTAACTAGAGATTTAAATGCTACTAAAAACACCAGAACATTTCAGAGCAGATTTATGATTTAGACCTCTATGCTCAGTATTGGTTTAAAGCATGCCAATGTTGCACGCTGGAGCAGTAAAAGTGCTCTCTGGAGTGATGAATCACTTTTCAATGTGTGTTGGTCTGAAGGACGCATCTGGGTTTGGGGGAGGAAGGATGATAATCTGGTAGTTTCTTTGGTGGGGGTTCAGTTCCAGTAAAGGGAAATGACATGTCAGACAATGGGCATTGCCAACATTGTGGTGACAGGCCCTTTCCTTCTTTGTGTTCCCAGGTCTTAAAAGACATTTTTATGGCTTTGGTGTGGAAAAAGTCCCTCACAAAGCCCTCCACAGAGCCCTGACATCAACCCCACTGAACACATCTAATATGACTTGAAATGCCAATTGTGAACCAGGTTCCTTTTTGACTGAATAGGTACAAACAGACACACTCCAAAAAATGGTAGAAAACTATGATTTTTTTTGTCGTTTGACAGACACCCCTATTCAGAACGACTTACAGTTATGTCATTACAACCGTGCACTTAAGGGATCAGGGCCTTGCTCAGGGGCCCAGCAGTAGGATCCTGGGCTGCTGGGATTTGTATTTACAAGCATTATGATCACATTTAATATCTTACTCACTGAACTATAATTTCCTAATTAATGGTTTTGCAGCCAATGAGTGTTTGTATGTGTGTGTGTGTGTTGGGGGGTGGGGGCTTGTGTTGTGGGTTGTAGTATTGGTTGAGGGTTGATCGTTGTGATGGGTTAGGGTTAGGTTGTCCACACCATCCTGTGTGCGGAGGGTCTGTGGGCTGAAACCGCTTGATAATGAGATCAGAGGAGAATAGAGTGGTTTAAGCTGACAGAAAGGATATAGTAACTCAAATAATCACTCTTTACAACCATGGTGAGCAGAAAAGCATTTCAGAGGACACAGGACATCAAACCCTCAAGTAAAAGGGGTATAGCAACTCCTTTGAGGCAAGAAGAATTATCCTAGACTGTAAGACTTTATCCTTCCCTAAACAGGCACACCTTTAGACAAAATTAAGTAGTTATAGCGTAGTTGTTAAAATGTTAGGCTTCTGACTGGCAGTTCATGAGTTCAAATCCCAGCACTGCTACTGGCCACCAGTATTAGACCCTTGACCCTCTTGTGTGAATAAATAAATGAGATAATTATGATGGTCTCTTGATATTTGAGGCACTCTGTAAGAATACCACACTCACTGTCTCTGTGCCTCAATCTTTTGTCTCTTTATCATTCGCTCTCTCTCTTTTTTTCCTAGGCCTTTACCTCAGGCTCTCAGGGTCTGTTGAACTGTCTGGTGTATGGGTGGACCCAACAACGTTTCTACACCCTAAGCAGTGGCCCCCTGCGAGATGCCGATACCCAAACACCACTGTTGCGCTCCCAGAAGAACTCTTACAACACTCTTTATTCATCCAGCACAAGATTGCAACATTTCTGAGGGATGTGAGAAGAAACATGCATCTCTATGGACTAAAATGCCTTATGACTTGTCCTGACGGAGTTCTGGTTAATCGTGTGACACTACTATCCATGTGTGAAGTACATCTGAAGAGTTTTTTTTTTTTATTTTCTTCTAAGATCACACATGGAGAATTTTCTTGCAATGACAGCAACGCCAGGTGGCCAGTCAAGATGGACGAGGACCAAAAAAAAAACATCTGAGAGTTTTCAAAAAAGGAAGAGGTCTAGTATTGGTTTTGTTCTGAGTCCTGCTGCTGCACCTGCCACCAGAAAGCCAAGCATAGAAAATACTCTATAATGCCTTCTAGCTAAGTTTATAACCAGCATTTATAAACTTGTTCATTAGGTTAGAGAGTGACAAGTAAGATAGGACTTTATCTAGACTTTTTGTCTGGCACAAAAAGTACGAACTTTACCTTTTCGAAGATTCACACCAAAGACGAAACAGGAGTCTGGTTTACAGGGGTCTGGTATCAGACTGAGCATTTCCCAGAGCGCCCAACTGAAAATACCACAAAACCACAAAAAAAAAAAGTGTTTACTTAAAACACACAGGAATGGGTTCTTCTTTCTACCGTATTTCAAGTAGTGCATGAAAAGTGCTACAACGCCTGGGACATTTTTTTTCTTGGGTAAATGTATATCAAAAACAAAATCTGGGAACTTCATTTGAGTTGTATAGCATTTTTAACAATATACACAAACCAGTTTTCATAGAAATCTGGATGCTAATATGATATATTGAATCGTTTTCATTAAATACATGACACGCTTTGCTGCTATACAGAAATCTGTGTGAATGATACACACATTTACATTTCATATAATGGAACATCTCATGTATGTTGTACACAGTTCTCTCTCTCTCATGGTCTTTCCTGTACTCCCTCTCCTGATGTTAATGACACAAAAAAAACAACTGCAACTCAGCTTCCCATTTTACCTGTTTTGAAAATCGACAAAGCAGTGCGAGTATTACAAAATGCTGACACCCGTAACTCCTTCCACAAATGTTATGCAAGCTCATCTTAACAGGAAAGCGTCACCACGTTTACAATGAGCATCCACCAAGTTCCTTTGTATGAGCTGTTACTAAAACAAAACCACAAAAATTCAAGAGCACAAATTCAACTTTACTGTTGTCTAAATGCAAAAAAAAAAAAAAAAGCCTTGGCAGCCCGTCACCCTGTCGCCGTCGGTTCAACACTTTCTTCCTTGGACCACTTTTAATAGATACTGACCAATGCAGACCAGGAACAGCCCACAAGAGCTGCCGTTTTGGAGATGCTCTGACCCAGTCGTCTTGACTATCACATCAAACTCGCTCACATCCTTACGCTTGCCCTTTTTTTTTGCTAATACATCAACATTTAGGACAAAATGTTCACTTACTGCTTAATACAGTATATCCTACTCACTAACATAATGTTATATTGTCATAATATTATGCCTCCCTCTTAGTCTTGTGCTCTTTATATACAGTACAGACCAAAAGTTTTCATTCAAAGAGTTTTCTTTATTTTCATGACTATGAAAATTGTAGATTCACACTGAAGGCATCAAAACTATGAATTAACACGTGGAATTATATATGGAATTATATACATAACTAAAAAAGTGTGAAACAACTAAAAAATGTCATATTCTAGGTTCTTCAAAGTAGCCACCTTTTGTTTTGATTACTACTTTGCACACTCTTGGCATTCTCTTGATGAGCTTCAAGAGGTAGTCACCTGAAATAGTCTTCCAACAGTCTTGAATGAGTTCCCCGAAAGAGATGCTTGGCACTTGTTTGCCCTTTTGCCTTCACTCTGCGGTCCAGCTCACCCCTAAACCATCTCGATTGGGTTCAGGTCCGGTGACTGTGGAGGCCAGGTCATCTGGCGCAGCACCCCATCACTCTCCTTCTTGGTCAAATAGCCCTTGATGCCTTCAGTGTGACTCTACAATTTTCATAGTCATGAAAATAAAGAAAACTCTTTGAATGAGAAGGTGTGTCCAAACTTTTGGTCTGTACTGTATATATACTATTTCTATATATCTCACTCATCTCACTCATTTAAATATCTTTAATGCCAAATGGATATTTTCTTTTTTTTGCATTTCCGGTTACTATGATCAATGACTAAATATGACATGTATCTTCTACTAATGTACATTCATATGTAATTCATATCAGTGACTGAACATCCATATTTATAAAGCTGATCACTTGCTGTAAGTGGTAGAATATATAAACCTACATACACACTGTAAACGTTTCGAATATGCTTCTATGCAACAGGAAGCTTGGATTTAAATGGAGACTATGATAGCTTGAGAGTGAGAACGAGACAATCGCTTTATTTGCATTGCCCAGATTTACTAGTGTGATTCGTTCACAGGCTTGTTTATTCATGTAAATATAATTACTGTGAACTGTACACTTTGTGTCAAACCATTTGTTTGTACAGTGGTTGTTCACTTTTCTCAATAAAACAATACAACCAAATTCTCATGTAGTGTAATGTGTTTTATCATCCGTTTCCCCCCCCCCACACACACACACACACTATAATCTCTTTAAACAAATGCTCTAAGTAGTCATCTAAATGATTTCATTTGCATTTGTTTCATTTAATAATTACAGTCAATTGTCAGTATTGGGACTGCAATTCAGGTCGGCAAATCATTGAAATCTCAAAGCTTTTTTAATCATTTCCCAAATTTAAAAATACAAAAATAATAAAGAAAAAAGGCAAAAGAGAAGAAACAGGTTAAGTTCAGTGTCCATGAAGGTAAATGTTAAAATGTTGGCAACAAAACAATCCAAAAATTCGAATGGGAAAAGTACAGGCAAATTAAGGGACTCTAAAATAAACTTTCTTGAGAAGAAAAAGAGGCAAAGGTAGAGGTTTGAAACAGGCTGGAGACACCGGGGAATAACAGCGCTGGGCAATAAATATCAAAAAACAAGCAAAAACAGAAAGCCAGAACAGGAACTTAATTGAGACACTAGAGAAACTTGAGACACGAAGGGCCTAGCAAAATGATACACTGTTCTCCAAAACTGAGTAATAGGGGAACTTATGGTATACATACACACAGGAGAAAGAAAACACAGGTGTCACTCAATAGACTTTATTAGACGAGCTTCTGTAGCTCAAAATTCTGAAGAAGTTAATGCTGTTAATGCTCAATGGGTCACAACTGTTTCTGTAGCAAAAGGGGAACAACACAATATCAGGCAGGTGGTCATAATGTTATTCCTGATCGTCTGGCTGTCTGTCTGGCTGTCTGTCTGCTGTCTGTTGGTCGGTCTGTCTGGCTGTCTGTCTGGCTGTCTGTCTGTCTGGATGTCTGTCAGAAAATGTCAGGTTTATAGGTCAAGTATGTTGACATACGCTAAGAATTTGTTTCCAGCTTTTGGTGGCTTTTAAATGTAAAGACATAAATAACACTATGCAGACTATATATCTTAGACTATACAGACATTATTAATATTAATATTAATAAATAAAATAAATATTAATATTAATATTAATTATATTAATAAATAAAAAAATCCTAATATTGTACTCTTTATCAATGATAACAATAATCTTTAAATTGTAAAAAAAAAAAAAAATGTAAATGTAAATGGCATTTAATCACTAGTATAGAAGCTGTTCCAAAGACATGCATTTTCAAGTGACGACTAACTGCAGCCAGAGAATTGTTCAGAAGCCTCAATAGCACCTTGGAGCTTTCTGTTTTCTCACAAGGATAAGGATGTTATAGTAATGACCTGCATAATATTGTGTAGGTCCACTTCATACTGCCTAAACAGTGCTGAGTCATCAAGGCCTGGACTCCACAAGGTGTCCTGTGTCATCTGGCATCAAGACTTTAGCAGCAGATCCTTTAAGATTGTGAGTTTAAGCCACCATGGATTGGACGTGTTTGTTCAATACATCCTACAGATGCTTGATTAGATTGAAGTTACAGAAATAAGCTCTTGTGATGACAAATACTCTCAAACCAGCTTGTCTGGTAAAAATAACATGCCACTTTCAAGGTCACTGAGAAGGACTTCTTATCCACTGAATATTCATTTGGAAGGGTAAGCTCAGCGGATACTGTGTTTGATTTCTGATCAGAATTGTGTGAGTTTAAGGCCCAGCACTACCCTGGGCCCTTGAGCAAGGCTCTTCAACTGCTCTGTTGTACGGCAAAAATGTATAAACGATTTATGATGTATAAGTTGTATAAATAACATAAATGTAAGTCGGTCTGATAAATTCTATATATGTAAATGTGAAATACTTTTTGTTTTAACAGAAGAGCAAACTTTGAGTTTGTGACCACATTTGTAAATCATACATTTCTGGGAACCCCTGTACTTAGCGCCATCTAGTGGACATGTAAGGATTCGTAATGTTTTACCTGATCAATGAATTTTCCAAAACAGACAATTACTAAGAGAACTGATGAATTATATTTGGAAATACATGGATGTGATATGGTACAACAACAGCACATCAAATATATTTGTAATACAGTATAAAGTAAGATGCCATAGAAAATAATATATGTACAATAATATAATTATCTGAATATCGCTAAATAACATAGTCTACAGTAATTAAAAAAGTAATGAATAATAGAATAATTATAAGAGCATAATTATACATTGATAATCTATTATTATTAGTATAGTATATAATGATATAATAGGGGGAGTGGTGGCTCCAGCGGTTAAGGCACTGGGTTGCAGATCGGAAGGTCTGGGGTTCAAGCCCCGGTATCGCCAAGCTGCCACTCTTGGGCCCTTGAGCAAGGCCCTTAACCCTCTATGCTCCGGGGGTCCCTTACGAGGGAAATATCAAGGTCCGTGACGTCGGAGTGACGTGGGGCCGCCTTCCCGTGGGCTCACCACCTGCAGGAGGGACCGTAAGGGACGGTGCTGTGAGGATTGGGCAGCAGTCGAAGGCGGGGGTCTGCTTAGACTGCTGCCCCCGCGACCCGAATTACGGATAAGCGGGAGAAAATGAATGAATGAATGAATAATGATATAATAAAGAATATAGCATGCATGTATAATACTGTAATTATAGTATGTAAAATCATTTGATTATTATACATTATTATTATTATTATTATTATGGTACATTATTATTATTATTATTATTATTATGATACAATTAAAATGTAATATTAAATAAAAGGCATGTATGTAAATATGTAACATCAACTGCAAAAATAATAAATAAGGTAAATAATAAGTAATGAATAGGACAATAATAATTAAGTATTATTTTTATAATAATGATGCTGATATCTCTGGAGTTTTTAACTTATTGTTATACCTCTTTATGGGACTCTTAATTTTTATGAGACTCTTACGTTGATAACTTCCTGCCTGCAGGCTGATTATCACGTGACCGCACCAACTTTAAGACTGGCCTACAAGGCAGAACTCATGAACTTTTAAGGTTGGATGAAACTCATTTTGCACCTATACTAATACCACCAGGTCCAGAGGTTCATGCCTAAAATAATGCCCCAGATGTGTGTTAAATCATTTGGCAGCGACCAATCAAAAATCAACGTCACATGATGTTTGTTGTTAACCTGGCCACTGTGACGTTTCTGCATCTCCACTGCATGAGTGGTGCATATCCATGATCTTCAGCATGTCAGTATAAAACCCAGCATTGTTCTACTGCTGCTCGCTAACACACGTCGTGTTCTGTGAACTTGTTCAGAATGATGGAGCTGCGGCGCGGACTTTCCGGTTTCCTCCGCTTCAATTCACTTCTTCACCGTCAGCTGAGAGCTTGCTCTTCCTTCAGTCCAAGAGCGGCGATATTTGACATGTTTGGAGTGTTGATATCTTCACCTCTTCGCACAGCAACAGGTTTACATGCTCAAAATTTTTCTTCATGATGCTCAATGGTTCTGTATGGTTCGTCATGGTTCTGTATGGTTTCATATGGTTCTGTATGGGTTTGTAAGCTTTTATATGGTGTAGCATGGTTCTTCATGGTGCTGCATGGTTCTGTATGGTTCCTTAATGGTTCTTCATGGTGCTGTGTGGTTCTGTATGGCTCTCAATGGTTCTTCATGGTGCTGTGTGGTTCTTCATGGTGCTCCATGGTTCTGTGTGGTTCTGTATGGTTATCTATGGTGCTGCATAGTTTTGTATGCTTCTGTATGGTGCTGTTTGGTTCTGTATCGTTCTCAATGGTTCTTCTTGGTGCTGCATGGTTCTGTATGATTCTGTATGGGTTTGTAAGCTTTTATATGGTGCAGCATGGTTCTTCATCGTGCAGCATGGTTCTGTATGGTGCTGTATCGTTCTAAATGGTTCTTCTTGGTGCTGCATGGTTCTGTGTGCTTCTGTATGGTTATCTGTGGTGCTGCATAGTTCTGTATGGGGTGCTGTATGGTGATGCATGGTGATGTATGGTTCTCAATAGTTCTGTATGGGTTTGTAAGCATCTGTATGGTGCAGCATGGTTCTTCATGGTGCTGTATTGTTCTCAATGGTTCTTCATGGTGTTGCATGGTTCTGTGTGGTTCTGTGTGGTTCTGTGTGGTGCTGCATGGTTCTGTATGGGGTGCTGTATGGTGATGCATGGTTCTGTATGGTTCTTAATGGTTCTCAATGGTTCTGTATGGGTTTGTAAGCTTCTATATGGTGCAGCATGGTTCTTCATGGTGCTGTTTGGTTCTGTATTGTTCTCAATGGTTCTTCATGGTGCTGCATGGTTCTGTGTGGTTCTGTATGGTTATCTATGGTGCTGCATAGTTTTGTATGGGGTGCTGCATAGTTCTGTATGGTTCTCAGTGGTGCTGTATGTAAGACTGTGCTTTCATTTTGCGGTTGTTGTGTTGTGTGCATTCCAGCTGTATGCATTGCAGGTGGTCAGAGCTCTACGAGATTTTTGCTTTGTGTCTGATCTACATTATTTGGACAAAAGTTTGTGGACACCTTAGCGTACTAGTCTTATGTGCTATTTGAACATACCATTCCACATGTAATCCTCATTGTCTGTTATAATGAACTCTATTCTTCTGAAATGTTCCACTAGATTTTGGAGTGTGCTTGTGGAGATTTGTTCTCATTCAGCCACAAGGGTATTAAAGTCATGTGTAATTGTGTTAAAGGGTGTTAAAGTGAGTGAGTTTCAATTTATCCCAAAAGGTGTTCACAAGGTGTAAAGCAGATGTTCTTGGAGTTTGATTTCTGTGTAATGGTATTGTCAGGGTTGGAACAGGTTTGGGTCTCTTAGTTGAAGTGAAGGGAAAATGTAATGCTACCACATCCAAAGACATCCTATACAATTGTGTGCTTTTTTTTTTTTGTATCTTTCAAAGAGTGGGAAGATAAGAACAGAGTCCCTCGTGGCACGCTTGGCCGAGCTATAAGTGCAGGGGGCAGTAACAGCTCGTGGAGGAAATACATGCGAGGAGAGCTGGGGGCAGAAGAGTTCGTGGAAGCCTTCAGCCAGGACTGCAGTCATGTGGTATGTTTCTCAGTGTTGCCTTTGTACTTCAGTACACTTCACTACCACTATATATATGTATGTGTGTAATCAAGATAAACAAATTTGCATGAATTATTATAATTTTCTTTTTCAGGCAGGTTTCAAAGTCCATATCGACTCTTTCCATTCAGCTCTTACAGGTGGCTACATGTCTAAACCTGTCTCTGTCATGATGGATGCAGTACAGTGTGCCCGTGCTGAGGGCATTAAGACCGCTGTCCTTAGCAACAACTTCCTGTTGTCTGGAGGAAAGTCCTTCCTCCCTCTGGACCTCTCTCTCTTTGATGTGGTAAGTGAATTTACTATAAACCAAGATAGTAACTGTGATTAGGCTCAGCTGCTCTTGCAAGAAACTAGAAATGGAAACAAGTGGGGGGGTTCTATTTGTGGCAGATGCAATGGATTAATGAATTTGAATGAAATTGAATACAGTACTAGGGGGAGAAATATATATATTTTTTGGATTCGTGTATATTTTTGTGCGCGTGTGTGTGTGTGTGTGTGTGTGTGTGTGTGTGTGTGTATATATATTTTTGTGTGATATATGTGTATATATATGTACAGATCTCTTCACTGTTTGATGATGTTCACTTCTAGCTTGTTCTGAGTTATTTAAAGATTGTCATAATTCAGTGTAATATTACCGAGTCGGAGTATCTTTTACTATAGATTTTCATTATTGCTGCCTTTAGTCGGATAAAATATTTAGATATGTCTCCTTTTCATACCCTTTTTCCATAAGCACATGTAACTGATTTGAACTGGAAATCTAATTAAACTTTATAAATCCCATCATCGTCATCTCACTGTATCATGATTTTGTTTGTGTATTAAAAATCAGATAGTAGAGTCCTGCAGAGTGGGTTTATGCAAGCCAGATCCCAGAATCTATCAGCTGTGTGCCGATAGACTAGGTGTCTCGCCTCAAGAAGCTGTGTTCCTGGATGACCTGGGTTTCAACGTGGAGGCTGCGGTACAATTAGGAATGCGTGGCATCACGGTGAGTTCATACCAGTACTGTAGTTCTATGTGGTTCCATGCACCAATACGAGCCTTAACAGTGGAGCTGAAATGGGCTTTAGTCTACGATCAGAATCTTGTAACTGAGGAACACTTTGAAGGGAAGTTTTTCCCCGACTCGCACAAGGTGTGTGTGTGTGTGTGTGTGTGTGTGTGTGTGTGTGTGTGCTACTATCAGCACAATTACAACCAGGTCTGTTACTCTACATCAAACATGAATAGCTGTTATACAGTATAAATACAACCCTTAGCATTGAGCTATGAAACTCTGTGTCAAGTCAGTTCAATGCAATATTTTTTTGTATCCAACTTTTAACACATTGGACATTGTCCCAAACCAGCTTTACAGAGATAAATAGGTTAGGAATGTACGTTGTACATAAATTAGTCTCCTTAAGTTTATGCCTGATGAGCAAACCAGTGGGGACAGTAGCAAGGAAAAACTCATTGAGGCAGTATAAGGAAGAAACCTTGAGAAGAACGGTTAGTGAACGTTTCACAGCGAAACAGTACACTTATGCAATGATGGAATTAGAATGAATGGAAATTCAGTGGCAACCAGATGAGGATGGGTTCCCTTCAAAGTCTGAAGGGAACCCATCCTCATCTGGTTGCCACTGAATTTCCATTCATTCTAATTCCATCATTGTATAAGTGTACTGTTTCGCTGTGAAATGTTCACTAATGGACGTTTAAATGCAGAACCGTTCAAGCCAAATGCAGTTTTAAGACATTATAGAAGACTGTTCATATCAATTAAAATCCCAGGTGTGTCATCAGTCTTTTTTCCAGAACTGACGGACGGTATTATGGTGTAAAATAGGCAGGCTGTGTAAATCAGTGCAAGATTTCGTTTTTTCTAAGATGACGTACTTGTTCCATTAAATGGAGAATCTCAATTTATAAATAGTATAGGACCTGTGGTATAAAAACATAGAACCTCCGGCATTTACTTTTTTTACTTACTTACCGCTTCGCATACCAAATTTATATTTAGTGTGGTTTAGCTGCTAGAAAGTTCCCCTGTTTCATTAAACTTGTTTCTCTGTAGGTTAAAGATCCTGGATTGGCTGTAAAGGAGTTGGAGCAGGTGCTGAAGATACCATTGTCTCCTAAAAGATTGAATGGGCAATTCCCTATGGGCCAGCTTGCCCAATATCTCAAGAAAGCTACTCAGCTTCCACTTACAGGTACATTAGAGCTGATTGTTATACTGTAAAACTAGGCATCAAACATACTTATGTTTTGTTCGGTAAATTGCATTATCACATTGTTGAGTTATATTGCAGTTAAATGTTTTGGGCTTCATTATGGGTTTTTTTTGTGCATAGACTACATTAAGATGCAGCAGTTGAGTTACCCGAGTGATTCCACATACCTATTGAACTGTGGACAACATGGATTTGTCCTAAATAAGAAACCGAGTACTGAAGCCCTGCAGAGAGAATGCAGGTTTGTTGAAATGCCGTATTTGTCCTATTTCTTGATTTCTTGATTTCTTGATAATTTTTGGATAATAATATTGAGTTGGTTTAATTTTTTTTTTTTATCTGTAGGATTCTCAAGGTCCTTGAAAAAGCCAAAGTCCCTGTACCATATGTTATTGATCAGACCGAGGCACCGAGGTGAGTGTGGCCCATTTACTTGTGTAGGTTGTAATATAAATATAAATCTTGTGTGATCGTAGTATGTTTTAAAACATTGACCAAGCTTTTTTGTGTACCTTTTTCCTTTTAGCAATTTCCTAGGATTTCCATTTTACCTGACATTTTACACTCCGGGTAGAGTGTTTAATGACCACACTATCCCAGGAGAGGATCCTAATGGGAAGAGATGTGTGTATGAGGCTATGATAAAAACCCTCTGCCAGATACACAGAGTTGACCTGAAATCCACAGGTCTGGAAAACCTTAAGGATTTAGGTAGGAATGTGCAGTTCAAGGCCAATGTTTCCATTTTAAAGAAACTGTTATAAGTGTGATCATTTGTGTATGATTTCACATGAATTAAGTTTTCAAGAATTTTTCAATTTAATATATTTTGTCCATATACTTCACTATATGGACAAATGTTTGTGGACTTATTGAATAACCATTCCCCAATTAGTTTCCATTTGCTTTTCTGATAACCTCCAATTTTCTGAGATGTTCCACAAAATTTTTGACTGGAGATTTTCATCTCAATAACCCACAATCCTCAGCTCCGAAGGCTGATGCCTTATCCATTAGGCCACTGGGCCAGTAAAGGAAACATGTGGGTGGTGCAACAACAGAACAATATTTTGTTAGCAAGACGTTTTTGAGGGTCATAGGAATTTGCTAGGCTATATTAAGCTGCAGAGTAAGTTAAACAAAATCGTAAAAAAAAAAAAAAAGACACCAGCCAGGAGTCAAAGCCAGGTCACAAGAATGGGAATCTTTCACAATACCACTACACCACTGGTGTTTTCGACACCTTTAATCTGGTTAATATTTAGCAACACATGACAAGACTCTGCATCAGCATGATTGGACTACACCACTGATGCTTCTTTAACTTGTTGTGTTTCCTCTGACGCAACAGCTGAGCAAGATCCTGAGTGCAAGAGCTTTTAGATGGATTTGGAATTTTCTAGGTTAATTGCCCTGCAAAACATGGCAACATAGAATCAAAACAAATGGGATAACTGACACATGGTAAAGTCAAGATACTGATGTAGGTGAGGTGAGGAGGCCTGGGGTACAGTCAAAGGTTGGGGGTCAGAGCTCTATAGCAGGCCACTCGAGATCTTCCACTCCCATTCTTGTAAACCATATTGTCACAGAGTTGGCTTTTTGCCCCAAGGCATTTTTGGTCAAAGTAACACCCAAACCACCATACAACTGTGTGCCTCCAACTTTGTGGTAACAGTTTGAGGAAGAACCACATATGGCTGGAAAAGTCAGGATTCCCAAAACTTTTGTCCATACACTGTATATGATATAAACGACTTGCAGCCTGTGGTATAACCAATAAAAACATTCTGCAAGACACATGGCTTAGTAAGACACATGGTAAATAAGTAATGTAAACTACAGCAACCCTGCCCAGGTCAAAGCCCAATAAATGTATAAATGATTTACAAGCCTATGGTCCCTGATTCGTGTCAGTTATGGTTGAAAATACCTGTCTGTTTTACAGCTTTGATATTTTACTTTTATCCAATCAACCCCTGACCGTTATCAAATGCATCGGTTTGCCGGGTTTTTTTTTGTTGTTGTTGTTGCTGCTGCTATAGTATACCGAACAGTGAGGATCTTTGCACAATTCTCTTATATTACTCTCTCTTTTCGAGTTATCTGACTGTCACCTCTTGCTAAAGCAAAATAAAGCTGTCCTGTTCTCAGCAGGACCCCAGTACATTTAAAATTTTTCAGTTACATAAATACTTAAATGTAACCAGATCAATGCGTTGTATTTTAGATGACTTCATGGAATCCCAAGTAAAAAAGTGGGCGCATCAGTTCAAGGTGAATGAGACTTCCATTCCTGTCGTGGATCGACTGATAGACTGGCTCCTGTTGCATCTTCCGAAAGATCAGAAAACCACACTGGTCCATGGAAATTTCAGGTTCAACATACACACACACACACACACACACACACACACACACACACACAGAGACACACAGTAGTACTTCCAATTAAGCATTCCAGGGCATTTTCAGGGTTTTTTTTAGACATAAAAAAAGCTTAACCTTCCACAATATCGCTGATAAGGATGAAAAAACCACAACATAATAACTATACAGCCCAATAACATAGTGTTATATTACTGCGCTATCAGTTTTGGGCTGTACTTGTGATTAATTAGACTGGATGCAAATTATATATTTACATATGTTAAATATTTTTTATTATATCTATATATCTTAATGTATAACACTGAATAATATATAATTGAGAATACCTCGCAGTAATAAGCGTAGATATTAGCCAATGAGGCGTCTATGTCTTATATTGCTGCAGTACGTCAACATGTCTGCCATCCTGGTCCGGGCAAAAGATCTCTGTAAACAAATGCAATTAATCGGGGGAGCTGTTTTTTTGTTTTTTTTTCCTGGATAAAAATAAAACGTTTGTGTTGATCAAGTGATATCGGTGGTTTATGATCTGTATAAATCGCCGATATCACGATCCAGTGGCCAATGAGGCGTCTATGTATTTTATATGGCTTTGGTATTAATTACTAACATCTACTTAAAATATCATTCTAATTGTTTGTTAGGAGATTTTAAAGCAAAAATTGTGTAACGGAACACAAGCTGTTTGGTCAAAAAAAGCTGCTTTGTGTACTAAAACAATGAACTACAGGATACTCTGTGATCAAAACTGACACTTTGTACTTTAATAGAGGAAGAAACAATACAAAGCTGTGATTTTGGCTAAACACCAGTTTCAGTAAAGATGTTTTGTAGGAACAGTGCAGTATTTGCACCAGTTCCTCACACACACACACACACACACACACACACACACACACACACACACACACACACACACACACTCTCTGACTCTGATTGTGAAAACAACCTTCAATTCATTTGCATATATTAAATATTGCCATATTTTCCATTTCATTTAATGGAATTCATTACAACTGCTGCTGTTTTTTAAAATCCATTATATTATTTTATATTTCCTGAACTTTCCAAATGTATTAACTTTCTTTACAGATGATGAAAATACCTTGAGACTGAGTAATGAAAAAATCATTTGTACATAATGTAAAATAATATATAAATTAAAATCATAATTATAAATGCTGAATGTGCATCAAACCTGATGTTGGAAAAACTGTGTTGTATTCTATACACTAAGGTGGTAGCTTAGTGGTTAATCTTTTGGATTTATCTGATGGTCATAAGTTCAAATCCCGGCCACACCAAGCTGCCACTCCTGGTCCCCTGAGCACGGCCCTTAGTCCAGTAGCTGCTAAGTTGTATAAATGAGATAAATGCAAGTTTCTCTGGATAATGGCATCTGCCAAATGCCATAAATGTGAAAGTAATGATTTTGTTTAAGCAGTATGTATTCAAAGAATCGCACGTCCCTCCAGACTCGCACATGCATTCCTGCTAAATGGAGACTATAAAAGGCAAGCTACTAAAAGTAGTCTCTGGGGAATGTATCTGGGGAAAGTCTGGGGACGCCCCAGAGGCAGCTGGAGTCACTATTTGGTAATAGATAGGTCTAGGGCTAATCTTCTCAGTTTACTGTCGCTGTAACTCCCAGCAAAAACATCTGTATACTTATTGGTCACTTTTTTTGTCTTGGGTTTATCAAGTTCAATGTGTAATAAAAAAATAATAATAATAATCAATCTTACAGTCTGAACCATCTGGTGTTTGACTTCAAGACCCCTGATGTGGTGGCAGTACTGGGCTGGAGTCTTTCTACTGTAGGAGACCCACTTGTGGATCTGGCTTCCTGTTGTATGCCCCACTTTCTCCCAGTTTCTGCTTCTATACAAACAAGTAAGAGCAAGAGCATTCCGGCAAAGTCTGCTGTTTAATATCAGGTTAAAAATAACTCAAAGTTGTTCAGTATTGCTGTAAAAATATCATCAGGATCATTTTAAGTCAGGACAATGTATATAATCAGTTCATTGGAACAGAAAGTTGTAAAATGTCCCATAACCTACATGGTTTTTAAGTACATTTAAGTAATAAGACACAGCAGAAATCATGCACTAACCTAATAAATAACAGCAACACAATAAATTGATGGCCAGAGAGTATAATTACATGAAAATATGCAGACAGGATGTGAAAATTACTTGCAATTTACAAGCAAATTATTTGCAATTTAAAAACATCGATATATAATGAACAATCTGACACTTTGCTTTTATAGGGGAGACATTTACTCCGATGGGTATTCCAAGTGCAGAGGAAATATTTGAGCTGTATTGCAAAGAAATGGGATTGGAACACATCCCGAACTGGCGGTTCTACATGGCTTTCTGCTTCTTCCGCCGGGCTGCTATCTTACAGAAAAATCATAAAATGTCTTTCAAAGGTAAGATAATAACACAATTAAACAATTCCTACTTATATAATATTATATAAAATATATAAAATATATAATATATTATCAACAGACAGTTTATTATATCTCAGAACTTTGTCTAGTTTTTTATTATTTTTATTTTTATTTTTTCAAGGCTTGACAAACCCAAGAGAAATAGAAGATACAGTGCAAGTGGCGTGGGACTTTGCAACTAAAGAAGGTTTCCGTATCTTTAAGGCTTTACCTGGAGCAGCAAGCATTTAACAAAGTACCAACAATACGGATATTTCAGCAACTTCCCTTCATTTTATTTAGATATCAAAGCTATGAAGTAGTTCTGTACTTCGCTGTGCTCATTTGCTTAGTCAGACTGTTTGTGTGTTCTTGAATAAGTTGCTAATGGCCCTGAAGCACTGGCGAAGGACTAAGGGTTGCCCAATACATGATTAGTAATAATCGTAATTCGACATCTGATCTTGCTGCTGTGTGATTGACTTTTACCAAATAAAGGATTGTATCAGGTTTAATTACTATGCATAGAGTTGCGTGCATTAAAATGTGCCTGTTACCTAAAAGACCTGCTTTATATTTGCTACTTTAATACTAAAGTGTTTTTTTATATATATTATTTTTGTAATATAATGAACACAACACCCAGCTATAATGTGCACTTTTTAGTTGTATTTATGTATAAAGAATGTTTATAAGTTGTAGTGTCCATAGAAGTAGCACACACCCATAAAACAGTTTAATCTGCCATTACCTTCCACTCATGTTCTCCCAGGGTTTGTTTGACAGTCTGAAGTTCAGCGCCGTATTGTAACCTGATAAAGGATCTCCATGCGGTGTCTGTAATTTGTATTTGTATTTTTTTTTATTTAATAAGTATACAAACGTACTTTGCTTCTGATGTGTTCATGTAAAAGACTGCTCAATTAAAATAATGGTCTGTACAGAGTCCTTTCGTGTCGAAAAGCCTTTGTGTCCAAGGATCTTTTTTTTTTTTTTTTTTTTTTTTTTTTTTAAATAAGATAAAAACTTTACAAAATATCTTGCACATTCTGACAAATACAGTGCAGCTGGAGGTTTGCAGATCATCAATGGGGCCAGTGGTGGAAATTTGTGAAAACTGAAATAGTCCTGCTCCAAAAACATCCATCCTGAATGACTCTTAAAGTAGTATATACTTTTTAGGGTGCATGTGGACCAAAGATGCCCAAATTAGGGCCCAATTATGAGAAGGAAAAAATGTAATTTGGGAAAACCTTTGAAAAATAAGGAGCAGCTCTATTGTAGAATAAATCAATGTGTTTCTTATTGTACTACAAGTTTCACTGAACTAGAACATTTAAAAAGAAACACAAAAGTAACACTATTTTTCTTTAAATATTGAATCATATGAGAGGAACCATGGTTTAATACCATTTTAATACAATGCTTGGTATAATGGAACATTTCATTTCCCACCACAACACTAACTTGAGTAATGTAACATTTATTATCTACTTTTCTTTATACCATATATAATTATATCTGCAATGAGAAAAAGTACAGCATTATATTCCCGCCCCCCCCTGCAAAACGATTGGCTATTTAACCAATTCCTGTCTCCTGATTGGCTAGTTCAGCTCGAGCATCTTACTTGTCCCGCCTTCTGCGCTAGGATTGACGAATCGCGTGTGACACGGGTAATTAATCGGTTCAATCACTGCTCGGGGGCGGGATTTATTGGAACACTGCAGGGACGAAAACAACTGTCCCAAGCTTTTCTTCTGCTTGGTTAGAGAAGTTACTCCGCCATGCTCCGTACCGCGCTCACACGGATCGCCCCGCGTTTCTCACGCATCTCCGCGTGCAGGTTCTCCGCTGCAGCAATTCCTGCACCGAACCCTCAGCCCGAGGTTCACTTCAACCAGGTAGAGTACCAGTACAGTTAAAAGGGGATTTCCGCGTGACGCATTTGGCAACAAACCAGCACAATCTTCGCCAGTTCTGTGCGCCAGGTGTGCACCAGGTGTGCCAGGTCTGCACCAGGTTTGCGCCAGGTGTGCCAGGTCTGCGCTTTTCTCTCTCTTCTTCCTACTCCTGCACTTTATTTACACAAGATTCCTGTAAATACAGAAAAACATCTCATGTAATGAAGGTTAATTTTCTGGACCACATAGTTGGATTTGCCATCAAATGTTATTCCACTGTTCAATCAAATCGAGATTGGGATCCAGTAGAACATTTCTCGATACTGAGATCCTGCTCCTGACTGATTTGTTGCAATACTGGTGGTAGTGCACAAGTAGTGCAGTAGAACATTTCCTGATCCTGATTCTTAGGGACTATCCAAAAAATGCAAGCAAACAAAAATAAGTGGGATTTCAGCAGCTATGCAATGCAATCCACTCTCACCAAATACTGTAACACCAGAATCACATTTAATCTAATTATTTATTAATTTAATTAGAATGAACACAATATATAATGTCTTAAAATCTAGATGATCATGTAGATTTTATGCAAATTGTTCAATATTAGTTTATTTGGCAATTGTTATTTTTATTTTTTTTTAAATATTCAAATTCTTTATAAATATTTCTATTGATCGTTCTGAGATATTCAAAAGAAACAAGTGTGTTTATCCAATCACACCATGTCATTGATTTTTAAACAAATGATCCCTAAAAGAAAAAAAATAATCTTGTACCATGTTGTTTCAAAACAAATTGCATAATATAATACACCCTATAATACACCTAGAAACAAAATGGACAAATATTAGACACCTTCTTTAGATTGATCTACACTTTAGAGAAGATACATGGGTGGGCTGATCTTTGACTGATTTTAATTTAAACTTCGTGGACTCATAAAAGGAAGGATTAGTGTTTTAATGCAATTAGTAAAACATTATGCACATTTTCAATCTAATACTCTATATGGTAAATGTAACTGTAATTTAGTTCTTCTTGGCCTTTTCATTTTGACCAACCCTCTGAACATCACCCCTCTGGAAGGAACAAAAATAGGAAGTTCATGGAAAGTTCCAGCACAGTTTTTTCGAATGCCCTTGTATAATGTCGCATGGAACCGAAGAGGCCCAAACCTGTTTCGGCAGTATGACGATACCTCTGTTCACTGTGTAAGCTCCATAAACAAAAGATTTGAGTGGAAGAATTATAAAATATATATTCTGTTGTCTCCATTTACTCTGTCTGAGCAACATACTACATTCTCTGGTTCAATATTGTACAGTACATTATAGTCATGTACTAAAAAAAATGTATACTAAGAAATCTTACTGATACATTTAAATGACAATTCTACATATAATATAATAATATTTATACAAACATGAATGAATAAATACAAATATGTCATGCAGAAATACTTTTTTGCAGCAATAATATATATATTCTTTGTCATAAATTACAGATTGTCTGGGTTAATTTTTTTTAGCTAGGTTCCAACATGGCTACCATATATTCATAATAGATGTTAATGTGTAGATGCTCTTATCCAGAGCGACTTTCAAGTTTGTGATGTTTATATAACTGAGCAGTTAAGCGTAATTGCCTTGCTCAAGGGACCAGCAGTGGCAGTTTGTTTCTGCTGGGATTTGAACTTCCGGTCAGAAGAAGAAGTAGTCTAATGTCTTAACCATTAACCATCAAGCTTTTACTTCCTCCATTTTTGTGCTTTTTAACACTGTAAAAAAAAAAAAACAGTTTCTCTTGTGCTGTATAAAGCTGTGCATTATTTCCTCCAGATCTTCATCAACAATGAGTGGCACGATGCAGTGAGCAAGAAAACCTTTCCAACCATCAATCCTGCCACTGGTGAAGTCATCTGCCAGGTTGCAGAAGGTGATAAGGTAGATGTGGATAAAGCAGTCAAGGCTGCGAAGGACGCGTTCAGGCTCGGTTCTCCATGGCGACGCATGGATGCCTCTCAGCGTGGACTCCTCCTGTACCGCCTGGCTGATTGCATCGAGAGGGACTCCGCTTACCTGGCAGTAAGTGACACTTGTATTATCTGGCTACGATTGACCATGTGCATAAGAGGTCGACCGATTCATTGGTTTTAAAGATTGATCGGCATCGATAGCTGATTGCTGGAACAATGAGCTATCGTCAAAAATCAATATGGATAGTTTTTCCGGTTTGTGTCTGTTGCTGGAGAAGGTACACTGTCATTACGAGAGCGGCCTCTAGCGGCGACTCACTGACGCTACGTGCTGTTTGTTCTTGCATGTGAGACTGTGTGCTGCATGGAGAGCGCTATATTATATTTATCATTTAGAATTTATTGATTATATAAATATTTATCAATTTAAATGTTCATATTTATTTTATTTAGCACATTTTCATGATGCAGTACTGTTTTTTTTTTTTTTTTTTTTTTTTTTTGTAATAAAGTTCAGTACTATTTTACATGGTGTGTTAAGTTTGGTTTTATCCAGAGTCCATTTTAAAAACTTTAATTTGATCAATCGGTTATCGTCAAGTTCAATCCAACGCAGCTGTCATTATCTGTAAAATCCATAAATCGGTTGACTTCTAGTGTGCAAAATCCATGTTGGGCAACTTGGTTTGTGGTCCACATGCAAAGTTTTTAGATGATTACAATAAATATGTTGTGCTACAAATCTAGTTATCAGCTTCTGTGAGAGTAGCTTATGTCACAGATGCTCAGTTCAAGTCATGTTTTTTTGCATTTCTGGATTTGTAATTGTTGAATTCCTCTGTGTAGGGCAGAATATTCGATGATTGCTGTGCTGGATTGCATACAAAGTGCCAAAATATGTAATTAATTTCTCAGAAGGATTCTGCTTATATTCACAGATTGGAAAAATGACAGCTGTTTGTTTGTTTGTTCGTTTTTCTCTCAACTGATGTCATAATAGGCCCATGTGTATCCTGGTAATGCTTTATGTTTGGCCCTGTACTAAAGTAAAATACAAATTTGGACTAGATGCTGCTGGCTACAAATGCACTGCAGTTTTTCCTTCTGCGTATTGTCATGTTGCAGTGGCCCTTGCATGTCTGTGTCTGGGGTTGTTGAGGGCAGGTGTCTGTTAATGGTGATCTTGAATTTGTTTAGTCATTAGGACTTTCCCTCGCTTCTTGAATAATAATCATAATATACTTTGTAAAATTCAAGTTGATAAAGATTATTATTGAATCTTATCTGGGGTTGCAATGGCCGACTGTGACTCAGCATTTTTTCTACTTGAGTACACTGTTATATGATTATCAAAGGGCATAGCAGATATTTCTTGTACAGAGAACAGCACTGTTGACCCTGTGATTATACATAGTAAAAACTAAAAAGATTCAGAAAACAATATTGTTTTTGACTGAACTTTTTAAGTTAGATAAGATTTAGATTAGATTCAACGTTATTGCTATTGTGCAAGGTACATGTACAGAGCGAATGAAGTTAGATGTAGACCTAAAGACTGCAGCTATTATCATAAAGACATTTACATTTCTTGCATTTGGCAGCTGTCTTTATCCAGAGTGACTTACATTTCTCTCATTTATACAACTGAAAAGCTATGGGGTTAAGGGCTTAGGTATGACTGGGATTTGAACTCCTAGTGAACTCATGGCGAGGACACTTACAAGTCCTTAGCCTTGTGTTTTCTGTAATTTGTTGTTTTATGTAGCATCAGGGTTTAGGAGGAATGTTGTTTTATTTCACTGTCTACTGCGTCAGCTACATATGGTTGAAATGACAATAGAAGCTTCTTGACTACTTCTTCTTGACTTGACTAACCTTCGGATCCAAAGGCTCTTAACCACTAATTTACCACCATAAGGTGTGACACTCACACTGGCAATAATTTTACCACATTAAGTACGCCTCAGCTTTATAGTAAACAGTTATAATGTGTGTGAAGGTGTGTATGGAAATCAGTTGATCTTGATCTGCGTCTGTTGAATTTTGCCCTTTATTAGAAAGTGCAGTGTACAGCAAAAGAGAAAAGTTGTATGATGTATTCAGTCGATACAAAACGCCGTCAGTTTTTGTAACATATGCCATTACTGTTTGGATTGCAGGCGCTGGAAACTTTGGACAATGGCAAGCCATATGCCGTGGCCTACACCATTGATTTGCCCATGGTGGTCAAATGTTTGAGGTGAGATATGATCATGTTTTGCATAAAATTTTAATGATGAACTGGAACACCTAGTTGTTGTAGTTGTTGTTGAGCTTTTCCAGCACAAGTTTCTAAAAAACTACACTGGACACTTGCTGTTTGGTATGCTCTTGACATTTCATACTTTGAACATTTAAATTGTGTAATTGTAAGACCGTTTCCAAATATATTGGATAGAATCCAGATATATTGGATTGGTTTCATGTGATTAAAAAAGTGCCATTAAAATGCATTTGTATTTTATTTACATTCATGGCATTTGGTCAACGCCCTGGAGCAGCAGCTTGGCCGCCGTCGTGACCACTGAGCTACCATATCCACATCTTATACACCATATGCACTATGTCACACTTTTGTTAAAGAGCCCAAAATTTGATTGTATAATACAAGTATTCCCTGCTAGAAAGATGGAACTTGAAATGTAAAGGTTTTTTTTTATTTTTATTAAGTTTCCTTCTTTGCAGCTACTTTGCTGATTCTCATATTAAAATGATCTCATATACTAACATGCACAGTGCAACATGCAAGCATTTTTGCAAATCCTTTTAATGACCAATCAAGGCATAAAATAGAATAAAAATAATAAGAAGAATCGAATAAGAATATCTTCCCGTGGGCTCACCACCTGCAGGAGGGACCGTAAGGGACGGTGCTGTGAGGATTGGGCAGCAGTCGAAGGCGGGGCCTGCTTAGACTGCTGCCCCCGCGACCCGAATTACGGATAAGCGGGAGAAAATGAATGAATGAATAAGAATATTTTGAATTTGAATATTATTCAGTCCAATATTATTTTGTTTAATAATGTTATTTAAAAAAAATGTTTTATAAAAACCTATAGAATTTGCGTTCAAAGCAGGATTTACTTTCCAGAGAGCAGAAATGGTGTGACTTTTTATAATGGCTACTTTCTAGTAGTGCAGCTTTGCAAGATTTTGTGTGAAATACATTTGAATCGTGCTCTCTTCTTTCTTCAGTAATCGGTAAGTGAATTTCACGTGACCTGGATAACTGAAAAATGACCAGACATTCTCAATCTTAATTCATTTCCTGATTTTCTTTTTTTTCTTTTTAGGAACATAAACGTGGCTTTTAAATGTGAATAATATAGACTGATCAGTACAAAACCTTTAAAATGAAGATATATACAGTGCCTGTCAAAAAATTGGAAACTCCTAGTCCTTTATGCTTTTTGAGAGACGTATTGCGTGTTCTTGTTGGTTATATACAACAAACTATTTATTTAACAGTGTGAAGTTACAGACAATAATTATTCTGTATAAATTACAGCTTTACACAATCTTGGCATCCGGACAGTTTGTTTGTCCAAACATTTAGCTGAAATACTTAATGTCTCTTATAAAACATTCAAAAAGAGTTCTTCACTAGTTGTAGATTTCTTTCTGACCTTGTGATCCAGTTCATCCCAGAGCAGTTCAGTAGGATTTAGGTGCGGTGACTGGGAGACCGTTCCGTGATAGATGTCACTCCAGACGACTGTTTGCTCTCTAAATATCTCTAACCGAGCTTGTCCATACGCTTCGGCTCATTGTCTTGTTGTATGGTGAAGTCGGTTCCAATTAGCTGCAGTCCAGACGGAATTGTTTGGAAGTATGGCATGATAGTCATGTTGTTTCAGGTTTCCTTTCCCACTTTGAATAAGTCTCCAACATTTACTGCTCTAAAACAATCCCAGACCATTATGCTTCCACCTCCATGTTTGACTGTGGGGGTGAGGCAGTCTGCTAACATCATCTCTCCTGTTCTCTGTCTTAAACAAGTTCCGTATTTTTAACTCATTTGGACTTGTCTGTCTACAGAACCTTCTTCCAGTCATTCACTGTCCAAATCTTGTGTATTTGCATATAAGCAAAGGAACATGAACGTCTCTCAAAACCATAAAAGTCTGCGTTTTACAACCTTTTGACAAAATTTGTACTGTATGTTTATCTTCATTAATGCAACTGTGAAAATCTGATATGTTTTTGTTCTTAAAAAAAAAAAAAAAAAAAAAAAAAGCTATTAATAATAAAAGAACGTTGTGTTGTATTTATTTATTTTTTTTGTAAAAATATTCTATTGATTGTTAAGTGTGTTTGTTTATTGGGATTTGGCAGGTATTATGCTGGCTGGGCTGATAAATGGGAGGGCAAGACCATTCCAATCGACGGTGATTTCTTCTGCTATACCCGGCATGAGCCTATTGGCGTATGTGGGCAGATTATTCCTGTAAGTATTTCTTCATTTGTCTTCGGGTAAATTTTTGTCAATATTATCTGTTGAAATATTATTAATATGGTGTGAAAACTGAATCCACATTTGCCACATCTCAGTGTAAGAAGCTCTGATGTAGAGTTCTGTTTAAACACCGGTGAAAGGACCGTGTCAGTGGAAAAAGCCATCTTGGGTAAACTAGAGTTACACGCGTGGTTAAATGTGTGGGTAAATTTAGCAACATGCTTGTGTTCTAGTCATTTTGGCAGTAATGTGTGGAGGCATCCTTTACAGTTTATCTGTTAAACAAACAGCGCTTTTTATATAATGGAGCAAATAAATTTGCATGCATTTATTTAATTGTTCTCTTGCAGCAACTATTTGATTTATTTTTTTTTTGTGTGTGTGTGTGTCTCTTGTGGAAAGTAGTTTTATTTTATTTTTTTTTTGCTAATAGGCAATCTTATTTTTGTAATAGCCTAGACACTAGAACAGCCTCCATTGATCTGGCAAAGCTTTTGCTAAGAATTAGGAGTGTGTCTGTGGCAATCTGTGCCAACTTGGTCAAAAACAGGGTAGTGAGGTCAGGTACTGAGGCAGAACAAGAACGTTTGAGTCACAATCATCACACAATTTTATAGTGTGATTTTAGTCCTCATTTGCTGTTCGAATAATGTCCTAGATTGCAAAGTGTTCCAAAATTTTGGAATTTGTGCTCATTCACTCACAAATGTGCTTGTAAAGTCAGGTATTGATGTAGGTGACGTGAGGAAGCCTTGGGTGCAGTCAGTATTTACATTTATTCCAAAGGTGTTTAATATATAGCAGACCTATTTTAATTCATGTAAAATCAATTTTTTTGGAGCTCGCTTTGTGCACAGGGGCCAATTATACATATATTATATTTTATATATAATTTAAGATTCAAAAACCTTATCGTGGGGCAAAATGAAGGAATGTGCAACCACTAAAGGTGTCCAAATACTTAGCAAATCCACTACACACATAAAGAATACAGACAGGTTATAACTTTAACATTAAAAGAAAGCAAGTTTTGCCCAAAGCTGATATTTAAAGGTGTGTATGTGTATGGCAGAGCTAGAAAAGAAATGAAAGGAAGAATTGGAGGAGACAGTTTTTCCCAATAGAGGGCGAAGTTTGAATGTATGTGAAATAATAAACACCATTTATAAATGTATATAAGTAAGTATATTATACCTGATGTGTAAAACTGGTCTTTTGTGAAAGGGACCACCAAAATGAATGCAATTTAAAATGGAAAGAAAGGTAGATAGCCCCAGATATTATGGTTCAAAGGTGCCTTTCGATAGTGAGGTTATAAATATCACATGTACCAATACTACTTTCAAACTTTGGTCTTTGATTTTCTTGCATGTGAGCTCACTTCTGATTTTGAGAGCTATATAGAGTAATGCTATTCTCTACTATACTGTATGTTCACACTTATTTAAAACACACAGAAAGCTCCTTAGTATAAAGTTTTATATGAGACATTCTTTCTACTGTTAATAGCATATTTGTCTTTTATTTTGCCAGTGGAATTTCCCTTTACTGATGCAAGCATGGAAACTGGGACCTGCACTAGCTACAGGTAACACTGTAGTAATGAAGGTGGCAGAGCAGACGCCTCTTACTGCACTCTATGTGGCCGGCCTGATCAAGGAGGTATGAGATACCTTCATATCACAATAATTATACATATATATATATATATAAACTTTGTCACTACACAGCAACGAAATGCAGTTTTGCATCTACAAGAAGTGTCAAAAAGTAGCAATTGTACATAAATATGTAGCATATGTACAGCATGTAATGTAATATATGTAAACGTATGTACAGTGAATAAATCTAAAGGCTATAGCAGTACAGAGATGTGTGGACATTGTTGAGAAGTACAGGTAAATGGGTTTTAAGGCTATGGCATTAAAAATAAAAAATATATAAATATATGTGTGTGTGTATGTGTATGTGTGTATATATATATATATATATATATATATATATATATATATATATATATATATATATACGTAGATACACATAAATAAAATAGTGCAGATGTACGTAAAGCACAATATATATATATATCCTGCATAACGCTAATCTCTTACTTGTAGGTGGGCTTTCCCCCTGGTGTTGTAAACATCATTCCTGGAATGGGTCCTACAGCTGGGGCAGCCATCGCTTCCCACCCTGATGTGGATAAAATTGCCTTCACTGGCTCCACTGAGGTAACAGTAGAAATGATAGAATTACATGTGTCAGTTAGAGATTTGCATTTTGGCAGTTTTTATTATGGAGTTTATTGTAATGCCTGTATGTTGATTTAACAACAAGGTTCTAGGTACCATAAGGGATATGTATGGAATGAAAAATGATAAGGCGTTTAGTTTTAGGGAAGTAATCGATGGCATGGTGGTCTGGTAGAATCAGTTTCCTCATAGGTCTCTTCCTTATCTCTCTCTCTCTTTCTCTCTTTTGTATTTCTTCATTATTTACAGCAATAAAAAAATGCACTTCAGACATTGACTTTACCCCTAGCTCACAGTGGTGCACAAATAGTCCCAAAAACAGCTTTTCTTTTTCATACTTTTGTATAAATGTGTTACTGTTGCTCAAGTATTTAATTTAAGTACATTTTTGTAGGTAGGCCACCTAATTCAGCAAGCATCTGGCACCAGCAACCTAAAGAGGGTAACTCTGGAACTAGGAGGGAAGAGTCCCAATATCATTCTATCCGATGCCAACAGTGAGTATCTTTTCGTCTGTCTGTCTATCTGTCTGTCTGTCTGTCTGTCTTTTCCTCTGCCTGATTTTCTGTCTGTCTTTCTAGTATATAGTGTGTATCAATGTGATTTTTCTTTGTTCTGGCAGTGGAACAAGCAGTGGACCACTCCCAAATTGCCATCTTCTTCAACCAGGGTCAGTGCTGCTGCGCAGGCTCACGAACCTATGTACATGAAAGCGTCTATGATGAGTTTGTTGAGCGCAGTGTGGACAAAGCGACAAAGAGAGTGGTGGGAAATCCATTTAACCTTCAAACTGAGCACGGACCGCAGGTACGACCCTGGGGCACACCTTGTAACTCATGAAAACCTATTTTGTTTTTTGTTTTTCTGTCTGCTGGGTGATGTAGAGTGTGATGGTTTTATTGGAGCATTTTGATTTCTTAATAGCTGTGGATTAATTTACTAACACGCTTGTGACTGAATGAGCACAAATCTCTACACACACACACACACTCTAAATTCTAGTGGAACATCTTCCCAGAAGAGTGGAGTTTGTGGAATGGGTTGTTCAAAAAGCACATACCAATCTCCTGATCATGTGTCCACCAACTTTTGTCCATATAGTGTCTGTTGTTGAATTAGGATTCTACATACTGTGTATGAATAATTTTTCTTATTAGATGTATAATTTGCTCTTTGGATAAAGATTGATGATGAGCAGTACAGGAAGATTCTGGGCTACATCAGCAGCGGGAAACGTGAGGGAGCAAAGCTCATGTGTGGAGGCGATGTGGTGGGAGACCGTGGTTACTTTATCCAGCCTACCATCTTTGGAGATGTCCAGGATGGCATGACGATTGCTCGTGAAGAGGTGCAGCTGCAGTTCCCCTTAAATCATAAATTATGAGAAACCAAATATCATCAATGCTTTAGTTAACTCTCAAATATACTTACCTTTTTTTTATTTATTTTTTATTTTTTCCCAGATCTTTGGTCCAGTTATGCAAATTTTTAAGTTTAAGACCATAGAAGAGGTTATCGAGAGAGCCAATGACACAAAGTATGGCCTGGCAGCAGCCGTCTTCACTACAGACATCGGCAAGGCCCAGTACATCTCGAACAGTCTTCGTGCTGGAACTGTCTGGTATATACACAAAATATCACCACTTTAATCTCTTATTGCTAAGACTTTATTGTCAATTTTTTGACTTTATTCTCGTAATCTTAGATTAATTAATTTATTTAATAAATGTTTTGTGTAACACTAAAACACCATCGTAATATTCAGTGCCCCCATGTGGTGAAGATAAAAAAAATAAAATCTTGGCATGAAGAGACTGTGCATATCACTGGCGCTTATCCAGGTTTTCTTATTTTTCATGTCTACAGGATTAACTGCTACAACGTGTTTGGAGTTCAGGCTCCATTCGGTGGCTACAAGGCCTCAGGGAATGGTCGAGAACTGGGAGAGTACGGCTTGGAAGCCTACACCGAAGTCAAAACCGTAAGCATACACACGCTATCCTTGTGAAACAGGATGTGTATCTTTCACACTGGCTATTAGTATCTAACAGCATGTGAGGAAAAGGCCTGATCAGGGCACAGGTTTGCTTAAAATAATAATAAAACATGGCAAAAATATGTAGGTATTTATTCTTATTTCTGCCGTTGATATTCAAGTAATATCTGTAATATTTATCAACCAAGTTGTAGTACTGCATTTTCGAGCCCTGATCTAAACACTGGTGTGTGTAGTGTGCTGGTCTCCATTAAGCCAAATTATAAAATTCTGATGGTACATTAGTTTCCCCCATGCCCCACCCAACCTCCTCTTATAAATATGAATCTGTTATTTTTGGTTCTACAGGTATCAATTCAGATTCCCCAGAAAAATTCGTAAGCACCTAGAAGGAACCAGGAGGAACCGGAGAGTTCAAAAACAGCATACAAGTTCAAGACCCCTTGAGTACTTTTTCTATAAGACTTCTAAAGCCATTCTGTATTAAAACCATAAAAAAGTTAAATATTAAAAATATAAATGTTATAAGCACTTATATATTATTCTTTTGTTCCATTCTAGTAACGACCTGGCTTTGTACGATACCCAGTTTTTCAGCAATAAATGCTTCAAAGCTTCTTTTGTGTGCTTATATTTATTGTATATATGTTTTTGTATATTTTCATTTACAGTCATTACCATGTACAGTAGACCACAGAGCTTTTGTAATGAATGAGAAATATAGGATAAGGGTAAACAGGGTCATGTTGTATCATTCAAATGCACGGTTTATGATCTGTTATGGCACTTACACTATATTTTTATTACTACATTGAAACCATACACAACAATGCCAGTGGTCTAAAAAAGAAACTAGAGTCAGTGCCGTGTGACATGTGGCTACTCGCTCACTCTTCAGCGTACTTTACCTGGAAGTGCTTAGCGGCTGACGCTAGCACAATGGATTTTTAAGGATTTTATGTCCAGCCTAAAGAATTTCTTTTAAAAGGACAAAATCCTGACAATTCTGCATATCGAGGGAGTAAAAGAATGAAGGGTGGAAAGAATGGAAATATTTGTTAAAGTATGCTGAAGTTAGTAGAACAGTTTAGTAGATCATATCTTTAAAAAATCTAATATTAAATGTAAAACACACACACACACACACACTTACATACACCTCTGTGGTCTAACAAATGTAAACTATTTCATAACATTTTTTCCATATATTTTATTTTATACATTTAATTTGTCAATTTAATTTGATCAATATTATAAAAATGCATTCATTTTATTTATTCTATTTTATTTTTATTCAATTTTATAAAATATATTTCACAAATCCAGAAAATGTAAAAAAAAAAAAAATGTAAATCGTTCAAATGTTGATCACAAATATTAATAATAATAAACCGTGTCCTCTAAAAATAACTCAACATAGAGCCATTGGTATGTAGCACTGCATTACTCCTCCTTGGTATGGAATTCACCAGAGCTGCACAGGTTGTTGCTGGGATCCTCTTCCACTCCTCCATAATGACATCACAGAGCTGCTGGATGTCAGACACATGGTGCTTCTTCACCTTCCGCATGAGGAGCCCCAAAGGTGCTCAATAGGGTTCAGGTCTGGAGACATACTTGGCCCCTACATCACCTTCAGCTTCCTCAGAAAGGCAGGTGTCATCTTGGTGGTGTGTTTGGGGTTGGAAAAATACCATTCAGGACAGTTTCTGCAGCACTCATGCAGCTCCAGACCAAGAGGCTACCGCCACCATGCTTGACTGAAAGCAAGACATCATTTTCTTGTTACTCCTCACCAGGGCGTCGCCACACATGCTGTAAACCATCTGAGCTAAACAAGTTGATCTTAGTCTCACCAGACCACAGGACATGGTCCCAGTAATTCATGCTATTGGACAGATTGTCTTCAGCAAACAGACTGCCTTCTGCTTCTGCAACCTCTAAAGCAATGAGTCTGTTTTTTGAAGCAGCTTCTGCACCTGACGCACAGCACGAGGACTCAACTTCTTGGTTGACCCTTGCGAGTCCTGTTCTAAGTGGAACCCATCTTGGAAAACCTCTGTATGACCCTGACCACTGCACTGTAACTCAGTTTCAGGGTGTTACTGATCTTATAGCCTCTGCATCTTTGTGGAGATCAACAATTCTAATTCTCAAATCCTCAGAGAGTCTTTGCCATGAGGTTGTACTCCAGGCACCACATTTGAACTGCTCTATTAAAAGATGCAAAAATATGTATAGTCCTGTTAAGCAGACAAAAACAGCAACATAATCAATAGGACATGTGGCTTTGCATAGTTACATAATGTACAGAAGTTATAACTTAGGGTGTACTCACTTTTGTTGGCAGTTATTTAGACAAAAATGGCTGTATGTTGAGTTATTTTCAGGACAGTAAATCTGTATTGCTACACAAGCTGCACATTGACCTCTCTAAAATATATCCAAGTTTCATTTCTATAGTATTGTCCCTTGAAAAGAAATACTAAAATGGTTGCTGAAATGTGAAGCGTGTACTCACTTTTGTGAGATACTGTACATTCATCAGTATTGGACAGCCATAAGCAGAATTTCACTACGTCGTACTCTGTATTAATATGTATGTGACGAATATGTATAACAAATTTGATTTGATCATCAGGTGTTCACATACTTTGTGTAGTTTGGTGTATCAAAACTTCTCTTAGGTGCTTTTGGGAATTTTATTCTCTAAAAGGTTTTTATTGGGATGGGATGAATGTTTATGTTAAGTTTAATAGGACCTTAAATCTTTTCTTTTTAAAGGTAAATACACAATACAAAAGTCCTAAAAAGCCATGCATTACATTTTATTTATTTCTTGTTTTCTCATTATCTTAATGTAACGAGTTGTTTTTCCTCGTTATCACGACATAAACATTGAGAAAATTGTCCGCGAAAAAACATTTACATCGAGACCAAAACAAAATTAAGTTGTAATAACAAGAAAAAAACTCGTAAAATAGAAATCACTAGAAATATCTATCTATCTATCTATCTATCTATCTATCTATCTATCTATCTATCTATCTATCTATCTATCTATCTATCTATCTATCTATCTATCTACATGACTGTATATCTATCTATCTATCTATCTATCTATCTAGCCACCTGACTATCTATCTATCTATCTATCTATCTATCTATCTATCTATCTATCTATCTATCTATCTATCTATCTATCTATCTATCCACATGACTGTCTATCTATCTATCTATCTATCTATCTATCTATCTATCTATCTATCTATCTATCTATCTATCTATCTATCTATCTATCTATCTATCTATCTATCTATCCACATGACTGTATATCTATCTATCTATCTATCTATCTATCTATCTATCTATCTATCTATCTATCTATCTATCTATCTATCTATCTATCTATCTATCTATCTATCTATCTATCTATCCACATGACTGAATGTCTGTCTATCTATCTATCTATCTGACTAGTGTTTAATGTTGAAGGGGGGAATAAGTATTACATGACAGCACGTGTGAATGTAAACAAAGGTTTAGTGCAAATGAACTGAAACCAGACTAAAGGAAAGTAATGGAAGGAATGTTCATTGCGATTTCGGTGTGTTTTTATTATCGCTGATTCTGCGACAACAACGGCTTGAATTTGTATAAAATGAAGCTCGAGTGCGTTGCAAATGGCCGTGCATACAAGAGAAAGGCTTCAGAGCGCTCCAAGAACAGAACAGTGCAGGATTAGGGATTAATGCGTCGTGATCAGACGCTATTTAGGGTTCCGATCTACTCCAGCTCCGAATCCCACCCAACTCCTTAAAGGCAAGTTAGTCAATAAAGCAAACGTCACACTACACATTTTATTTACACCCCTAATCAGACCTCTCCAAGGCTGCATTACTACACGCACCGCGTGTACCCAGATGGCTCAGGACCCCGCCGCTGGGACGAATGAGTAGTCCGTAAAGGTGCCTGATCCAAAATACATTTCCAAGACGCGCAAAAGTATTAAATATGCACATATGGCGTGATTTAACTCCCCGTGCACGTTTGTTAGATATATTAGTGCTTTAAACGTGGTATTAAAATCCGAATTCAGGTTAGAATTCTGTGAAAAATCTCCCCGGCAGTGTTATGGGTCAGGCCGCTCATCTGGCCGTTTCCTGGGTGAATCGCTAACACAGGGAGTCCCGAGCCGAGCGGGTTGCTTACACACTGTCCCGGCGCTCGCTTCGTGTAGCAGCGGGCAGGATCGAAGGCCTGATCGTGATTATAAATATATTTGATTTCAACCATCGCATTCCGCAAGCATGCTAAACAAGAGCGGGGACATGACGAGCTAAAGCAGAGGTACACTTTCAGCTGGCCTACTGCTCCACGGATCCCTGGTATAACTGGCTTTCACCAAATCCGTCCTGCTTGATAGTGAAGCTATAAATACACCATCTCTGCTTTGTTTGATTCCCCATCCAGTCTGGGTGTCTTCCTGTCCCCCTGCACGGGACTGAAACGCTTTGACAGCACCGCTGTCCAACTCTGATCCTTGATCCAATATCTGCTTGTGATTGTCCCCCCACACACCTGATTAGCTCGGTTCGACCTAAAGATCAGCACGTTGTCCCAGTCCGAGCTCGTGAATTTAATGGAAAGTCAGAGCTGCATTTCGGGAATAAGGTACAGAGGTGATCAGAAGAGGACACACACACACCCCGAATCAAAATAAACCCGGGTGTGAAGACCCAGCAGGACAGGGACAACATGTCTGAGGACAACAATGCGGATAAGTTTATCAAGGTAAACACTATGAACTGAAAGAACACGTGTGCGTGCGTGTGTGTGTGGGAGTTTAGTCGTTAATGGTTTGCTGGTCCTCTTTATTAGAACCAGGACATTTCCAAAGTACAAACAAGTCTTAGAGTTTTAGCAACACTACAATACTGTGTAAAAAAAATATTATACAAAACACTGCTTGTTTAAAGTATAATAATTCAAAGGTTATTTGTGTGTCTCAGACTTTAACACTGATTTCCTGTCTAAATGCAGTCTTTTGTCCCTTCCCTGATTAAGGTCCAACTCGTCTTAAGTCGTAGACGGTATTCGAGAACGTCAATCATTCACTATTTTACGATGAAATGATTCCTACTCAATCGTTGGAACGGTTTGACCTGAATTTGAGTTGAGGTTGAAGTCAAACGCACCTCCTTAAACACCTCCTGGTTCAAAACTCTGGCCCATGCATGCTACTTAAGCTATGGCCAGTTCTCCTGTTTCCCAAAAGTGTCAGACGTGTTACACTTTTTCACCCCTTCTTCTCCTAAATCTCTCTTTGACGTTATTGTAACCCGATGGTGGTCACGGGGATCGAGCCAGACCGCAGCAGTGAAGTGATGTGAAGCTTAGAGGTTCTGGCAGGACAAATGTCATTTTAGATGGCATCTTGGGAGTTTATCTGCATGTGGGAAACCCATGCGAGGCGTCTTAATAACCTCATCAGACTCGGGAGTGTCGAAAAGGAACCGTGCAGGAGTTTGTGCTCACGTTTCTGTGTGTGTAGTGAAACCCGTTAGAGTTTGCAAATGGAAATATCTTCATAACACAGCAATGCTGAATTCTTACGCCTGGTTAGATACAGCAGATCTGACATCCGTGCCATATACAGCAATATCACACGTTTCTAATGGTTTTTTTATTTTATTTAGATCATTTCTACAGTAACCGTAGATTTACAGACACTTGTGTTATAGATACCTGATGCCTGGATATGATTTTTACAAAGCAGCTGTATAAAATATTAATGTATTTCCGAATATGTTTTTACATTTATAATCGAAAATTTTAGTCAGTTCTTTAAGGTAAACCTGGTTTAGTATTCTGCAAAAGGCCCTTTTTTTTTTTTTTTTTTTTTTACTTTACTTTACTTTTTTTTTTTTTTACTTAAGAAAGAGAAGAAGAAAGGATGGTGATAATATGACTGTTCATAGCTGTAATGTTAAAGTGAACTAGTGTTTATCACCATTAAATATAACTATAAAAGGTTAAAAATGCTCTTTATTAATATAAAAAAAAGACACTTTGGACAAACGGATGTGGCACAAGAGGAATAAAACGTAATAGTTTTTGTAAAATTAACTTTGAGATTGTAACAAACTTCAGTAACTCATCATTTGTTCTTGTGTATTTCAGTCCAAGTCTGTGACTGAGGGTGAGCTTAGACCTGCCTCAAGCTGTTCACAAGAGCAGACTGAAATCTGTCTGAATTACTCTTATTCCCTTATATATATATATACACACACATACAGTGGTGTGATTTCTTTTTTTTGCATGTTTTTCACACTTTAATGTTTCAGATCTTCAAACGGTTGGTTTCTATTATTGAGGGAAAACTAAATCCAAAACTACATGGCTCTGTGTGAAAGTGTTTGCCCCCTAAATTTAATAACTGGTTGGGCTGTCCTTAGCAGCAGAAACTCCAATCAAACGTTTGCGATAACTTGCACGGAGTCTGTTACAGCACTGTGGAGGAATCTTGCTCCACTCATCTATGCAGAATTGCTGTAATTTAGCCACATTGGAGGGTTTCCGAGCATTAACAGCCTTTTTTTCAGCCATTCTGAGGTGGACTTGCTGGTGTGTTTTGGATCATTGTTCTGCTGCAGAACCCAAGTGTGCTTAAGCTTGAGTTCATGAACAGATGGCCGGATATTCTCCTTTAGGAATTTTTGGTAAAACGCAGAATTCATGGTTCCATTTATCACAGCAAGTCTTTCAGGTCCTGAAGCAGCAAAACAGCCCCAGACCAGCACACTACCACCACCATATTTTACTATTGGTATGATGTTTTTTTACTGAAATGCGGTGTTACTTTTACACCAGACGTAATGGGACACACCTTTCAAAAAGTTCAACTTTTGTCTCATCAGTCCACAGAGTATTTTCCCAAAAGTCTTGGTGATCATCAAGACGTTTTCTGGCAAAACTAAGACGAGCCTTTATGTTCTTTTTGCTCAGCAGCGGTTTTCATCTTGAAACTCTGCCATGCAGATCATTTTTGCCGAGTCTCTTTCTTATGGTGGTCATGAACACTGATCTTAACTAAGGCAAGTGAGGCCTGGAGTTCTTTGGATGTTGTTGTGGGTTCCTTTGTGACCTCTTTGATGAATTATTGCTGTGCTTTTGGGGTAATTTTGGTCAGCCGGCCACTCCTGGGAAGGTTCTCCACTGTTCCGTGTTTTTGCCATTTGTGAATATCGGCTCTCACTGTGGTTTTCTAGAGTCCTAAAGCTTTAGAAACGGCTTTATAACCTTTTCCAGAATGATAGATCTCAATTGCTTTACTTCTCATTTGTTTCTGAATTTCTTTGGATCTCAGTATGATGTCTAGCTTTTGAGGATCTTTTGGTCTACTTCACTTTGTCAGGCAGGTCCTATTTAAGAGATTTTTTGATTGTGAACAGGTGTGGCAGTAATCAGGCCTGGGTGTGGCGAGAGAAATTCAACTCAGGTGTGATAAACCACAGTTTTAACCCTCAATAATAAAAACCTTCATTTAAAAACTGCATGTTGTGTTCACTTGTGTTATCTTTTACTAATATTTAAATTAGTTTGATGAGCTGAAAAATTGTGACAAACATGCTTTAAAAAAAAAAGAAACCAACAATTTTTCACACCACTGTATGTATGTAATTATGAAAAAAAAAACACCACAATATCTCAGAAGAAAGTATTGTGTCAGTTGAATGTAATACTGATACAAAAGTATTGATTATGGTCGCAACTAACGATTATTTTGGAAATCGATTAATTAGGCGTTTTCTTTGAATTTTTTTACCGATTAAATCAGATAAAAAGGAAAGATTTTTAAATGTGATGTTTTGCTTATTACAAATATATAAAACTCTAATTCATGGTATTTATGTATAACGTTGTACTTGATTTGACTTTACTTAAAAAATACAAAAGCATTTAGAAATTTTAGTTATCTTTCATTTAGACATTTTAAAGCTTATAGTGGCTGCGCTTTTGCATAACCAGGTAGAGTTTTCTTTGCGTTTCTGTTGCGTTAAATATAAAATGCTCCTTTGCATTGAATGACCTGAGACGAACAGTTTTTCCTGCTGCCGTTCGACCCTGTAATACATTTTCCCAAGCGCCTGTATTAACCTACCGTCATGCAAAAACCTGAAACTTTAGCAGTCCAACAAGTCGAAAACGGCATTCGTTGATGCCCTGGTATTGATACAACAACTATAGTGAGAAAGATTTTGTCAAAAATCTATACATTTGTGCTACATCTACAAAAGTTTATGACCAAACTTTTGATGTCACCCATATGAGGATGGGTTCCCCTTTGAGTCTGGTTCCTCTCAAGGTTTCTTCCTCATATCATCTAAGGGAGTTTTTCCTTGCCACTGTCGCCATGGCTGCTCATCAGGGACAAACGCACACCATTCACCTTCACTGTTGTTTTCTGTAAAGCTGCTTTGAGACAATGTCTGTTGTGAAAAGCGCTATACAAATAAACTTGACTTGACTTGACTTGACTACATCTGTACTAAAATTTAGGCTGTTGGTGTAAATTCCTTGTACTGTTTTTTTTCTCATATAAAGGTGTCAAATTCAGTTTGTGCTTTGCACCAATTCTTGTTTTAAGTAGCCAGATTTAACATACCAGTTAATAACAATGGAAAAAAAATCATTAATTTAGCTTAGTAAGGTTATTAGGAAATGTGTGCAATAGCTGTTTTAATTTGTATTTGACTGTTACAAGAACGACCTTTCCTTCCAGCCAATCAGATTTGAGAATTCAGACAGGCCACAGTATGGACAGCGTAATCAGAAATGTCATAAAATGCCCATATATTGTTTTCATCAGTAGTATTAGTCGTATTCTCTTCTTTGTTTTCCCGATGTCATGTTTTAATCAGACACTGAGCTGCATCATGCAGAAAGTTACAGGCTATCAGCTCCACCTTGCCACAGATTATTAACTAGGCAAGGCTGAGAAAGATGGGCTGGGAAACACTGTCCTCCAGTGCACTTCTACCGCAGACTAACCGCGGTCTTTGTTTCTCAAACCACTAACATACTGCAATCAAATACACTTGTGCACAGCGTACTCTCTGTACCACCACGTGCCGCATCATCATCATCACATTAACTCGATGTACCGCGACTTTCTGTTTACAGCCGCCGTGTTGTTTTTGCCGCACTAGCAGCTTGCTTGTGTACGTTACTGTTTTGCCACAGTCAGCTCTTTGTATAATGCCACCATACAAACCTAGGGCAAGTAAAGCAAAGCCACTGGTAGTATCTGATCACTGTTTAAAATATTCCAATCTGTAAATGCATGTGGATTTTTACTGGAACAGAATGGGGGGGGGAAATTGTCGAACATTTGACTTCACTCACATCCTGAATTGGATCTGGTGATTTCTGCTGAGTTAGTAAATTAGGATTCAAAGCAGCATTAGCTCTTTTTTTCAAATTAGGCAACTGATCGTCTTTATAGCTTTTTAACTCACGTGTTGTCATCAGAACTAAGAGGAGCTTGTGTACTTGATAAATGACGTTATTGTATGTAATTAGCTTTAATCTCTTGTACTTGTTTCTGGATTCAGTAAAACCAACAAACTCAGACGTTTAATGTATTATGTGTAAAGTTAAGCTTCGTTTTATAGTTTTATTTCATTAAAAGTAAAATTATTTATCATTTATAAAAAATGTTGTGGTTGAAGTGGAAGATGTCTGTTACACGATTTTAATTCACGATGAGGGAGGCGAATAACCACCCGATGTGAATCTTTATTTATTTATTTGTTTATTTTTTGTAACACATAATGTAAAATAATCCTGAACATTATTATAAAAAAAAATAAAGTATAGAATAACAAATATGTGCTAAATGAAATAAATATGAATATATGAAATATATTAATAAATATTGAGGAAAATGACATATATTCAAGCTAAAACAAAAAGTAACATTTCAAATACATAAAAACAGTCGCATTCAAAATGCATAGAAAAGACACTTTAAATATAAACATCCCGTGTCGTCAGTGACTCGTCTGTAGAGGACGCCGTTGTACTGTATAACGCAACCCAGAAAAACTATCTATATGTATTTTTCCTGATAACCGAGTTAGTTTTAGCTATCCGCTGACGGTGTCGATTTCTGATGATCCTCAATATATACAGTGGGTACGGAAAGTATTCAGACCCCCTTAAATTGTTCACTCTTTGTTGTATTGCAGCCATTTGCTAAAATCATTTAGGTTCATTCTTCTTCCTCATGAATGTACACACAGCACCCCATACTGACAGAAAAACACAGAATTGTTGACATTGTTGCAGATTTATTAAAAAAGAAAAACTGAAATATCACATGGTCCTAAGTATTCAGACCCTTTGCTCAGTATTTAGTAGAAGCCCCCTTTTGATCTAATACAGCCAGGAGTCTTTTTGGGAAAGATGCAACAAGTCTTTCACACCTGGATTTGGGGATCCTCTGCCATTCCTCCTTGCAGATCCTCTCCAGTTCTGTCAGGTTGGATGGTAAACGTTGGTGGACAGCCATTTTTAGGTCTCTCCATAGATGCTCAATTGGGTTTAAGTCAGGGCTCTGGCTGGGCCATTCAAGAACAGTCACAAAGTTGTTGTGAAGCCACTCCTTCGTTATTTTAGCTGTGTGCTTAGGGTCATTGTCTTGTTGGAAGGTAAACCTTCGGCCCAGTCTGAGGTCCAGAGCACTCTGGAGAAGGTTTTTGTCCAGGATATCCCTGTACTTGGCCGCATTCATCTTTCCCTCGATTGCAACCAGTCGTCCTGTCCCTGCAGCTGAAAAACACCCCCACAGCATGATGCTGCCACCACCATGCTTCACTGTTGGGACTGTATTGGACAGGTGACGAGCAGTGCCTGGTTTTCTCCACACATACCGCTTAGAATTAAGGCCAAAAAGTTCTATTTTGGTCTCATCAGACCAGAGAATCTTATTTCTCACCATCTTGGAGTCCTTCAGGTGTTTTTTTTTAGCAAACTCCATGCGGGCTTTCATGTGTCTTACACTGAGGAGAGGCTTCCGTCGGGCCACTCTGCCATAAAGCCCAGACTGGTGGAGGGCTGCAGTGATGGTTGACTTTCTACAACTTTCTCCCATCTCCCGACTGCATCTCTGGAGCTCAGCCACAGTGATCTTTGGGTTCTTCTTTACCTCTCTCACCAAGGCTCTTCTCCCCCGATAGCTCAGTTTGGCCGGACGGCCAGCTCTAGGAAGGGTTCTGGTCGTCCCAAACGTCTTCCATTTGAGGATTATGGAGGCCACTGTGCTCTTAGGGACCTTAAGTGCAGCAGAAATCTTTTTGTAACCTTGGCCAGATCTGTGCCTTGCCACAATTCTGTCTCTGAGCTCTTCAGGCAGTTCCTTTGACCTCATGATTCTCATTTGCTCTGACATGCATTGTGATCTGGAAGGTCTTATATAGACAGGTGTGTGGCTTTCCTAATCAAGTCCAATCAGTATAATAAAACACAACTGGACTCAAATGAAGGTGTAGAACCATCTCAAGGATGATCAGAAGAAATGGAGAGCACCTGAGTTAAATATTTGAGTGTCACAGCAAAGGGTCTGAATACTTGGGACCATGTGATATTTCAGTTTTTCTTTTTTAATAAATCTGCAACAATGTCAACAATTCTGTGTTTTTCTGTCAATATGGGGAGCTGTGTGTACATTCATGAGGAAGAAGAATGAACTTAAATGATTTTTGCAAATGGCTGCAATATAACAAAGAGTAAAAAATTTAAGGAGGTCTGAATACTTTCCGTACCCACTGTATATATATATATATATATCAGATATTGAGTGTGATCTGTTCTGCCTCTATACTAATAGTAAGCTGTTGGTGTTAACACCTTGTGCCATTTTTCTTTCAATCTGTCTTTCTTCTTCAGTTTCTTCTTACAGTATCTTGTGCCTTGGCTAATTTAACAAATTGACCATATTTTCTGACCATTTGTTTGGTGGGGTAACTTATTATACCCCTAGGGGTTAATTGTTTGGCTTTACTAACGGCATTTAAAGATTTCTGTCAGCTTTTCATGGCTCTATTGGGTAAAAATGCTATTCAAAATAGACAAGAAAACATCGTGTCAATCACCACTGCTTCTTATTAGACATTTAATAAGTCTGCTGTATTAACATATTTGTGTATTTTGTGTATTTAATATCACTCCCATAGGAGAGCTCCATCTTGGAAGAGTACACTATAAACTGGACCCAGAAGCTTGGAGCTGGAATCAGTGGCCCTGTAAGGTAAGATTGTAGGATTGAATCTTGTTGTGTTGAACAGGTTTATTGTCATGCTGGAACAGGTTTGGGTCTCCGAGTCTAGGAGAAAGGAAAATGTAAATTCTACCACATCCAAAGGCATTTTATAAAATTGAGGTATACTAACAGTTTAGGGAAGAATCACATATGGCTGGAAAACTCAGGTGTCCCAATACTTTTGTTTATTGTTGTGTATGTATTAGGGGAGTAACGGTACATGTTTTCGTACTGAAATGTTTCGGTACCGGGCTTTTGGTTTGGTACACGTGTGCAATCCTTTTTACATGCAGAAAATATTTAAAATCTGAGTTCCCTCAGGAACATATTAAGTGACGGACCGAAAGTTTGTTTAGTTTTCGCCTCGCAATTTGAGCACATATTTCAAAATTACTATTAAACTTGAAAATATATACAACCATGTCAGAGTTATAAAAAAGAAATTAGAGTGCAGTGTTGTTGTGGCTACTCACTCCGTACTGGAAATAAGATTTGTAGTGTGCATGCATCTTCTTCTTCTTCTTCTTTCGGCTGCTCCCATTAGGGGTCGCCACAGCGGATCATCCGTCTCCATACCACCCTGTCCTCTATATCTGCCTCTTTTACACCAACTACCTGCATGTCTTCCCTCACCACATCCATGAACCTCCTCCTTGGCCTTCTTCTTTTCCTCCTACCTGGTGGCTCCATCTTCAGCATTTTTCTACCAATATAATTCATGTCCCTTCTCTGCACATGTCCAAACCATCTCAATCTCGCCTCCCTCACCTTGTCACCAAAACATCCTGCTGTCCCTCTAATAAACTCATTTCTAATCTTGTCCATCGTCGTCACTCCCAACGAAAACCTCAACATCTTCAGCTCTGCTACCTCCAGCTCCACCTCCTGTCTTTTACTCAATGCCACTGTCTCTAATCCATACAACATCGCAGGTCTCACCACAGTCCTATAAACTTTCCCTTTCATTCTTGCAGATACTCTTCTATCACAAATCACTCCTGTCACTCTTCTCCACCCACTCCACCCTGCCTGCACTCTTTTCTTTACTTCCCTAACACACTCTCCATTACTTTGCACTGTTGACCCCAGGTACCTGAACTCCTACACCTTCTCCACCTCTTCTCCCTGCAACCGCATCACTCCACTGCCCTCCCTCTCATTCACACACATGTACTCTGTCTTACTCCTACTGACTTTCATTCCCCTTCTCTCCAGCGCATATCTCCACCTCTCCAGGCTCTTCTCAACCTGCTCTCTACTCTCACCACAAATCACAATATCATCTGCAAACATCATAGTCCAGGGAGACTCCTGTCTGACCTCGTCCGTCAACCTGTCCATCACCACTGCAAACAGGAAAGGGCTCAGGGCCGATCCTTGATGCAGTCCAACCTTCACCCTGAACCAGTCTGTCGTACCTACTGCACACTTCACTGCCGTCACACTGTCCTCATACATGTCCTGCACCACCCTCACATACTTCTCTGACACACCTGACTTCCTCATACAATACCACAACTCCTCTCTCGGCACCCTGTCGTACGCTTTCTCTAAATCCACAAATACACAATGCAGCTCCTTCTGTCCTTCTCTATACTTCTCCATCAACATCCTCAAAGCAAATAAGGCATCTGTGGTGCTCTTCCTCGGCATGAAACCATACTGTTGCTCACAGATGATCACCTCTTCTCTCAGCCTGGCTTCCACTACTCTTTCCCATAACTTCATGGTGTGACTGATCAACTTAATTCCCCTGTAGTTACTGCAGGTCTGCACATCTCCCTTATGCTTAAAGATCGGTACCAGCACACTCCTTCTCCATTCCTCAGGCATCCTCTCCCCTTCCAGAATCCTGTTAAACAATCTGGTTAAAAACTCCACTGCATCTCTCCTAAACATCTCCACGCTTCTACCGGTATGTCATCTGGTCCAACCGACTTTCCATTCTTCATCCTCTTAATTGCTGCTCTCACTTCCTCCTTACTAATCCTATACATCCTGCTTCACCAACTCCACATCCTCCAACCTTCTCTCTCTCTGATTTTCCTCATTCATCAGCTGCTCAAAATACTCCCTCCATCTTCTCAACACACTCTCCTCACTAGTCAACACATTTCCCTCTCCATCCTTTATTGCTCTAACTTGCAGTACATCCTTCCCAGCTCGGTCCCTCTGCCTGGCCAATCGGTATAAATCCTTTTCTCCTTCCTTAGTGTCCAACCTCTTATACAGTTCCTCATATGCCTTTTCCTTGGCTTTCGCCACATCCCTTTTAACCTGCTGCCGCATCTCCTTGTACTCCTGCCTACTTTTCTCATCACTCTGTCGATCCCACTTCTGTTTTGCCAATCTCTTTCCCCTAATGCTCTCCTGCACTTCCTCATTCCACCACCACGTCTCCTTGTCTTGCTTTCTATTTCCAGATGTCACACCAAGTACTTTTCTAGCTGCCTCCCTCATCACTCCTGCAGTAGTTGCCCAATCATCCGGCACCTCTTCACCACCACCAAGCCCCTGTCTGACCTCTTCCCTAAACCTTACACTACACTCTTCCTCCTTCAGTTTCCACCATCTTATTCTTCTTTCAAACCTTACTTTCCTCCTCTTCTTCTTCGCCTCCAAAACCATCCTACAGACCACCATCCGATGCTGTCTAGCTACACTGTCCCCCGCCAACACCTTACAGTCTCCAATCTCCTTCAGGTTGCATCTCCTACACAGAACATAATCCACCTGTGTGCACCTTCCTCCACTCTTATACGTCACCCTATGATCCTCCTTCTTCTTAAAATACGTGTTCACCACTGCCATTTCCATCCTTTTAGCAAAATCTACCACCATCTGCCCTTCCACATTACTCTCCTTAAAACCATACCTACCCATCACCTCCTCATCACCTCTGTTCCCTTCACCTACATGCCCATTAAAGTCTGCCCCAATCACCAATCGTTCTTTCCTAGGTACACCATCTACCACTTCATCTAATTCACTCCAGAATCTTTCTTTCTCCTCCATCTCACAGCCAACTTGTGGAGCATAGGCACTGATGACATTTATCATCATCCCTTCAACTTCCACCTTCACGATCATCACCCTTTTAGAAACTCTCTTCACCTCCACTACACTCTTACTGTACTCTTCCTTCAGAATCACCCCTACACCATTTCTCTTCCCATGTGCATGCATCAACTCGCTAAAGAATCCATAGTGTTAGCCGCTAGCCACTTCCTGCTTAGCGGCTAACGCTAGCACTATGGATTCTTTAGTGGTTTTTTGTCCAGCTTCAAGAATTTCTCCTAAAAGGAGAAAATCCTGTCAATTTTACATATCAATAGAGTGAGTGCATGAAGGATGGAAGGAATGAAGACATTTGTTAAAGTATGGTGAATTAAGTAGAACAGTTAAAATAGATCAAATCTTTAGAAAATTTAATATTAAAAAAAACACACATTTACATACATATCTGTATTACCCAAATAGGGTCTAACAAACACAAACTATTTAATTTTTTTTTTTTTTTTTATTTATTTAATGTTAATCAATTTAATTTGTGCCAATTAAATTCTATTTTTTATTAAAAATTATATAATTATTTTATCCAATCAAGCAGGCATTTTATTTAAAATTGTTTATTTTTTGCATTTGTTTAATTTTATTGTATCAATGTAATTTGTGGCAATTTTATTTTTATTAAAATTATACATTTATATATATATATATATATATATATATATATATATATATATATATATATATATATATATATATATATATATATATATATATAATTTTTTATTTTATCCAATTAAGCAGGCATTTTATTTAAAATTGTTTAAAAATTTAATTTAAACTGTTCAAATGTTGATTAAATATTAATAATAATAAACTGTACTAATAAAAACCAGCAAGCAATTTAATATTTTGCATTTTTTTTCCTCCGAACTGTACCGAAATTGAACCGAACAGTGAATTTTGTGTACCTTTACACCCCTACTACATATTATTATACCAGTGGTGCCTCAGTAGTTAAGGCTCTGGGATGCTGATTAGTAGGTCAGGGGTTCATACCCCAGCAGTGCCAAGCTGCCTCTGTAGGGGCTCTTGAGCGAAGCCCTTGACCTTTTAATCGTCCTAACAAGCTGAGATATGCAAAGAAAATTTTTTCACTATGATGTAATGTAAATGACATATGACAAGAATGGGCTTCTGATCTGTCATTAAGTCGTCATAGAAAGCTGTTGAATAGGGCCGTCTTACCTCTGACACGCCCTCTGGTGGACATAACCTACTTCTACATCTAATGTGTTTACAGCCTTATAATTTAGAATGACTCTTAGGCTGTAGACTAAATCTTATACCAGGCTTTAAGAACTATGTTCTCTCCTTAGCCAAGTTTGTTACCCTGCGATTTTATTGATTGTAGCCATTTAATTTTTTTCAATTTTGTAAAGCTTTCTGGTACTACAGAGGGGGCGGCGCTGCCTGATTGGCCGAAATAAAGTCGAAAAAAAAAAAAAAAGCCTGGATTGCGAGAAATAACAGTCGGAATTGCGAGAAATAACAGTCGGAATTGCGAGAAATAACAGTCGGAATTGCGAGGAAAAAGGAATTAGGCAAACTTCTATATTAAATGTGCCGAAACGGGCTTCCATATAAATCCTCTCCTCACCCCTTGCTGTTTTCTCCCCATCCCCCATTTTTCATTCTTCAGCGTTTACCTGTCCAGAGCACTCCAGAGTTTAGCTGGTGGTGCGTCAGTAATAATGGTCCGTGGGGAAACGCAGTGCTCAGTGTGTAGATAAATTAGTTCCTTGAGGATTTGTTTCAGCTCTAACCGCATTTTATCAGGGCCAGAATCTAAATGTTATATGCAGAGAGGAGCCCAGTTCTCCAACATCTCATGAGCTTAACTACATGCTGTGTGTATCTTTAGTTCTCTGCTGCTGAAGTCTGGTAAACTCTGATAAGTTGGCTGATTGAATAGTGTGTAATTGTGTATACAAAGATTCTAAATTCAGAGTAACCTTGTTTAAAGTACATGTGCTGTGAAAACAATCGAATGTTCTCTTGTCGCATACATATATACATTTTTTTTTACGTCTTCAGTGGATGAACTGAAAGTGTGGTTTAAAATCCTTAAAACATGACTTCATGACCTAAATGAATAAAACAAACACTGTGTTCAGTAAAACTGAATAATTCAAATGAGGTTCAGGTTTGTCTCACACACACTGATATGATTATAATATTCTCTCTTTTTTTTTTTTACTGTTAATACAAATTAATGCAATTTTAATGTTTTCAACAACTCATTTAATCAATTCAATTAACAATTCATTTCGTGTATGAAGGATGAACACGCTCCTTAGAGTCTGTAATCCAGTGGTGCCGCTCGTATTCACTGGTCTGGAAGTGGTGAACAAACCCTTTCCCGGGCTGAGACACGCTAGCTAGCTTCAGGGTTGGCCGACCTCCTCACCATGTCTAGCTTTTCTTGAAAATATATTTTTAAGTATGTTCTTGACCAAATCAATTTCTCTTCCTCCGTAGGCATACAAAAGTCTGACTCTGATGTATTAATGTGTGCAGTGTGTTATAGATGTGTTTTGCCAGTCGAACTTGGCTGTAACAGTTTCCCTCTGACCAACCAATCAGAGGACGGAAAAATGACGCTATTCTGGGCAAGCTAGCTGGCAAATTTTAAATCTGATTGGTTAAAGAAACAGACTCATTGATAATATTCTCTATAGTAAAATGGCTAGCAGTACTGTCTTTGAAGGCCCTGGGCAGATTAGATTGACATTGCAGCACATAGAGGCTGAAATCTAATTGGACAAAAAAAAAATCTAACATCCACTTACACGTACTGGAAACGAAATGAAGAGAATAAACTGTTGAAAATAAATAAATACAATTTCAGGGAACAGATATTAGAATTTGGGTTGTAAATGTAGGTCAGTGCTTCTGATAGTGTTTAGGCCAGCAGAAAAGGCTTTGCTGGCCCTGACCGCCCACCACTGCCAAACATAACCCTTATATACACCTAACACACCAGGTATTTAGTTGCTACATTTTAAGCAACAGTGGGAGTATTTTTTTCACTACCAGACCCCTTTTCATTCAAAGTTGGATGTGAGGACTCTACATTATTTGTACAGAGTGTCACATAGATTTGGTTTTTTCTTTAAAACTGATATTTTATTGAAGCTTCCAGAATGTGAGGATCATTATACTGCTCTTTTATTAAATTTTAATTGCAATTAAAAAAAATTCTAACACAAAAACCCTTTTCCATATTTTCCTTCTAGACTAATGATTTCTATCAAGCTTATTGTGCACTTATGTCTGAATTCAATTTCATGAATTTTACTATTTGCCGTATTTGTATGTGCATATGCAGTGGGTCTATATGGTGTTCTTCACTACTTTTAGCCACTTAAGAATTAAACATTATGAATTGAATGAATCCTATATGAATCATTGACTTGTACAGTGTCAGGAGTTCAATGATCTTAGAATTTTAAATGCTGAAAATACAGTACACATTTAAAATAAGTCAGCGAAAGCAGACCAGGAAGCTCCTCGTGGTATAGAACCAGATTCCCATTGCAGGTGGTCTGAGTTCGGTCGTGAATGAATGTTAAAATGACCCATGAGTCCCATGAATGTAAAGTGCTCAGGTGTGCATTCGTTCAAGAAGTAACCCGAGCATGCGTTTTCACCTGGAATGCTAATTTCCTCAGCACACATGTACCATGAATTCCTTGGAGTTAGTTATTTCCTCAACAAAAGCTATTTGCATGCAGCTGAAATATCGAGTACATATGATGAATTATGCCATGCGGCACACAGACACAAAAGGTCAATCAAAATGGGATTCGTCTTGTAGATGAACACAAATGCAACAGGCCCTGAGAGAAACATGTAAGACCAAAACCAATGCTGCAGGAGACTCCGGGAACAACCGCACTCAGATTCAGACAGTAGTAAACGCTCTCAGTGTGAAAAACAAGCGGTGATGTTCATGGCTAATCGAATGTTGCCTGACAGAACACATTCTTTTTTTCTTTTTCCTTTCAGGGTGTGTGTGAAGAAGTCAACACAGGAACGGTTAGCCCTGAAGATCCTGATCGACAGACCTAAAGCACGCAATGAGGTACTGAAGGATGCGATTTCTTTTCTTTTCTTTATAAGGTCAGTGCAGTGTCTTGTAATAATCCAAACACAACTTTACCGTAACAGTGGAGTAGTGAGTGTTGCAGATGTTCCTGTGAGAAAATTGTGCATATTTAATGTTTGTTACATTTCTGTTCTGCTGTGAAAATATTGCACTTAATGTAAAAGCAAATATAATACACACTTTATGGACAAGAGTATTGGGGGAACCTGACTTCTCCAGCCATATGTGGTGGTTTTGAACTAGAAAAGCCCGACCTGTTCCAGCATTACAGTGCCCCTGTGCACAACAACTTCCTGAAGATATGGTTTACAATGGGTTGCAGTAAAAGATCTTGAGTGGCTTCTATAGAGTTCTGTTCTCAACCCTATTAAAAACCTTAAAGATGAATGTGAATGCTGACTGCACCTCAGATCTCCTGACCTCACCTACATCAGTGCCTGACTCTACTTTCTGGCTGAATGAGCACAAATCTCCACGAGAACACTGAAAAAAACAAGTGGACCATCTTCCCAGAAAAGAGGTTTTTATAACAGGAAATGGGGACTGAAGCAAGCATTAGCAAGCATTTCATTTATTTTGCAATTTGCTGCATCATATGCTAATCAATTGTAAAGAAACAGTCTACGTGCGTATAAAGCGTACAAAACTGTTAAAATATATGCATTTTTAATCGTCTTTGTGACAATTTATTGGTCAGGAAATGAGCAAGAATGAAACAGAGATAAAATGATTTAGTATGGGATAGCTTTCGACTTTTATTTCTTTAAAGCCAAACTGCTTCCATCATCTCTCAGAGTAAAAGGAAGAAATGCTTCAGGACTGTTCTCGCACCAGGATTGTGAATTTAACTTCTCCTTGATGTTCGAACAGCTGAGTCACTGGCGGCCTTCCATTCACATCAGTCTTACCTCTTCAATTAGTACTTCCTTAAACAAATATATTTTTAAAGTATATGCTTTTCTAAGAAAGTTTTTAGGCCGGTGCTAAACTTAGCCTGTGACTTAATGAACCAGCATCAGGATATATTTATTGAAACGAAGCAGTTCTGCAAGCTGCTTTGAAAAAAAGGCATTTGTCAATTACCATAACTGTAAATGTTTGTGGGTAAACTGGTGGAACGCTTTTTCTAGAAAGACTCGTGGTGACCTAGTGGAAAAGGAATTGGATTTTGGATTGTAAAGTCAAGAGTAGAGTTCGACCGGTTGGCTAGTACTTGTCGATAACCGATTAATCAACAATAACTTTCAAAATGGGAAAAAACAGGCATAACACTCCATGGAAAATAGTACTGAACTTTATAACAAAATAAAATGAATAAAAAAATTTTACTAAATCAAATTAATAGGAATTTATTAATTATATTAATAAATATTAGGGAAAATAAGAAAAGCATTGAAATTGAAACAAAAAGTAAAACAATAGATAGATAAATAAATAGATAAAAACCAAATCCAAAATCAATAATAAAAAGACATTTCAAATAAACAGCACATGGTGTCAGTGATTTGCCTCTAGAGGCCGCTCTCGTACCATATAACAACCCAGAAAAACTATTCGTATTCATTTCTCTTTAAAATGTCTGATTAATCGGTTGAAGTTTAGTCGTGAGTTAAAATCCCAGCTTCCTCATGTGCCCCTGAGCAAGGCCCTTAACTCCATAGCTACTCAATTGTGCGTCTACCAAATGCCGTAAATAATTTTGCATCCATCATATAGATCTCTCTGTTTTTAGCTTCCCTTCTCCAATCATTTCACTGCAGCAAAAGCAAATGCTGGCACATAGGAGTCTCAGAAGTACTCTAGTTTCATTTCTGCTGACCAGTGATTTGGTGTTAGGACCATTAAAAGCTTCATATTTGTAATTTTTTTTTTCATATTTTTGGTAGTATATTAGTATACATACTATATATTGGTAGTCTATACTATATTGTTTTCTATTGTTGGTATGGGGTCTGGCCGTTTTTTTCCACAGCTGGAGTACCCTGGCTGTAGCAACACCCTTCCGCCAGACCCAGCTTTTCAATTCTCACATTTTTCATTCTTTTTTTTTTGTTTGTTTGTTTTTTCAAGGTAAGACTTCATATGATGTGTGCCTCACACCCCAACATTGTACGCATCTTGGAGGTTTATGCCAACAGTGTGCAGTTTCCTCATGAATCCAGTCCACGGTAAGACGTGCAGCATACTGCTCACCTCTTAACTCAGTTGATCAATTGTTTATTTTTATCTTTTATGCTTTCTTTTTTTTTTTCATAGAGCAAGATTATTAATTGTTATGGAGATGATGGAGGGAGGAGAGCTATTCCACAGAATCAGCCAGCACAGGCACTTTACAGAGAAGATGGCTAGCCAAGTGACTAAACAGGTAACATGCTGAAACTTTCCACACATCTTATACATGACTTGTGGGTCCTCTATAAGGTCAAGGTCCAGCATAACACTGCCCCTGTGAACAAAGCCAGTTCTGTGAAGATATGGTTTACACTGTTTGCAATGGTAGATCTTGACTTTTGTGCTAAAGAGCTCTGACCTCAACCCTGTTCAACACGAATGTGAACGCTGACTGCACCCCAGGCCTCCTCACCTCACCTACATCAGTACCTGACTTTACTAACAGCTTTATGGCTGAATGAATCTAACAAACAACTCCACATTACACTCCAAAATCTTGTGAAACATCTTCCTCCAATATTGGAGGTATTTTTATAACAGCAAATGGGGACTAAATGGGAATTTAAAAAAAAAGCAGATATGATTCTAATGGTCAGGTGTCTAAAAATTTGTGTCCACATAGTGTACGTCATCATGGTGTAATGTTAGTATTTTGCAGTTGCCTCATGTTTGGATTGATTCTCTGATTGATCATCGATAAAAATGCCCACAGATCGCGCAGGCTCTCGAACACTGTCACTTACTCAACATCGCACATCGAGACCTAAAGCCAGAGAACCTGCTGTTCAAGGATAACTCGCTGGTAAAACCTTTTTTTTTTTTTTTTTTTTTATGTTGAACAAATGATTGTTTTGTTTCCTAATTCAGTTCATCAATTTACTGATCAGCAGTAATGTATTATAATTCACAGTATACTTTGTTTCTGCTGGATAAATTTCCTTTAATTACAGGATGCTCCTGTAAAGTTGTGCGATTTTGGTTTCGCCAAAATTGATCAAGGTGATTTAATGACCCCGCAATTCACTCCTTACTATGTAGCACCTCAGGTAAGATTTATAATGCATATTTTTTTTTATAAATATTCCGTATGCTCTTCGTATTAATTCAGTTCAGTGGTTTTCAAAGTGTGGGGCACATCCCCCTAGTGGGGGCTGAAGACATGACAAGTGGGGTGCAATGAAAGGCAGGATTAAAACATTTTTTGTTGTATTGTTCTTTAATGTTTATTGATGATTTTCTCTATTAAAATACATTTTATACACTCAAAGCAACCAAAAACAAACAATTTTGTAATTGATACAAGTAAACGAAAACATCATCAGTTGGGGTACCTATTTTTATTTTCTCTATTTTTGAACTTGATGCTATTTGATGTTATTGATTTCCAACTTGATCATTCAATAAAATGTGTAAAATTAGAAGTATTTCATTATCATTTTTGGTGGTGATGGAGTACAGGCGGGGCTTGAAAATCCACCCCCTCTAATAAGGGGAATAGCAGAAGAAATAGTTTGAGAACTACTGGATTAATTGTTTTGTTATAGTGAATTTATTAGTTTTTTCATTTTTTAGGTATTGGAGGCTCAAAGACGCCACCAGAAAGAAAAGTCTGGAATAATACCTACCTCACCAACCCCTTACACATATAACAAGGTGAGAGGCCCAGAGAGAATATCAGAATCAGGTTTAGTGGCCAAATGTGTTGACACACACAAGGAATTTGGTTCCAGCTGTTAGTGACTCTTAAAGTACAGACATAAATAACACTATACATTCAGCTTGGACTATACAAGACAAAACAGACAATGTGAGACAATATAGACAATACGAGTATTAAATAGGGATACAGATTATATGACGGATCATTAATGTAGATAAAGTGTGAGAGTGCATATAACAGTATTGTGCATCAGGTATGATAAAGAGTTACTTTAGAACTGAACAATATACAGCAATAGTGTGTGTAATCTATACAGATGATGTGATGACTGACAGTTCTGATCAGTTCTTATGCGGTACTTATAGATATGAAGCAGGGAATATAATTAAGGTGAGTTATTAATGGGAGAGAGAAATTAAGAGATTGTGTCCAGGGTTTGAAGAGTCAGTAGTCATTTTTCCTGCCCGGTTTCTGGTTCTTGTATAGTATAAGTCCTGGAGAGTGGGCAGGGGAGCACCAATGATTTTTTTTCTGCCGTTTTTAACTGTATGCTGCAGTCTGGTCCTGTCCTGTTCTGTTGCTGCTTCAAACCAGATGGTGATTGATGAGCACAGGACAGATTCAATGACTGCAGTGTAGAACTGCATCAAAAGCTCCTGTGGCAGGCCCTAGTTCCTTAATTGGCGTAGAAAGTACATCCTCTGCTGGGCCTTTTTTTTTGGAGAATGGAGTTTATGTTGGACTCCCATTTTAGGTCTTGGGAAATGATTGTGCCCAAAAAACTTGTTCTCTAAAGATGACACAGGGCTGTTGGATATTGTGAGGTTGGGTAGTGTTGAGGGGTGTTACCTAAAGTCCACCATCATCTCCACAGTTTTGAGTGTGTTTAGCTCTAGGTTGTTCTGACAGCACCATTGCACCAGCCGCTTCACCTTCTGCTCATATGCAGACTTGTCGCCATCTTGGATGAGTCCGATATGCGTGGTGTCATCTGCAAATTTCAGGAGTTTAACAGTTGGGCCATTTGACGAGCAGTTGTTCGAATAGAGGGAAAATAGCAATGGGGAGAGGACACATCCCTGAGGAGCGCCAGTGCTGACTGTCCGAATACCGGAGGTAATACTTTCCTGTTGTTTCCTGCCTGTCAGGAAACTGGTGATCCACTGACAGGGGGGTATAGTGAGCTTTAGGAGTTTTGGACTGGTGAATTCCTGGAATTATTGTATTGAAAGCCGAGCTAAAGTCAACAAACAGAATCCGGGCATATATTCCTGGGCAGTCAGGGTGTTGCAGAATGTAGTGCAGCCCCATGTTGACTGCGTCATCCACCGATCTATTTGCTCAGTAAGCAAACTGTAGGGGATCCAGCATCTGTTCTGTCACCTTTTTTAGGTGGGCCAATACCAGCTGCTCAAAGGTCTTAATGATGACATATGTCAGAGAAACAGGCCTGTAGTCAATCAGTCCAGTAATGGAGGGTTTCTTGGGGACTGGGATGATTGTGGAGAGTTTAAAGCAGGAGGGGACCTCACATAGCTCCAGGAATCTGTTGAAGTTGGCCAGTTGGTCAGCACATGCTTTGAGACAGGAGGGGGAGACACCGTCTGGGCCGGCAGCTTTCCTTATCTTCTGTCTCTGAAAGAGCTGATTCACATCCTCTTCACAAATCATGAGTGCAACTTGAGTGCTGGGAGGAGTTGTTAAAGGGGTTTTCAGAGGTGTGATGGGGACAGACAGTGGGATGGTTTGGATGAGAGGTGTGAAGATATTGTTCTTAAACCTGCATCAGAAGGTGTTGGTCATCAGCCAGGTCTTTGTTTGCTTAAGTGGGGAGGGGTGGTCTCCTGTAGTTTGTGATATCTTGCAGGCCTTTCCACACTGACACAGGATTGTTAGCTGAAAACCTGCTTTTCAGAGTAACTTATTTTGGCTTTTCTGACCTCTTTTGTCAGTAGGTACTTAGCCTGCTTGTACAATGCTTTGTCCTCCCCTCTGTAGGCATCTTCCTTAGCATGTCGAAGTTTGGCTTGTTGTTACTGAATTTGCAGAAGGTTTTGGTTGGCACACACACGTCTTCACAAAAACTGATGTAAGATGTCACAGTGTCAGTCAGTTCATCCAGGCTGTCAGTCCAAGGTCCAGCCTCAAAGACACTCCAATCAGTGCATTCAAAGCAGTGTTGTAGTTCCTGCTTTGCCTCAATGGTCCATCACTTTACTGTTTGGCTACAGGCTTAGCAGATTTTAGTTTCTGCCTGTATGTTGGAATAATATAAACCAAGCAGTGATTGGAGTTCTCTAAGGCTGCCCGGGGTACAGACCGATATGCGTCCTCAGGAATGGTGTAGCAACGATCCAGTGTGTTTTTTTTCTCTTGTCGGACAATTGATATGCTGCATGTATTTTGGAAGTTTAAGTGTTAGTTTTACTCTGTTAAAGTCTCCAAGGATAATAAAAAGAGAATCCGGGAAGTTTTTGCTCCGGGTTTGTAAAAACTGGTAAAAATATGTCTGGAGTAAACTGCCCGATGGTAAGCAGTTCTTCTCTAGTGTAAGTTATCAGGGTAGGGTAACCAAACACACAGACAATAAACAAAAAGAAAGAAAGTACCAGATAGGGTCGTGCCGAGGCTGCCATCCGCAGCGCCTTCCTGCATCAATCGATCAGAATATGATGTGATGTATACATTTTCACACTTTCTTGAATTGCAGTGTTTTGTTTTGTTTTGAAAGAGGACATGTACTCTCACTCTTAGGAATCCACCCATGGTGAACTGGTGCAGTAATTCACATTTTAGGGGGTGAAATGTGGATTTATACCCATGTTATGGGTATCATTAGCTTTTTCTTTCCTGTCCATGTGATTCATTCTTTTAAATTCTTTTTTTTTTTTTTTTTTTTTTTTTGCTTGCAGAGCTGTGACTTGTGGTCCTTGGGCGTTATTATTTATGTGATGCTTTGCGGTTATCCTCCGTTTTATTCCAAGCATCACAGCCGCACCATCCCTAAAGACATGCGCAAGAAGATCATGACGGGCAGCTTTGACTTTCCTGAGGACGAGTGGAGCCAGATATCTGAAATGGCAAAGGACATTGTTCGCAAGTGAGTCTTCCACACAATGCATCAAATCATACAGCTACAGGTGAGAAGCGTGACAGTTTAACTCGGTCTGCTCCTGGTTCAGCAGTCAGGGCAATAATCAGGAAGTCTTCTATTTTAAGATCTGTTTCAATCACATTTTCATCATGGAACATTTGCTTCATAAAAAAATCCCACAGTGCATCTGAAAAAAACCCCAGGTCTTATTGCTCACAATGTTCCCTTACTTGAAACGATGTCATATTTTCTGAAACCTCTCAGATGAATATGTAAGTAGCTTGTTAATTGTTGAACTTTTGTCCATATGGTGTCCCATAAGGTAATCGAATGCACTGAAATGCACAATTTTTATTCTCTGATTCATGCTGGATGTAGAAGATCCAATTTCACCTAGAAGTCATCAAAACCAAATAGGCTTCTAAGGGCCGAGCTCGGATTATTGTCTGCATGAGGTGGGGCTTTCAAAAATGTTCGATAATAAACATAGCCATTTAGCAGTTTAGACTGTTACGAAACACTACTGGGACATTTGGGATAATTGGGTTTGATGGAAACGGTGGCGCTTATTACAGAGAAAAGCATTAAGTGTGGAAACGATTCACATTACACATTAAGCTGCTGCGCTCATGACATAACGTCATTTTATTCGTAAAACATGTACATGAATTGTCCTGTCAGTTTTCTAGCTCTTGCACATTTCTGGCCATATTTATTTATTTACATTTATTTATTTATTTGCCCTATTATTTTGTGCTGCTTTGGCCAACACTTCTGAAGTTTATAGAACATGTTGATGAGTCATGTGGATTGATTGTGCATTTCAGATCGTGTTCAAACATTCTTTCAATTTGTAAAACAATTCATACTATGAAGCGTGTGCGTCATACCCGGGGTCCACAACCAATGGGCTGCAGACCGGCACTGGGCCATAGATCATGCATAGGGCCATGCAGAAAGAATACAAATGTTTTACTTTCTATATCATTTTGATTTCCACAATCTGCAGGGTGTTTTTAAATTTTTTTTAAATAAATCAATCAACTTGTGTCTGTGCCAAATTCCCACACAGTTGCAATAATAAAAAAAAAAATTAAATAAGCTCACACAGACTCTTGCATTATGGGCGAGTTGCATTTTTCAAATTCAGATTCAAAACATTAAACATTTCCTAAAGCCCCTAAGCCTTGGATTCCAACTTTTAACCAACTGGAAATAATCCAACCCTGCACACACATTGATGACAAATTTCATTTTACTGAGTGTTTTCATTAGTGATAATTCAATTTGCATAAAAAATTTGCAACAAAAAATATTGGATCGGTCAAACTAAATCTTTTAAATCTCATAGCAATAAAAAGCTTAACAATATTGGTTCAGTGTCAATTAAGTTTATTTCTTGATGTGTATAAAAAACAAGCCAGGCTAAAGTAATGCTATCAGGTTTTTTTGTTGTTGATTTGCATGTAACAGGCATAAACATGGCACCACTGGATGCAAACTATATAAAGCTCTCCAAAATCTTTCCATTTGCACACAATCCAGATTCTGAAATCTGAGGTTTTCTTTAATTATAATAAGAACCATGGACCAGTGTATCTTATTAGCCGGTCTGTTTTGGATTACATTTCTTTAAAGCTATTCATTTGGTGAACTGTTACATACGTTTATTATGTCTTCCTTTTTTCCGTCTTCCTCCAAGTCTTTAACATGAAGCCATCGGACATCTTAAGTTTATATGAGTATTTAAAGCTCCGATAACACAAACTACAAATCCACAAACATAAATTAACATCCAGCTTTGATAAAATTTCAATATGCAATAAGAGCAAAAAAAAAAAAAAATGTTTTGATTTATTATTTTTAATTAAAAGCACAATTTTTATTTATATATTCAGGTTTTTTTTTTTTTTTGCAGCATGTTCATATTTGGAATTTGTATAATTTTGACAGTAGATATTTTAATGGAGAGCAAAATATTTTAGGTTATTTTAAGTTGATTTATTTTGGAATAATATTGTATCCTGTCTGTTTCGATTCATATTTATGTTCAAAAAACGTTGTTTTAGTCTTCATTAAATGTTTTTCCTGTTCGGCTCGTGACCTAAAGTGTGCTTGGAGTTTTGGCCCCGCTGGTTTAAAGCATTTCATAGTGTAAAACAGTGGTCACCAACCCCCGGGCCGTGGACCGGCACCGGTCCGTGGGTCAATTGGTACGGGGCCGCACAGAAAGAATACATAACTTACATTATTTCCGTTTGATTTATTATCTGATGTTTTAATTTGTAAAATGACCGGATTCTCTCTGCCACATCTGTCTATGACTCACTTTTGATGCATGTCAAAATGCCTCGGTCACATGTCTTACATGTCCTACATCCCCTACCTTCTTAAAGGGGCTCCGGTCGCTAACACATAATACATTACCGCTAAATTCAAACCCCCGATTATTATAGAGTTTTTATGGTCGTGTCATTTTATTTTGTTTGTATTTATCCGCCACACCTTAAAGGCCGGTCCGTGAACATATTGTTTGACATTAAACCGGTCCGTGGCGCAAAAAAGGTCCGCTGGTGTCAAAGACTTTCTCAGTTTTGAAGAATCGACTGTTCAACCTGTTTTTTTTCCTCCCATCCTGTCAGGCTGCTGAAGGTGAAGCCTGAAGAAAGGCTAACCATCGAGGGGGTCTTGGCGCACCCCTGGCTTAATTGCACTGAGGCCTTGGACAATGTGCTTCCTTCTGCTCAGATGATGATGGACAAGGTTAGGTGTAATGAATGGCACAGAAATACACGTATTAAAAAGGGAAGGATTTCCTATCTTTATTAACACAGGCATTCGGTAATAGCACGAAGTGTGGGTTTGCTGTTTTGGGTGAGCAGGCGGTGGTCGCCGGGATCCAACAAGCCCACGCAGAACAACTGGCCAACATGAGAATACAGGATCTTAACGTCAGTCTCAAGCCTCTCAGCTCAGTCAACAACCCTATACTGCGGAAGAGAAAGCTACTAGGGTTGTTGTTTTTTTCCCCTTCTTCTTTCTTTTGGACTTTGTGTTCAGTAATTCGCCAGAATTTTTAAAAAGTTTGAATTTTTTTTGTTTTTTCTTAAATACGCTTTATAGTACAAAGCCTAACGACGGCTTCTTCATTAATGACCCTGAAAACGGCGCAGAAGACTCCAACGTGGCTCTGGAAAAACTGCGGGATGTCATCGCACAGTGCATCCTGCCACAGGCTGGTGAGCGAGTTGGCTAGAGATCCATCCATACCACAACAAACGGCGTATGGACACGTCACGCTTATCTTGTGTTTGTGCTTATTTGGGCTCGTGGCAGGAGAGAACGAGGACGAGAAACTGAACGAGGTGATGTATGAAGCGTGGCGTTTCAACAGAGACTGCAAGCTGCTCCGTGATGGCCTGCAAGGGCTCAGCTGGGACGGTAAGTTTTATTATAATAATGATAAGAAGATGAAGATGATGAAGACCAAGAGCTGATTGATCACAACGAATTTAGTTTTTTTTTAAATTATTATTTATTTTTTTATAATCCTGTTATTTTATCGACGTTTGCATTTTGCATTCATATTTATTTGTTTATTTACTTGCGCGTTTGTCCGTTTCTGCTCTCACAGGTAGAAGTTTCTCTGACAAAGTGGATCGCTTGAAATTGGCAGAGATTGTGAAACAGGCAATAGAAGAAAAAAACAACTTTGAAGACTCCCAATAGGAAGTTGCTGCATTTCTATTTCCTTTTGTACGATTTTATTCGAATTGTTCTTAAGCAAATAATTGTAAAGTGTAATTTTATGTAAAAAAAATGAAGCGCATATCCCCCTGTCCCCGGTCCCCCCCATCGCCCAGACACGCTCACAAGCCTGCTGTACAGCTGATTTATTTTTTTTTCTTTCTACAGATGAGTGAGGGGGGAACATTTCAAAACATTATTTTTGTTTTTTGCAAGGAAAAAAGTACTGAGACCCTTTTTGTAATTCATTTAAGAGATTTTGTTTTAACAATGCTTGCAAGTATTTATAAGAAACAGAAAGCTGGTTTACCACAAAACTTATAAAGGGCAAGTTAATATGTGTAGGCTTCTTTAAAAAAAAAAAAAAACACAAAAAAAAAAAACCGTTTGAGGTAAAGGTCTAGACAGAAGTTCATATCACTCCATACTGCACAACTTCAACTACTGTGAAAATACAGCATCGATTATAAATTAGTTATATTCTGCTCCCTGAATATATATCCCAGTTATTTCCATTGGGATGGGAAATCATTTGTTTCGATCATCATAGATCTAAAAAAAAAAAAAAAAAAAAGTGTTGCTGAGTCAATCGTTTTACTCAAATCAATTTTATTTTGAATTATAAATGCTGTATCTACTTCGATGATTTTTGACCGAAGTGCATTGGACTGGCTTTAAACAAGCAGGGTTTTTTTTTCCAGTTTTCCTAAAGCGACAGGGTCCTAAATCATACACTGTATGGACAAAAGTTTGTGGACACCTGCCATAAGATTTGTGTATATATTTATTTCTTTAGCATCCCATTCCACATTTGCTGTTCTAATAACCTCCACATTTCTGGGATGATGTTCCACTAGATTTGGAGATTTGAGTGGGATTTTTTCAGCCACAAGGGATTTAATAAAGTCAGATACTGATGTAGGTGAGGTGAGGAGGTTCTCCTGAGGTCCAGTCAGTGTTCACATACATCCCAAAGGTGTTCAATAGAGTTGAGGTTAGAGCTCTATAGCAGGAGATCTTCCACTGTAACCAGTGTATCCCATATCTTTATTGAGCTCGCTTTTATCGTCATGCTGTAACAGGTTGACTGTACAATTGTGTGCCTTCGACTTTGTGGTAACAGTTTGGGGAAGACCAAATATGGCTTGTGTATAAGAGTCAGGTGTCCCACTACTTTTGTCCATATAGTATAATTGTTTGTATTGAGTGTGTTCAGACAAATCAAGAATTTTAGCATAATTTGAACAATTGTTCAAATGGTTCTAAACCATATAATGTTTTTTTTTTTTGTTAGAAGATGCCATATGGTGGCTGGTTATATCTCATATAAGTCCATAGACAAATAATGTCCCCCCCAAAAAAAGCCTGTTTAATTAGAATTATTGTACGATTTAGTTGCAAATGTTTCAAGATATTATGAATTTGAGAAAGATAACACTGGGGACTGATCATCCATAAGCTTTCATATGAGATACAGTTTTAATGTACCCCCCCACCACACACACACACACACACACACACACACACACACACACACACACACACACACACACAGCAAAAAATATATAGAAAGAACAATGTAGCATATTGCATTAATCTGATACTCTGATGCTTCGAGGAAGCAGATTTCCTGTTAGGTGATATCACCAAATGATCTAGCTTTAAAATAACATTCTTGTCCCCTGAATAATGTTTAATAATCTTTTTTGTTTCAGCAGGAAAATTAGGAAAATACTATTTGTATTTTTATTTTCTCCCCTCAATAATGAACATTTATGTCCTACACTATATCTTAAGTTATAATTTCATGGTTAAATACATGCCTTATTCCAGTTATAACCCCTATACAGGCTACTTTAACTCTTTACATTGTATTATTTAAATGACAGTGTTATTTCAATCACAGTTTTGTTTTTGTTTTCTTTTGGCTCAAACGCTGTCATAAAGATGTCACCCGCCCTGTGTATTTGCTCATTGCTCTTTTTCCAAAATGTAGCAACACACCTGCAGGAACTTTCTCTAGATGTTTTGTAGAGCAGAACTGCTGAGTCAGGATGCCTTATGCTCAGCCCGTTTGCAAAATATCACGAAGCAAATCATAAAGCTAGAAGCTGTTTTTTTTCCATCAGCTGCCATTTTAAATATGGCGATATTTTCCGTTTTCTCTGAATTAGTCAGAAAAGCCTTGTCTTCTATGGGTTTGCTAATGCTAACAAGACCCCTAGTGCTTCCAGTATTTTATTTTTCCTCTTTCATTTTTTTTTTATTGTATTTTAATTTATTGAATTTCTCATCTTACCCTTTTATGATGTGGCACATGAGCACTTAGTCATTTCATAATGGAACACATGTAGAACTGTACCTCAGACAGTATTTAATTTTTTTTTCTGGGAACGAGGGGGGTCCATGGTGATCATGCTGAAATATTTGTATTAAAGGAATTCCTTGCTAAGAAAATATTTGTATATATATTTTGTATATATTTTACACTGATCAGGCATAACATTATGACTACTGAAGTGAATTACACTGATTATCTCTTCATCCTGGCACCTGTTAGTGAATGGATTTATTTATTAGGCAGCAAGTGAACATTTAATCCTCAAAGTTGACGTGTTGGAAGCAGGAAAAATAGGCAAGCGCAAGGATGTGAGCGAGTATGACGAGCGCCAAATTGTGATGTCTAGACGACTGGATCAGAACTTCTCTAAAACTGCAGCTCCTGTGGGATGTTCCCGGTCTGCAGTGGTCAAAAGTGCTCCAAGGAAGGAACAGTGGTGAACTGGCAACAGGGTCGTGGGTCAATGAGGCTCATTGATGCACGTGCGGAGCAAGACTGGCCTGTGTGGTCTGATCCAACAGACGAGCTCTTGTAGCGCAAACTGCTGAAGAAGTTAATGATGTTAATGCTCCGACGGGTCAGAACTGTTTTGGCAGCAAAAGGGGGACCGACACAATATTAGGTGGCCATAAAGGTTTGTCTGATAGGTGTATAAAATGTATAATTTTTTTGGTACTCATTAGCGCTGTGAATAACACGAGTTTAATGCAGAGGTTCTGGTTATAAAAGAATGACCAAAATTCACTTGTTGCTCGATTGTGCTAGGTATTTTGGAGGCCTGTCATCCATAGACCGTGCCAATCAATAACCTTTGGCACTGTTTAAAAAAAATGCCCCCAATATCTATAACCATTTGGGCTGCTAGAACCTTGGGTTATTGATAGCAGTCTTCCAAACAAGTTCAGCACTAGAGCAATGCAGTACTATTCTGCTCCAAGCCTAATGGACTCCTAGACGGCCACACAGGTCCGTGTTAGGCTAAAGCAATCATCTGGAAAACAAAAAACTAATAGTGAATTTGCACAAAGGATAGATTGCTCAAAGAAATGATCCCACAAAAGTTATTTCATGGTCAATGGGCTGAATTTATCACACCCTCAGTGTCTCTTTGTCAAACCCTTTTTCAGTAGCTGATTAATGGGGCTGAAGAGAAAGAACTACATGATGAGAAAGAGCAGAGCCCCTCTCCTGTTTTCCTAGTCATAATTTTTTTGCCTCCTGAAAACGTTTCATTAGTGATTTCCTTTTAGCATGTAGCATGCTTCATTAAGCGATATTAATCCAAATGTTGTGTCCTTCATCTGTGACCTCTCTCCAGGCAATGAAGAATATTGACTGTCTCCAAAACCCACCTAAGATTTCACAATCCACCTAAAAAATGGGAAGGAAATACTGATTATGGAGGCAATTTATGCAGACCAGCAATACAACAAACTCCCCCATCCAGGAGACCACTCAGAGTTATTCATTAAAATAAATAGAAGGCAAAGAAGGATTCCAAGGCTTGTGTTAGTACATGAAGAAGTAGATGTGAGCAGGTTATGTATCTCTGGTAAGTTTATTGGTCTTTGAGCATTAAGTGAGGAGAACTGGGATCCTACATTCTCTGCCTAAAATAATTATACATTCAATTAGAAATACTGTTTTAAAATGTCCAGGATTTTCCCCTTTACATTTGGTTCTAATGTGTGTCTGGTATTGATTGGATTCATTTAAAGGTTTAGGATTGTCTATTAAAATAAGTAGAATAGAATTGCTAAAAAATTTCCATTTTTTGAGGAAAGAAGTAACACTTAAGCTACACTGTGACTGGCAGGAGACACAGCCAATCAGGAGATGGTGAAAGATCAAGTTATTTTAAAAGGGGTTAAAAAAAAAAGGTGAGGTACTGATTGCAGTTGTCAATTAAGCAAACGTTTCTTCAGTTTTCATGAAATTTTGACAACTGCATATTTTGCAGATTTGATATAAATATGCTATTTTGTAAACAAAAAAACTCCACATTATACTACTTGCATTTGTCTAATAGATTTACCATTTTGTTCTACATGCTTGTTTACCTCCACACAAACAGTTTGGATCTAAATTGACAGCTCATTATCCACACTGATTCATGTTCATTATTTATACCTTTCATATAAATACATTTCAAACGTGTAAATAAATAATAGTAGTGGGCAGCATGCCCATGCATTGAGGCGTGCCTGTATTGGTTTTCTTATAGATTCTTTGGGTTCTTTGTTGTAACACAAAGGCTACAATAACTCTAAGCATTGTAGTGAACAGAATATACATCATGCCAGATCTCGAGGATGATGTGTTGGAACAACAGGAGACATCAAGTTCAGCTGTCAGCTAAAGATACAATGTGCCACAAGTCACCAAATCTGGGCAGCTTTGTTGAAAATATCTTATTGGACGAAAAAGAACACGTGGAAGAATCTTAATTTCTGAGTTAGATTTAAAATGTGGCTTTGGCAATATTATCTCTAGAATGTCTAAAAAATAAAGAATTAGCAGGAGATGAATGATTTCTGATGCTTTAAAAATGTTGATGAATAAGTATTGAAAAGGTCAGAGGGAGGTGCATTGTGTGCTTGTGGATTTAGAGAAAGTGTACAACGGTGCCGAGAGAGGACTTGTGGTATTGTATGAGGACAGTGTGACAGCAGTGAAGTGTGCAGTAGAAACCACAGACCGGCTCAAGGTGGAGGTAGGACTGCATCAAGGATCAGCCCTGAGCCCTTTCAAGTTAAAGGCATCAGTGCAAAGTAATGGAAAGTGTGTAAATAAAGTGAAGAAAAGAGTGCAGGCAGGATGGAGTGGGTGGAGAAGAGTGATAGCAGCAGTGATTTGTGATTAAAGAGTATCTGCAAGAGTGAAAGGGAAAGTTCTGCGATGATGTATGAGAGACAGTGGCATTGAGTAAAAGACAGGAGGTGGAGCTGGAGGTAGCAAAGCTGAAGATGTTGAGATTTTCATTGGGAGTGACGACATTGACCAGAATTAGAAACGAGTTTATTAGAGAGACAGCGCATGTAGGACTTTTTGGAGACAAGGTGAGGGAGGCACGATTGAGATGGTTTGGACATGTGCAGAGGAGAAAATTAGGAAGTCCAAGGAGGAGGTTTATGGATGTGGTGAGGAAAGACATGCAGATAGTTGGTTTGAAAGAGGACAGAGTAGTATGGAGACGGATGATCCTAGATAGATGCTAAGAAATAAAAAGTGGTCTTGTGTCAGATAGACAGACACAAACACACACACACACACACACACACACACACACTGCCAAATATTCATTACAAAACATTGAAATTATTTCTTTGCATATCCAAGCGATGTTCAGAACCTGGGTTCAGAGCATAAATTCAGCCATGATACAGTGCCCCTGGAGCACAGAGGATTAAACAAGAAGGGCATCTTGGCAATACTGGAACTCAAACCCCCAACCTTCTGATCAGTAACCCAAAGCTTTAACTACTGAGCTAATTAGAAATTTCCCATCACTGGAAAAATGAAGACCTGTGCAAACCTGTTCCAGTATGACAATAACTCTGTAAACCTAATAAGGATGCTCTAATATCTAGTGGAAAGCCTTTTTAGAAGACAGCAGGTTCTTATGACAGGTAAGAAAATAAACATAACTGGAACGGAAAGCAACAATGTTATTTCCCACCATTTTTATAACGTTAGAGGGAATGGAAGGAGAATTGGCCGTGTCTCCTTTAAAGATGGATGAGTGAATGGAGGAGCAAAACCCTGGCCGGCTCACGTGCATCACGCCGCATCACAGCCGCTCGGCTTCCGATCTGCTCCTGTTCACTTCCGGTAAATAGTGCGCAGTGCTCTAAAATCCTCATTGTAAATAAACCTTGTTAAAAAATCTATATAATAAAACAACAACGTCGGTTTACTACCAAAAAAAAAATCTCGGCAGTGTTTTTTAACACCACCAACTAATTTAATTCCGAAATGTAATGGTCCAAATGAAAAGCGAAACACGACCGACGCACGCCTTGTTTAGCGTATATATATATTTATATATTTGTATATATATATATCCTTCCGCCGGTTTTCCGCGTCTCCTCGGACTGTTTAGGTCTTTATGTCTTTCAGAGGCGGACACGTCCTCCGGGGAACAGGTTATATCATTGTAATCTAGTAGTATATATTAATATAAGTAATCTTATTCGATGATAATAATTGTTTGTTTTTAAAGGGAAAAAAATACGAGAGGAAAAAAATAAGGAAGCTAGCTCGCCTAGTTAGCAGTTAGTGTCCAGGCTGGAATCAGCAGCCCTAGCAACAGCACCGCAGCTAGCAGGCTAACCCTCAGTTCACGTTCCTGTCGGTTTGACACTCAAATCAGGCCGCGTTCTGAAATCTTTAGGGGATCTTTTATTTTCCAAACCTTTTCGCTACCAGACCTGTTTATGGGATAATCATGTCAATGAAGCAGACAGGCGGTAATCGGAAACCCGGCGGCGGGAGCGGGGCCGCGGCGGCCTCGGGAACCGGGGGATGCGCAGGAGCTGCTGCAGGACGCCACGGGCTGAGCAGGTGAGTACAGTCCCCCCTGAGCTCCACCGTACACGCCTGATTTTACTGCTCACGAGTTAGAAATGGAGATAGGATGAGTGTCAGGTGTAGAAAGCGCGGTCTAGCTGCTGTTCGGGATCTGCTGCAGTGCTCTAGCGGGTTACTAGCTGCTGTAGTGAGCGCAGTGTAGGCCGTGCTGGGAGAGGGACAGTGGACTCGGGCTTTGCTTATAACCTAGTGTGGTTTGGGGTTTGGGGATTTTTTGGGGAAAAAGCGTGGAATCAAGGACACGGTGGAAAAATATCAGTGAAAGAAGAATGTCAAATACAACGTTGAAAAATAAGTGCATGGTCCCGACGGAGCGGTCTGTCCTCTGCCTGCCTGTCTGCCTGTCTGTCTGTCAGCTGATCTGCCTGCTTGCCTGTCTGTCTTTCTGCTGATCTGTCTGTCTCTGTGGGTCATCCTGCTGACCTGTCTGTCTGGCTGTCTTCCTGCTGTTCTGTCTGTCTTCCTGCTGTTCTGTCTGTCTTCCTGCTGTTCTGTCTGTCTTCCTGCTGTTCTGTCTGTCTTCCTGCTGATCTGTCTGTCTCTGTGGGTCTTCCTGCTGACCTGTCTGTCTGTCTGTCTTCCTGCTGACCTGTCTGTTTGTCTGTCTGTCTGTCTTCCCACTGACCTGTCTGTCTCTGTGGGTCATCCTGCTGACCTGTCTGCGTGTCTTTCTGCTGTTCTGTCTGTCTGTCTGTCATCCTGCTGTTCTGTCTGACTGTCTGGTCTTCTTGCTGATCTGTCTGGTCTTTCTGTTGATCTGTCTGTCTGTCTGCCTGCCTGCTGATCTGTATGTCTGTTTGCTTGTTTGTCTGCCCCATCATCTGTCTCCCTGCCTGCCTGTTTGCTAATCTGTCTTGATGAAATTCCTCATTTAAGTCACAGCCTGGACACTGGATGACTTTTTACATGTTCACGATCCTATTCCACAAAGTTGTTTTGTCTCAGGTGTGAATATATTGATTTAATGGTGTGTTCAGTGCATGTGGAGTGGATTTGTTGTCGTTTCTGACCTTTAACCCACTTAAACCAGCAGGGCTGGGGAGGTACTGAGCTGTTCTCCTCACAATCGTTTCAATAATAGCTTCACAGACAAACTAGTTTCTGCACTGTTCCTCCAGTGCAGTCACCAATGTACCCTTTTGAACCTGGTACCCAGATGCCAGTGTACCTTGGTATTAAAAAATAATCCCTTTATTTTGATAGGTGAGATGATCGCGACTTGGCAGGTGTTTTAAAGCTTGTTTAAAGTAATGAAAGCAAGCTTTGACACGTAGGAATAATTCCCAGCCCCGCGTTATCACTTTTCTACCCATACCCAGACAGGTGCTTACCTGTGTGTGGCCCTGGCCTGGATTCTGCTTGGAAATTGGCTAGTTAATTCCCGTCTCCTGATCTTGGATTGGCTAGTAGATTTTACTCCCTTCGCGAACGAATGAACTAGCCAATTCCAGGACGTGGCTTGGCAGAATGTGGGTAAGAGGAAATTCTTATGCCAGTTCTTCCTTTCTAGTAGGCGTCTTTGTACAAGACAAACGATCCAGAGTCAACCATGGCACTCAGCAACGTGGCTTTATAGCTAAACATGTCCTTCAAGCATGACATTTGTATCACTGTGAACTTCAGAACGTCTTGAATACGCCCTCTTAGAGTCGTGTGGACAACACAAGCTTCTTCATGTGGGAGCAGTCCTTGTGGAACGACACGTCACATGGGATATATTGAACACTGTATAGATCTTAGTCGAAATCTGCTAAAACACACCCTTTATTTGTTTATAATTAGCAAAGATCAGAGCATTAAAAATTCCTGTTACCAGTGATAAGAAAAAGGATAAATCTCAAATTTTTCAGGTTTCGTTCCGCCTCTAGGGAGAGACTACCTCTCTTTTTTTCGCTTTCTGAAAGTATATGGAGTAAATTATTAGCAGGAGAAAATGCATCTTGTTTTTCAGAAACTCTAATATAAGTTTGGAGAAATTACAATTACCCATTGCATACTTGTTTTCTCGAGCACGCGTCATGTAAACCAACGGCACGCATCAGCCAACACGAGGAACTAATCAGCATCGGACAGAACTCGATCATCTCGTCCCAGTTTGCATGAGCTCTCTGCTCATTCTCTGCTCCGGAATCCAGCGAGCGGTTGGAGACATTGAGGAGTGTTACTGCAGATGTGCTCACTTTTCGTTTTTCCATCCAGATTTATGCTATAAGGCGTTTTCTTTATCTCCTCGTGGGATTTCCTTGGCGTTGTAATGCGGAAGTAGGGAAAACTGCCATGAGCCAGAAAACAAGTGAGCCGCAGTCCAATACAGCTTTCAGCCATGGATGTTGGAATGCTCTGCTCCAGGATCAAAATCGTACAAACGCTTTATTATAAGAGCGGTTTTAGGAAATTCGAAAAAAAAAAAAAAAAAAGATTTGGTGATTACTAATTCAGACAATTCGATTTAAAGGTGCAGGACTTTCAGTACGGTGCACGTGTACCTAATGCAATTCACGTGTTGCGCAAAACTAAAACCATAGAAAATAAAGTTTCATAAATCAAATGAATGTAGAACACTAGACTGTCGTAACATTGGCAGGAGGTCAGTGATTTTGTGCATGCGGAAAAAGAAATCTGTACAAATCGTGTTTCTTGTACTGATCTGGTAGCGCAGTGTCACTGTCTATAAACTCAATAGAATCAATAAAATAAGTGTATTGCATTCATTTGATTTTTATTTTCTATTTATCTTTTATTTAAAATTGTATTTAAAAAAAATATAAACTGTTGTTCACAAATGTTGCTACTAATAAACAACGTTAATAAAATTTTTTTTTATAAAAATTAATAAAAAAAAAAAAACACGGCAATTTAATGTTTTGCATTCCTTCACCCTAACGTACCGAAATTTAACCGGGAACGTGACTTAAAAACCAGGGTACGTCTCGAAACGTGAATATCGTGTACCGTTACACCCCTAATGTGTGCCGTTGACCAGCACAGTGTTGGAGTTGAAATAGTTTAAGCGCCGACTGACCCATCGAGCTAAATACCGATCTTGTCTTTATGCACTGACATTATTTATTTATTAATTTATTATTATTTTTTGCTAAATAAGAGTGAGAAATATGTACTTCTATACTTTAACCTTACACGTGTCCTGGTTATGATCTCACAGATCTCCATCCCCATTGAACTTGACATTTTAAGTTTTTTGTAGAATAAAATGCAAATGCTACTATTCCAATTTCATTGTCGACGATTGGAAAACGCAACACGATGCAAAGTTTCTGGGAAACACTACTACGGTACTGCCTTTATTACCAGTCAGGTCAAGGTGTCATGGTGTAATAGTTCGCCTGAAGAACTCGGCATGCGTAAAGCCTCCTGGAATGTGTCGGGTTCATGAAAAACAAAAGCGTTTTTAAAGCGTTGTGTCTATTAATAAGCAAGTAAATAACGAGCATATTTCATCAGTGTTGTTTTTGAGTACCGAGGGTGTGACCGCGCTCGTCTCCATATTTAGCCGCTTTGCTGCGCCACTGCCGAGTGTGTTTAGATCCAGCGGGTAGTGTAGCTGAAGTAGCTGTTGTGGAAATCAGTCAAATCCTCCAACATGCTCTCTCTCAGACTTTCAGTCCAGAAGGAAATTACGTCAGTGATTTGGAGTCGAAGCGGAGTCAGTTCACTGAGCCTGTAACCTTTCTAACGAATAACACATGCGCAGGGGACCAAGATGAAGCTGTACATGGTGAAAAGAAACTGCAACCGTATTCGTGCCCCTGAATCTGGTTTTAAACACATTAAATGGTGTCTGTGTTGAAGCCACTCTGTTGCTGTTGCTTTTTCCTCTTTCATTTCTGATTGGTTAATTAAATGAATGACATTCGTAGACACAAGTTTAGGCAGGAGTTAGACATTGTGCTGGCAGAACAGTCTCCATTAGAAAGACTTAGTACAAATTTTTTTCCAGATTTTTATGTTCTTTATAACGGCCGGATGTTATGTAATGCAGATCGACCTCACCGTGAGCTTTATGCAAACGCGTCTGTTGTTTCGTGGTCTTGTGACGTGAGCTGCTTTCTTTGCCGTCAGAAATGTACTTTGTGCTGCATTCGACCCAAACATGTTCCCCACCATAACAATGCTCCTTAAAACAAAACAAGCTTCGACCTCAACCCTGTTGAACACCTTTGGGATAAATTGGAATGCTAACTGCACCCCAGGTCTCCTCACCTACATAAATACCTGATTTAATTAATGCCCTTATGGGTAAATGAATCTCTACAAATCTCCACTCCAAAATCTAGTGGAACATCTTCCCAGAATAGTGAAGGATATTAGAGCAGCAAATTGGGGACTACATGTGGAATGGAATGTTCTCAAAGCACATATGAATCAGGTATGGTCAGGTGTCCACAAACGTTTATGCATATAGTGTACATCCACGAGTAAAGGCTATCTGAGTGCCCATTGATGGTCAAAAAGCTGTTAGTATTTACTCTTATCATGAATGCAAAATGCAATGTTTGTTTATTTATTTATTTATTTATTTATTTATTTTAATAAAATGAAATGTGCTGCATGCTGCAATCCAAACGTATCGATTAATTCATAGGTTAAAGGTTTTATTGGTTTTGTGCAGGGGCCGCAACAGCGCCAAAGCACACTCCACACCAGTAAGTCCAAACCTTGTACGATTTCTGCTATTAAAACCTTATACATGGTGTTCACTGGCTGCAGAACTGATCATGTCGTTGTGCTTGCAGGTGGCCTTCAGTGGAGTTTATGCAAACATGAGGATGGTTCATGTCCTAACTTCAGTGGTGGTAGGTTTAAACAGGCGACTGTTTTCTCAACACTCCCACCCCCCACCCCCACCCCCTTCAAAAAATTTTAATAATGGGTGTAATGTCTTTGTGACAGGATTAAAATTCGGTCAGACTTTTGATATTTTGATAAACTCCAGCATTATTATGTGAATTTTTTTGGTGACGTTTTCAATTGATGGATTTAATTCACAAGGTTTTTTTCCCCCTGCTGTATTGTTTTTGTAAAATAACATTTTCATTTAACCTGTCGTGCAGGGAAACAAGTGCGAACTTAAAGTGAAAAACGGTGCAGTCTATGAGGGTGTCTTCAAAACATATGGTCCAGAGGTACAGACAAATACATGTGTATATGCAGCTTTGGTAAAAAAAAATATAAATAAATATATATACCGTATATATATATATATATATATAGATATGTGTTAATATATTATTATTATTATATAGACAGTGTAGAGATTATGTTGTTTGATGCATCCTTACAATAGAGTATGTGTTTGTGTGTGTGTGTGTATGCAGTGTGATCTGGTTTTGGATGCAGCCCACAGGAAGAGCCCAGAGCCGAGCGTTGTTCCTCGACGTGAAGACATAGTCGAGAGCATCATCTTCAAGGCCTCAGACGTCGTGGTGGTGCATTTTAAAGACGTCGACCTGAGCTATGCCAAAAAAGGTGAAGCATTTAGATGACGTCGTAAACACGCCGTGATTGCCGTCATGCTCCTGTCACCGTTTCATTAATCTGAAACTCCCCTGAACGTGGATGAGGGTTTAGTTATGGTTAATTAAAATAAGATGCCTTACTGAAGTTTATTAGATATTGTTTGTGTTGTATGGAAGGTTCAGGAAGAAAAGGGTAATACACTGTAATACTCATAATTATTTGTTATTTCCACTCCTCTTCTGGGGAAAATTGCCCAAAGTGTATGATTTATGTATTTATTATTTTTGTAAACAAATTGCCATTACACTAATATTAGTACTGTTTGAGCAAAAGTTAGTCTCCAACACATACACAATAGAACATTTTCAGTCAGATTTCAGGGATTGAAGACAATTGATTTTCTGCATTATTGAATAGAAAACTGAAAAAAACAAGAGACTGTTTTTAGAGGGTTCACCCATTTTTATTTAAAGATTTTTTTTTAACCATTAAATCCATTTCCATGATAGTTTTTAATTATTGTTTAAAAATACTTAGTTTATTAAACACTCCTGTGTTAACACTTGTATAATAAGCATAGTCTTTATTTTGTAGTTTGCTTATGCCTCATTATATTCTGTATCAAGGGATTTATTGACTGCTTCTGCTGATTTTGCATTATAGGGTGAACGATGTCCTCATTCAGAATTGTACCCCTGGTTTTGTACTATAGTGTAGTCATTTAAATGTTTGTCTATGTGTGTGCCAAGGTTGCAAAGCACTGCTTTATAATCTGCTCAGTTTTGACCCGCTGACCCGTTCTTTATTTTGTCTCTCTTCTCTTTCAATGGACGTAGTCTCATCAGAGCAAGGTAATCCGGTTTATACCCCCCATTCGACATCACTTCTCACATGTCATGTGTTTGCGGCAATGTAGATGGCATTAACGTGAAACCCATAGGTGCTATAGGTACTGATCGATTTGCCTAAAAAGCTAGTGCCAGTTTTCTAAGTTTTAAGATTCTAAGTCGATGAACTTTAACCCATTTCACTATTCCCATGAAACAGAACTGGTTAAAATACCAGGCCACAAACCGAGACTTTAGAGTCATTGTTCTCTCTCAGGCAATAAAACGGCCTGAAAATAATATTGAAAGTGCTCCATTCATGGCTGACATTACTTCATATCCAGGTTTATATATTTTAAATGTTTTTAAGGTCCTCAGACCTTCGCACCTCTTGTCTACTGAAACGCTAAACAGGAGAACGCTTCTTTTTTTTTTTTTTTTTTTTTTTTTTTTTTTTCCCCCCCATCTTCATGCCACTAAATCAGGACTAGAAAGCAGCTTAGCAAAACTCTTAATATTGTGGTCATATATGAAACCACAGTGCAGAAGTGAGTTAATCAAATTTCTCTAATGTACAGTACAACATGTTACTCCTAGACAGATGAAGTATCTTAGGTTTTAATGACGCACACTGGACTGCTCTGTGATGGCTTTTGTTTGTTTTTACCCTCACCTATATGGACAAGTTTGTGGACACCTGACTATAAGATTCACATGTGAACATCCCATTACACATTTAGTCTCCATTTTCTGTTATAATAACTTCCACTCTTCTGGGAAGATATTCCACTAGTTATTCTTTCAACCACACTTGGCTGAAAATGGCAGGTGTCCCAGTACTTTTGCACGTATAGTGGATCTGTACTGTCTATCCGAAACAAGTGCAGTCAGTGGAATCCAAGTTTGTTAATCCAGTTAGATTTCAGCTCCTTGCTTTACAAGTTAGAACCTTCAGCATTTTTTTTTAACTCATCGGACATTTGCAGTGTGCTCAATATTTCGTTATTATTGATTACACACAAATGTGCACCAAGAAGGACGGGGCTTTCAAATTTTTTCTCTTCTAGTGGTTAGTCAAATAGCAGTTCATGAGCTCATAGATATTAGCTAAAAAGAAGAAGCATATCCCTAGTGAATATCTGTTTTGGAATGGTTTCTGTCAGAACTGTTTGGTTCTACAAAACGTAAAGAGATTTGTTCAGTTGTAAAACCGTGTCCCAGCACAGCTTCTTCTCTGAAATGTGAATAAGTCTAAACTGTACAGCAAAGCCATTAAGTAAGCTTTACCATGAAATGCAGGCCTGCCCTTTAATCTGAAAGCTCTGTTGCCTGCGATTTATATTAAAATGTCACCGCAGTCTTTAATTATTATTTTTTTTTGAACACACAAACACCCCCCCCCCCCCCCCCCATTTTATACTTTGCATTGTTGTTGTTTTAAGTGCATGTTTTTTTTCTTACTATTTTATTTTATTGCATTGCCATGGTGTTGGTGGTGTAGTTATTAATCCAGTTGGTATTATATGGTGCTGGGAACAAATGTAGGTGTAAAACGAATGTGGTACCTGATAGAAAGATCTAAAACGTCCTTTAAAATATAAGCGTAGTAGCATCTAATATCACAATTCTGCATTCAGACACTCATATGCCTCCTCATTTAAAGGTGCATTGGTTGCACATTTGGATTTAGACGTTTTAAGGTTGAGTGCAGTAACATAGGAATTATGTGTCTAAAGGTCGACCGATTCACCGGTTTTGCCGATTAATCGGCACCGATAGTTGACTATTGGTGATTTGGTATTTATTTATTTTTTTGTAATAATGTTCAGTATTGTTTTACATTAAGTATTTTTTTTTTATTTATTATCCAATATCTATTCTAAAAAACTATCGGTTGATTTAATCTGTTATTGGCAAGTTTGACCCAACCCAGCTACTAGTAAAATCGTATCGGTTGACCTCCAGTTCCTACTTTAGTCTCAAACCATATTTCAGGAAAAATCCTACCCCAAAATCTGTATATTTTGTAGAATCTTAATGCTGCATTACAGATCTAATGATTGTGTATGCAGATGCGGTGTTAAAAACCGATAATGTGCTCCTGCATGCCATGTATAACCCTGACCTCACGTCTTCTTTATAATAACACAATCAAATAGTGACCAGTGCACCTTTAACAGAGCATGATGAACTGTAGTCATTATTTCTGCCTTCATCCTCTGTTTCTATCATTAACACATTGTAATTATTTTTTCTCTTTGAGCCAGATAACCCTACAGACAACTCATTAAGCGCCCGATTAAATGGAGAACATAAAGAAAAAGATTTGGAGCCTTGGGATGGAGGAGATCAGCATATCTCCGGCAGTTTGGAGTCTCTCGATACTGACGTGGTAAAGCTTTTTTTTTTCTCCTGCAAATTCACAGATGATGTTTAGGGTTTTTGAAGTAATATTTTAAATTATTCACTGGATATGTTCACTCGCTCCTCAGTCAAATGGTTGGGACCCTGATGACATGTTCAAGTACAACGAGGAAACGTATGGGGTGAAGTCCACTTATGATAGTAGTCTGTCCTCATACACGTGAGTGCCTTTTATTCCTTTACATTATGCTGCAATGGAATGTTTTTCCCCCTGATGCTTTGCATTTACTCTAATAGTGAAAGCTGCTTGGTTGTGTTGGAGAAGTGAAGAAAAGAGTGCAGCCAGGGTGGAGTGATAGCAGGAGTGATTTGTGATCGCAGAGGAGGGACATGGGTATGGAGTAGGAGAATCCTGAGGATGGAGCCACCAGAAACGAGGAAAAGAGGAAGGCAAAGGAGGAAGTTTATAGATGTGGTGTGGGAAGACATGCAGGGAGTGGTAGAGGACAGGGGTGTATGAAGATGGACGAAAGAAGAAGAAAGTGAAAGCTGCTTGGTTGTGCTTTTTCCATGTCTTGTATGTGGTCTGAATGCACTTTGTGTAAATTCAGGTTTTTTTTGGAGCTTCTAATTGAGATAGCTTATTAATTGCATTATCAGCATATATGCATGGAATCCTAATTTTTATGTATGAATTTTATTTGAATACATAATTATATATATATATATATATATATATATATATATATATATATATATATATATATATATATATATATATATATATATATATATATGTATGTATTATTGTTATGTTTGCAGTGGTGATGGACAGGTTGATGGACGAGGTCAGACAGGAGTCTCTGTGGACTATGATGTTTGCAGATGATATTGTGATTTGTGGTGAGAGTAGGGAACAGGTTGAGAAGAGCCTGGAGAGGTGGAGGTATGTGCTGGAGAGAAGGGGAATGTAAGTCAGTAGAAGTAAGACGGAGTGGAGTAGGTGGAGGAGTTAAGGTACCTGGGGCCAACAGTGCAAAGTAATAGAGAGTTTGTTAGAGAAGTGAAGAAAAGAGTGCAGGTTGGGTGGAGTGGGTGGAGAAGAGTGACAGCAGGAGTGATTTGTGATAGAAGTGTATCTGTGAGAGTGAAAGGGAAAGTTTATAGGACTGTGGTGAGACCTGCGATGTTGTACGGTTTAGAGACAGTGGCATTGAGTAAAAGACAGGAGGTGGAGCTGGAGGTAGCAGAGCTGAAGATGTTGAGGTTTTCGTTGGGAGTGATGATGATGGACAGGATTAGAAATGAGTTTATTAGAGGGACAGCACATGTAGGACGTTTTGGGGACAAGGTGAGGGAGGCGGTATTAAGATAGTTTGGCCATGTGCAGAGGAGGCTATATCGGTAGGTGAATGATGAGATTGGAGCCGCCAGGAAGGAGGAAAAGAGGAAGACCAAGGAGGAGGTTTATAGATGTGGTGAGGGAAGACATGCAGGTATATGGTGTGAAAGAGGCAGATGTAGAGGACAGGGGGGTATGGAGACGGATGATCCGCTGTGGTGACCCCTATTGGAGCAGCTGATAGAAGATGATGACTGTTATTGCACATATGCTACCTGCAACACCTGAAAGACTATTAGGTATATGAGGTGACATTAAAAAAAAAAGTTTTCAGACAAATTGCTGTCTGTGATTAAACACGTTGTCAGAATGGCACCAGTTGCAGAGCTCCTTATGTACACAGAACAATGTCTTTTGGCACACTGACTTTCGAAAGTCGGTGCTCGCTGTGACTGTGTGTGCAGCCTCGTGCTGCCATCTGTTGGCGTGTTTAAAAAAAAAAAAAAAAGTGTCTAACCTTTTTAATCCCACCTCGTATGTTCCTTTCTTCAGTGTGTATTTGTTAATTTTTTTTCTTTTCAATTACCCGACGTACTAGAGTGCCACTGGAGCGAGACAATTCCGAGGAGTTCCTTAAGCGGGAAGCTCGTGCAGCGCAGCTGGCCGAGGAGATCGAGGCCAGCGCCACCTATAAGGCTCGTGTGGCGCTAGAGAACGATGAGCGATCGGAAGAGGAGAAATACTCATCTGTAGTGCGGGACGCGCATGCACTCAGCAGGTCAGATATAAACGTCCATGTTGACAATAAGTACACATCTGTATTTCAAAAAACACAATTTTAAGGCCAAGGGGCTTTAAAAGAGACTACTTTGAATGGGCTGTAAGGCTTGTAAGCAGTAAATGAACAAAGCACAGAGAATGGACTCAGTTTAAGGAACATGCAGAGTATTTTAATCAGTAAATGAGTATAATAACAGTAAACTGAATAACAGTGATCCAGGGATCTCTGGTGTATTCCAAGTGAATCGTGGTGCCGTTCTGCTCATTCAAGTGGCAAACTTCATTAACTGACTAACAAATGTGCACACCATAACAAATGTACAAAGAACCCAACGAAAATTCTGTGTTCACTCACACTTCTGTTGTTCCAAACCTGTATGAGATACTCCTTTAGATATAAAACAATGTATGGCTGAGCGACATTGAATTAATGTCAGCTGCCCCCTTAAACTCGGTAAAAAGTTAATCTGTTTCCCATCTTGCCTGAAATTTTACTTTTCTTTTTACGCATTTTGGTGGACGTTCTCAAAGGCACGCACATCCTACCACATTTTAATTGCTTCGGTGACCGGAATAAATTAGCGCCCCCTCCTGGTTGGAGAATCAACATCCTAATATGAAAGCAGTCTTTTGATTTTCCAGCAATTAGAGTGACATGGTCCTGCGGTCCTGGACCACCAGCTAGAATGGGTCTAATATATGTGTCTAAATTAAAAACTCTTCTTTTTCTTATGTCTTGGGTGTTGGCATTTTATAACCAGCTCTTTAGAAGCATTTCTAATATCCACACATATAATATTGTCTTTTCTTGAACTAAAAACGTTTGCATGACCAACGGTGATGCAAACTGACCTTCTTCCTGGTTCTTATTAAGAACCAGGAAGAAATCCATCACAGCATACCTGCTATATTCCTGATCACTCAATCTCTTGTGTAATGTGTGAAAATTATACATTAAATGTGTGAAAGTGAAACCAACCAAATAAAAGGTAACGGCTTAAAAAAACAACAACAAAGCATTGTCTACAATGCGTGAAAAGAAAAAATAGCATTCTTCAGAACATCCTTCAGTTACTGTAGACTATAAACTTTTTAGATTACAAGATTACAAATTAGGTTAAAGCTCCCGATGCCGTGGTGTTCATTGAGTTTGCTTTTCCAATTGCTCCTCTTCACATCACCAGGGACAATAAATACATTCCCCCGGGCCAGAGGAACCGAGAAGCAGGGCTGTCATGGGTAACAGGACGCCAGAACTCCCCCAGACTTATGCAGTGCAATCCTGGTCCTTCTTCATCAAGAGTTTCACCTCACGACTACAACACACACAGTGGTGTGGATCAACGTGTTGTCAATGGAGGTATGGTTAATGTTATGATATTTAATAATCACAAGCAATCACGATGTGTGAGAATGGCAGAATTTTTGTACAACCAATAGATTATAATTTTTGTTCATCTACAGGTGAGAAAAACAAATTTTTTTTTTATTATTATTTTTTTTTTTTTTACTTTGTGCTGTGCTCAGTGATTCGCTGAGATTTTCAGACATTTATATCATGAGCTACAGACACAGACGTCATATCTCACCGCACTACAATCGCAAAATGTCAATGACTTTCCACATTCACAATATAATGGACTGTTAATGGACATAAATTTAGAAACATTCTGTGGAATTGACAAGCAAGCAGTACTGAATCATGTACTAATCATAAATATGCTAAATGAAATTTAATTGAACAAAGTAAAACTCTAAATGTAAAAAAAATCTCTTCAATTAAAGCACATGGTGTCAGTGATTTGCCTCCAGAGGCCGCTCTCGTACTGTACAACACAACCTGGAAAAACTATCGGTATGGATTTTTGCAGAGTTTTGGCAACCAGCTCTAGGTGCTAATTAATCTTTTAATAAATTAATCTAAAGTTTGTATCCAGTGTTATAAAATTGGTTGTGAAGCAGAGATATAAAGTATGTCACATGAGAAGAGGAGGAAAAAATGCCCTTGACGCAGATCTTTATTTCTGATTCACCATATTTTTGTAGCCTCGCCTTCACGGTCTGTATTCATACTGACAGTGAAAGAGGGGCTTTAAAATTTGATGGACAAGGCAAACTGAGAAGTAAATAAACCGACTCTCACCTTCAGGATATCTTGACTTTTTTTCAGCAAGTCTGCTGCAGCACAATAAGAAGGTTTTGTTAGAGGTCACTGATATTACAAGCGCATGACTGTATTGCTTATAACTTCAATGGCTTTATTAAGCATTACTCTCTATAGTACTAAAAATTAGCGGTTTTTTTATTGTACTGTAAGTTTAATTGAAAATAAGAAAAAAAATTTATATTACGGAATCATACTTTAATTTTAATATAATACAATTTGCTATAAGGCAACATTTTGCTTTTGGCTCACAGCCCTCAATCAAATTAGCTTTTTTGCTAATTGCTAATTCTCGTAGAACTACATATTTCTGGTTCAGCTCAATTCATCTGTATACTTTTACTGTGAATCTCTTCTTTCCATTTCCATGTCTTTTTTTTCATCTTGTTTTCTCTATTTTGTATTTTTTTCTTTTTTTTTTTTTTAAATCCATCAGTGCCTGCATGTTAATCAACAAGGCATTCAGTTTTGTCACAAAATCCCAAAAAATTTTTTAGTGAAAATGTCTTAAAAATATTAGTGAAATTTCCTGCAATTGCAGTACTCATTTATTATATTCCCTCTTTTTTTTTTATTGATTTATTATTTTTTTTATTACATTTTTATTCTCAATTTTCCCCTGAATCTCCTTCGTCAAATGTCTGGTCTCTGCTCCGTGCATTATTTACGTTTATGTCGATTTTGTTTCTTCCCCCCTGTCTAATTTGTTTTCCCCCCGTTCACACATCAGGTTCCCAACATTGGTTCTCTTGCTGTCCATCTCCCTCCTCTCGCCCTTCCTCTCGCTACCAGTCAGGCCCCAACGTCTCCCTTCCCACTCGGCCTCCCTCCAGACCCCCATCCAGGCCCTCGCGGCCCCCCTCTCACCCCTCTGCCCATGGCTCTCCAGCACCCTTCTCCACACTGCCCAAACGCCTCTCCTTGGAAGGTATTAAAAACACCTGGAGTGGCCCACTATGGTTTATTTTGATTTTTTGCTTTTGCATGGGATGTGCTGCAGATTCACTTCTGTGTGCTTTTTTAACTCCTGGGTGTGGATTTGGTCATTTTGAAGTGCATGTTTAATTCCTAACATCTCACCTTGGTGAACTTTCCCACTACTCATTCTTCATTATCTCTCTGACTCACTGGTTTTTGATTACGCACAGGATTGTGCCATTTTTTTTTTACCCATTTGTTAGTTTTGGAGACTGGCTAGATCTTTACAACTTCTAAAAAAGCAGTCTTCATTTCACTTCCTTCTATGACTTCAGTCTGGCAGTATAGTCGTTTCACTGTTCTCACGAGTTACACGGACTCGACGGATGAAACTGGATCAGACGTACTACATTTCCATATTTTACATTTCCTATTGTGGTACTTTAATAAGTCACGTCACTGCCAGATTAAAAGCGTGGGCAGCTTTGTTCTAAACGTGTGCTTTGGACTGTCAACTGCTTTTAACTTTTACTGTTAGATGGTTAATTGTTTCATGAAATTTACACCTGAATTTTCTTAAGGATCTTGGGAAGTGCTACATCTTTGATTGCTCTCAAGGTTTCTTTCTAATATCATCTCAGGGCGATTTCCCCAACCATCAGGGATGAACTTAGAGGACAAATTGTTACATTGCCACGAATAAAATCTGAGTGAGAGGTTTTATACTTTTTTTTTTTTTGCAGTTTCCAGTAACAGCTATCTAGAAACCTTTTAAAACATGAATTTCACCCTCGTTAGGAACTCATTGGCTGAGACAATTATTGTAGGAAGATAATGACTGATCTTTTCAAACCTGCAAAATCACAAATGATTATAACACCAGATACCTGCAGAATCGGCTAAAATCTGCCAGGCAGCTCAGCATCGGTGATTGCCTCTGCCTGCAAGCAGTTCCCCACCTAATCATCCTCACAATCTTCTGTCTTCAACACAAGTTTGTTCACAATTTGTAATTGGCAGAGACGTATGGAAAACCTCTCTGCAGCTTGTACATACAGGTTTATTTATTTATTTATTTTGGTTTACAGAAAACACCATATAAGCTAGTGTTTTGGGTCGAATGATCCTGATTGAGTTTTTGGTATCAGGGCTGCTTCTTTTTTTTTTTTCTGAATATGTAGAATTGTGTCGGTAAATGTATGCTGTCGGTTATTAGTCTGTTACAATTCTATACGAATGAATTACAGATACAAGGTTTTCTTTTTATTAAACCACACATGCTGCTTGCTTATAACAAGGTGCGAGAAGCTGAACTGAACACCGCAAAAAGGTTTATGTAGCAAACCACGTTTTTGTTTACAACTCTTTATAAGGCAACAAGGGACAGTGTTATCTGCCCTCTTCCACATACACGAGCTCCCAGATGCTTGAAATTGGCTAGTGTTCCACTGACTGATCAGAAAGAGACATGTACATTATGTATATAAGGCGTTCTCTAAATCTAAGTGCGATGCAGCATGGTGCACTCGCGTGAGTGTGATGCAGTGCGGGTTTTTCTGTATATAATCCTGATGCAGTGTGGGATACCCCTGTGTGTAATCCTCGTACAGAGTGGTATACTTTAAGTGTGTGATGCAGTTCTGTATTCTCTGTAATCCTGATGCAGAGCAGATCACTGCTGTGTGTCATTGTGATGCCTCATGGTAAACTCAGTGTGCAGTTGCGATGTAAGCAGTATACTCTGTGTATATGCGTGATGCAGATGTTATAAATGGTGAGGAAATTAAGGAACGTGGCAGCTCGGAGTTGCTGATCGGAAGGTCAAGGGTTCAAACCCCAGTATCGCCAAACTACCACTCTTGAGCACGACCCTTAACCCTCTGTGCTCCAGGGACACCGTATCATGGCTGATCCTGCGCTGTGTTCCCAGATCCCTAGAATCATTGGTCTATGCGAAGAAAGAAATTCACTTTAAATGAAAAAAGATGTAATGTCTGTCTATCTGTACTCATCTTTAAATGGCAGGTCATGTTCTATTTATTTAATCAGTTAATGAGTATCACTAACATTGATATTAGTTGATGATACTCAAACAGAGAAAGAGAGAAAAGAAAAAAGCTTTTCTGGGTAGTTCGTGGTTAATGACTTTTTGGAAAAAATTACTTTATTGTTCCTGTAGTTAGATTATTATTATTATTATTATTATTATTATTATTATTATTATTATTATTATTATTATTATTATTATTATTAGAAAATAATCTCATATTTGCAACGGAAAAGAGAAGAATGACGCCACCGTTCACACCCACACTCCTGCCTTTTATACACACTTATCCAGGCACGGCAAAGCAAATGTCAGATTAGAGTCAAAAATATGATCTTTTTTTGTTACTTTAACTGTGCCATGGTTGTTGGTTTCTTGGGCTCCTCAGCAATTCCTTTTGGCAGTTTGGGGATTTGAACTCAAACCTTAACCACTACTCCTCTTCACACCTCCTACCACCAATGCAAATCTGTTCATTTTGATGCTTTGTTTTAAAGGTCCTCCAAGGATGTCTCCGAAGTCCCAGCGGACGCCCAGGGCACATCGAATGCCCTCCTGCCGGGGAGGTGGTCCCCCTGGAGTGGAATTCATGTCACAGGGTACCTCTGTGGAGGCTACATCTACTCCTCCTTCCCGTAGCAGCCCTTCTGGTGGCACTTGGTCTTCAGTAGTCAGTGGAGGTGAAGTATCTGAGTGTCACTTGTGTTTAATCCGTATTAATCAGCTTGGTAACTGTAGTTCATTTAGATCAAGTAATACGCTTCTATCGATCAGTTTATAGCTTCACAATGTTTACGTTTACATTTAATAGCTTCACTTATGTGTCACAAGTAAAATGCAATTTCACTATGGACGTTTTTTCTCACAGGACACAGACCTCGCTCTCCTCGGCAAAGCACAGTGGGAGGAGCTCCTTCTGGCCCTTCCTCTTCATCCTCTCCACAAGCTGGCACAGTGCCAGTCGATCCAGTAACTACGCCCACTTCGGCAGCATCCCCGATTTTAGCAAGTCCAGCACCTAACGTGGCTGCTATACCAGTAACCGAAGGTATTAAAACGTGTGGGTGGGGGTTGGGGGGCAGATGAGACTGTGGATTCCAGCTTTTTTTGCTCTTTTTTTTTTTATGTATTATTTATTTTTTTATTTGGTGACGTAGCGAAAGAGATTCGGCACAACTCTCCATCAGCCAACAAGGAGAATGTGAAGCCTGTGGAGTCTTCTCCAAGCAGCCGGCCAGTTAGTAAAGGTATGTGATGTTTTATTGTTATTTTAGATAATCAGTAGCTTTAGAACACAAGCTTTTCATTTGACAAATGAGCTACAAATGTTCAGCGCTACACAGGGTTCTTGTATGCATATATTTATAATTATAATCATGCTAAATGCACAATGATCCAAATATGATTTCATCAAGGAGCCATAACTAAAGCCTGCCTTTTTTTTTTTTTTTTTTTTTTTTTTTTTTTTTTTTTTTTTTTTTAAGGATGGTTCTGAGACATATCATGTCTCATTTTTTTATACCGTTCATACATATTCATGAATTCTAATTTTGCTCATTTCGGTATTCTTTACAACTTTTAACACTAATGACGATACAGAGTCGAGGCTAAACGTTTAACTTATTGTCCTCTGCTATGTCCAAATGTCTTACTACACAGGAATTGGTAATCAAACACAGAGAGCATTATAACAATCCAAAAATGATAGTTAAACATGCCTGCCACAGCTTTACACTGAATACCAGAACTGCGTTTCAGTAACGCCGCTTTTTTTTCTAGTTATGTTTAAAATAAATATTTTGGCTGTCATTTATCAAAGGTCTACTAAAATGTAATTCCAATTATTTCTTTCTCTCCTCATATCGCACTATAATATTGATATCGTCTGGACAGTGGAAAATATCATGATATAAGTTTTAACTCATATCGCCCACCCCTACTTTTAGAATTGAAGTAGCTTTGATGTGATGCTGTCATAGTAACAAAAATAATACGACTGTGCATCCAAATGATCCTTTTGAATTTTTTTTTTTGCAGGATATGCCGGCATGCAGTCTGACCATAGAAAGCAAATCGACAATTTAAAAAAATTTAGTGCGGATTTTAGGGTAAGTTCAGATCTGCTTCTGTATTATCTTTGCATTTTTGCACTGTGCAGGTTATTGAAGAGCATCTCTTCTTTTTCAAATATTTATTTTTTAGTTGCAGTCGAATCCAGATCTTTGGGTTGAGACAACGATGACGAAGTCTTCTGGAGACAAACTAAAGGAGTCTCCCGGTGATAAGTGCATGACCGAGTCAACAGGACCCAAGGTTTGCTCAGAGTCTTCCGGTGGTGAAGAGGTGGCAGCGGCAGTGGGTGGCAGCTCTGTGGGGAGTAAACCTGGCACTCCTTCTCCATGTCCCTCATCCTCCACTCTCAGCACGGAGCAAAAACGTGTACCTGACGTGACCTCTCAGGGTGTCCAGACTTCCTCACCCGCTGCTGTGAAATCGGATGAGAAAGAAGAGAAGAAAGATCATGTATCAGAGTAAGTTGTCAATACTGGAAACTTTCCATTGGAATTAACGGGACTATATGGGAATAAACTGGGATTTTACAAAATTGCAGGTTTGCCTATAACGGAGAAACTGACATGTAGTTAAAAAGATCCTGCAGTTTAATTTTGGTTAAAAACAACCAGATTTATTTCAATTTTAGTAAAACATCTACCCTGCACATTCCACAATCACGTGCACACTTACTGCAGGACTACTGAGGCTACGCCCCCTACAGGCACTGTGCATTACTCTATAATATAACACACTATTTCTTAAATCCTGCACACAAAATAATGTTTTGAGAAATTACATAAATATTACATACATTTATGTTTAAAACTTCATTGTGCTGTGTGTAAGCTGTTGTGTAACTAAATGATTCTAACAATTACATAGTTACAAAGTCAAAATTGTCATGAAAAAAAAATCTGGTTAGCTTCCTTTTATTCTGTTAACATTGTAATCAGTTATAATTGCTGTATCAGGCTAAAAGGATGACGACTGGAGTAGTGTTTTCGGAGTTTGCGGTAGTGTGTTCATGTGTGCTTCGACACACTGTGGGAATTTTGTGTGACTGACTTGCTTTTATCATGCTCTACTAATGAGGGTTGCATGATTCAATGGCAAAGACTTGTGTTTTGTTTTGTTTTTGCCCCATGCAGGAGTGTTAGAAAATCAACGCTCAATCCAAATGCCAAGGAGTTTAACCCCAGACCTTTCTGCACTCCAGTGAGTATCTCAGTGATGCAACAATGACACTTTAGAGCTGCACAAGTCATTACTATACTACATTACAATGATTACCTTGTAGATTATCTGCCTGTCTGTATAGTAGATCTGTATACAGTATATTATGTTGTATATAATTTATTAATCTTATGTACAATCGACAGATCAGTCATCTTGACTCTCACATATTACAAATGCATAGACTTTTTCTCCTCAGCCCAAACCAGCCACTACTCCGACTCTTACACGACCCCAGGGTCAGCCCAGTCCTTCCATCTTGGTGCAGCAGCCTCCTACTGTATATAGCCAGCCAATGTGCTTCCCACAGATGTACCCACTGACCCCAGTCAGCCCCGGACTGCAGGTACAAATTTCCCACTATTTTATCTTTGGAAGCTCAGCAAAGTCTTTGTGCATTGTTTTTTTCCCCCTTTTTCTTTTCTTTCCTTTCCTTTTCTTTGCTCTGTGTACTAATTCTCTGTTTTTAGACTAACACGCGCCGCTATGCCTTTTTTTGTTTTCTTTGGAATGTTGTTTGAGCTTTTTATGTATTTCATGCACCCTCGAACGTCCACTTTGCTTCTTTTTTTTTTTTTCCCCTAGCGGAAAAGCAGTTTCTTGTACTTTGTAAGTTTACAGTTTTTATGATTGAAAATGGTAAAACTTGTACGTACACACACACACACACACACACACACACACACACACACACACACCGATCAACCTTTGAAACAACATTAAAAAATAGAGAGTTGTGGTTAGAGCATAGGGTCAGCCATGATACAGTGACCCTGAAGCACTGAGGTTTAAGGGCCTTGCTCAAGGGCCCAAGAGTGGTAGCTTGGTGATACTGATACCCCCTCAACCTTTCGATCAGTTGAGATGTTGGATGCAGGATAAATAGGCAAATGCATGGGGACATCTTTAACATTACTGGTAATGGCTTTACATAGGCCAGTGGTTAGTACCGAAAGGTGGTCCAAAAAAGGACGACCCGATTGTCTGGTTTGAGCCCACAGAAGAGCATCTGTAGAAGAAATTGCTGGAAGAGTTCATGCTGGCTGGGATAGAAAGGTGTCATAAGTGCGTCACGTGCCGACTCCTGTCTAATACTGAAAGCGTCTACACTAGGCATGCAAGCATCTGAGCTGGACCCTGGAGCAGTGGAAGGAGGTCTGATATATCTTTTACATCATGTGGATGACCGGGTTTGTGTATGTCGATTACCCTGAGTAGAGATGATGCCCTGATGATGATGGCCTGATGCACTATGGGAAGACTAAGCTAGTGGAGGCAACATTCTTCTTCCTCTTTCTTTTTTCCAATTGTATGGTGCGTTTAACAATGGACATTGTCCCAGATAATCCCAATGAGCGGCCCAGTGGAGAACTCGGCAAGGGGAAAACTCCATGAGCTGGCATGAGAGGAGCCAGACTCAAGAGGGAAACAATCTGTCATCTGGCTGACACTGAATCCTCTGTCCTAACATATATGACCCCTTTCAACAAGACAATATGTTGAGGAACATAACGGAGTTCAAATTGTTGATTTGGCCTCCAAATTCCCCAAACCTCAATCTGATTGAGCTTCTGAAGGATGCTCTGGACAATTCATGGAAGCCTCACTCGCACGGATCTTCTACTTACTTATTTACAGAGCTGTTTCGCTGGAACAGGGGAATCTACACCATATTATACAGGTGGATTTATTAATAAGCCATGCGTATAGATCTATGTGTAGATGTGTAAAGTCAGATATTAAATCACTCATGCGTTGTTATTGTAGCATCTGCCACAACATAGGAGTTAAAATTTACTCTCAAATATGAGCTCAAAGTGCGTGCTGATTATATTTCAACTCTAATATACTGTAGACAGTTAAATAAAAGTAATGAGTGCACACATTTACCTTCAACTTCAACCCATAACTTCATCAGTGTTTCATTTATTTTTCTTTAAACCCATGTATGAATGTTTTTGTATCTTGTTTAGATTGAAATTCGCAATAATTTCTCAGTGGTGTTTTTTTTTCTTTTGGATACGTGTGATTTTGCTGCTGCTTTTTGCAGCAAATACTCTATAAATTAGTTTTATAGAAACACTACACCCATCTTGCCATATTGCCATAAGGAAATCCTGATGATACAGCAGCAGTTTCAAATGGTTTAAAATCAGACATGCGATGATCAAACTAAAGACTGGTTCTTTTTTTTCTGTCTCTTCTTTCTTCTCTCCATTAGAAAAGCATTATCTGGAAGGTTTGTGCAATTCTAAACTTTTCTTCTTTATTTTTTCCTCCCATGTTAATAATGTTAACGAGATGTTTGCTTGTTTGTGTCCCTGCATATAATTTACCAATTTCCTGCCCAGTTCATCAGCTTAAACATTTTCAGGTTGTCTTTGTCTTTTTGTGTGCAAAAAAAAAAAATTGTAAACTATTTACATTAGAAAACCATAATAAAAGAAATATATATTTGCTTATTTTTTTAGTTATGATACTTGCCACAACCCTCCTTTTTGATTATTTTAGATTTGATTATTTTGTTTTTTATTTGCATGATTATTTGTCAAATATGAAAAGAAAATATTCAGGAGAATGCTGTTTTTTTATATAGCGTATGGTTATGCGTTAAATCACCGCAACAAAGCAACAAATGGCGCATTACCACGTACAGCTTTTTATTTTCTCTACAGTTAGTGATGATGGTAGCTATGAAATTTAAAGATGTTTAAAATTCGCATTTAAGACTAAGCCCGGATAAAGCCGTTTTTACCAATCTGACTGGATTTCAGTTGTATATGAAAATTACACGTTACTGTCAAATGCTATGAATATAAAAAGTCGATTTTTATCAGATGAGTCTTGTATTTCCTAAAAGGAAATGCCAGGACTACTGATATAATGGCCTGACTGATATCAAAGTGGTCATTGATGCAAAAATTATGGAGCTTGAAGTAATAGCTGATAATTGTGACAATTGGTGTCAAACTTATAATAAACAACAAAGACCCACATCAAGCCAATAATAATGTTAAATATATAGAAAATTCAGCTGAGGTAGTGACCAAAAGGAATTGTTTACCAAAATATGCATTATACTCCTCTAACTCCTCATTCTCACCTTATGTAGTCAGTGAAACCAGATTCAAATTTGATGGTAAAATTTGGTAAAAAGCAGAAGTTTGTTGATCGTGATGAACATTTGACGGAAACTAGATTATTCATTAACTCGACATCGCAGCATCACCTTATTTTAGCAACCACTTGCTGCCGTACTGACCTGAATCCCATGAGACTGCTGCACATGTACATGATCAGTCATGTGGGCCACCAGAACACACCAGGCCACAGTAGGGGTGAAGATCAGATACAGCCTACAACAGAACAGGGTTCAGCTCTGAATAGTACCAGTGGTGTTGTGTGTTGCTATAGTTGCGCTGTGTAAACTTTATTTCTGTTTCTCCACTCCTCAGCCTCCGACTATGTACCATGTTCCGGTTCCTCACATGACCGTAAGCCAGTCTAAGTACAGACCAGGTAAAGGTGAGAGTATTTATTCCTTTTTTTTTTGTTTGTTTGTTTTTTTTAATTATAATAGTTTTTTAAAGAATAATGGACGTTTTAGTTTTTTGTGTACTTTAAAGATAAAAAAAAAGAATGCGCAAAATAAAAATGTATTGACTCATTAAATGTCACACAAATAGAAGTTATCTGTGAGAAAGAAATGTATCTCGTAAACATGAGACGAAAGAAATGAGTTTTCTTTGGAATCCTCTCTGCCAGTACCCAGCATCCCACAGCAAAGACCCGAGCAGCATCACCCAGCAGGCACGTCACCCATGATGCACCCTGCCACAGCTGCAGGTCCCCCAATCGTAGCCCAGAACCCTGGTTACTCCCCCCAGTATTTCACTTGTAACCCTCAGCATTTTAGCAGCCAGCCGCTGATGCAGCAGATGACCCATTACCAGTCCCAGGTATGTACCAGAATTAGTATAGGTTTTAAACACACACTTAGCATTTGTGTCCACATACACCAATCTGAAATAAACGTGATGCTCAGTTGCAACATTTTTGTTCTTTAAATGAATGTGGTTTCTTCCACTTTTAGATCTAGAATTGTTCAACTGAAATGTACTTGATTCGGACCACAAAACGTTTCTCTTTCCAGGCCCAGCATGTGTTCAGTCCGGTTATGCAGGGAGGTGCGAGGATGATCACCCAAAGCCATGGCCAGCCCAATCTGGTCTCCTCCTCTGCTAACCAGTATGGTGAGCAGACCCACACAATGTATGGTAAGAACCCCATCCCTGACCTGTTTGCTTTATTTTATTTCATTTTTTATTCTGATCTCAGTAAAGCTTGTGGTTGTTTCTGTTACACAATGTACCCAGATGTCGATCGATACAGGTTTTCTCTGGCCGATGCCGATATTTAGAAATCGGGGCAGTGCCTGTGCCTACCTGTAGCCTAAACTACAGCTGATTGAAGTAGCATCATATTTAACCAATGAATTTTGAACTGCTAGATTTAGAACGTAGGATAAGAACTTGGAGGCGGAGCTCGTCGGCAAGAAAGAGAACTCTGATTGTCTATTCAGCTTAGCGAATGAGCACGCGAGAAAAAAAAAAAACCCAGAACTGACGAAAACAAACGACGACGGTGTGAAGAGGGAACACGCAGACACTTGTTGTCGTTCTTGCAAATGGAAAAAAGCTACACGAATCTGTAGCGTGTTAAAACGCTGCTCGCTTTGTATATTCACAGTTCCAGCTCTTCCGGTTTCTCTGTTTGGATGATTAATTTGCATTCAACTGGATTCAACTGCTTTTTTTTTTTTATAATTTTTTTTGCATTTTAGTCTCCGCTCCCATCCATCAGCAGTACCCTCATCCGGGTGCCACCCTTCACCCGCATCCCCCTCAACCCCCACAGCCCTCCGCCACACCAACAGGTCAGGCTCAGCAGAGTGGGCAGCATGCCGGTACAAGCCACGCTGCTGCCAGTCCCGTCCAGCACCCACAGCATCAGGCGTCTCTTCACCTGGCCGGTGCGGCTCCCCCGCAGCAACAGATGTACTCTGCCTTGACGCCAACCCCGCCCTCAATGACCCCCGGCCCGGCTCCTCAATCCCCTCAGACCGTCTACATCCACCCTCAGCAGGTTCAGCACTCGTACAATCCCAACCACATGGCCCACATGCAGCAGGTCAGTTCTTGGTTGGAATTCTTTCTACACTCTGATTTCTTTTCATAGTCCATCTTGATGATATTTAAAGCTTCCTCTAGAAACCCAATTTAATCTACTCAATGGAAAATCAACATTTACTTAGAAATACAGCATTGTGTGTCTCATTACATTTCCTCATGTGTTTATGGTCTCAGTAATTGGACACATTTCCTATTGCTTTTTTAGGTCATTAACGCATTTTAAAACTTTATTTATTGTATCTGAATGAATAACATTGTAGTCTTTTTTTAGTGCCAGAGTTTGATTACAGACTGATTAGGTCTCTGGCTATAGCTGAACAGTAACTAAAGCCGTTTTTTTTTTTCCATGTCCACACACAGTTCTCTCTGTTTTTTGGCCTTTTGTCCACACCGAGACTCCGTTTTTAGTCACCGAAAACGTACCGTAGCTTTTTGAAAACGGCCACCAAAGTGGTATACGTTTAAAAATGCAGTTTTTGCGGCACAGTGTGGCCTGTGTAAACTGTGGCTTTCAAAAAAATGCCACGATGTTTTGAAGAGCCGGAAAGTAAATGAATGCTGGGTGGAAATGGCTCGAGTCGAGCGTCTTGCATTTTGCTCACACGTCGTACAGAGACGTGAACGTTTTCAGACGTTTCGGCGTGGACGAGCAACTTTTGTGTGGCAAGGTTAGGAAGTAAATAAAAAAATTTCTCTTTGTTGAAAAATATTTTTGGGTGTTTTTTTTTTTTTTTTTTTTTTGGAGCAACTCACTGTTTCCTAATTATTATAATTTTTTTTAAACTACACCAAAACATCCAAATATACCTTAAAGTAAAGAGTATTTTACAGCTGTACAGTATGAGACAGCATGGTTATTCAGAGATATTATGCAAAATATTCTTACTTCTAGCTGCATGTGGTTGTAGTAAAAATACTTCCATCTTATCAGAATTTAGCAGAAGGATGTTTCTCATCTGGCTTTGCTGACAAATACAATTGTCTATTATCAGCAATACCAATGGTATTAAATCAAGAATGTGCAGCTGAGGATGGTTCAACATGAACAGTGTAAAGATCCATGAAGTTACTAAGAAACTCAAGAACGTAAAGAATGGATTTGGATTGTAATTAATATAAACAGGCTGCTACAGCGGATTAGGACCACAGTTTGCATGAACAGTTCTGCATTTAGGCCTCAGCCACTGAACAGTACACCATTGTAATGAATGGATGTTCTGTACCACCCAGATGATTGGTTCCCTACTGAGTCTGGTTCTCTCAAGAATTCATTATACCATCTCAGGACGTTTTTCCTTGCCTTAGGTTCGCTAATTAGGGATAAACTTATAGGCACTAATTTTATACATTCATATTTGTTTATCTCTGTAAATCCGTTTTGGGACAATGTTCATTGTGTAAAGTGCTTATACAAAAAATCTAAAGCAATCTAACCCTATTTTTATGACCCCTGCAGGCACACATGCAGTCAGGAATGGTGCATCCACATCATGGCACTCCGTCTCACCCTGTGATGCTGATGGCCACACAAGCACATGGAGGCCCACAGCAAACTTTATCCCAGAGCACACTCAATCCGATCCCTGTCTCCTCAACCGCACATTTCTCCTACATGGCACATCCTTCAGGTATGCATTTAACTTCCTACACAGGACTTGACACGATGAACTTAAATGACTTCCTGAGAAATGTCTAAGATGTTATAGATCGCGTGTCCCAGGTGGACTTTAATCTCTCCGTAAATGTGAAATGATAGATTTTTGTGCATTATTCATTTTTTTCCTCAGTACAACCTCACCATCAGCAGCAGCTTTAAGAGGATGAAGATGGGCTCATTTCTGCTGACTCGCAGTGACCCCGCTCTTCTCAGCCCTTGTGAGCCACCGACGTGGCGACTGATCCTTCACCTGCTCCTTCTCTCCATGCCCAGTGAAACGCCCGATAAACCGTCTTTCACTGCACTTCTGCTAATCTATCCCAAATTCATGCTAACGAGCGAAGTTGCGGTGAACAGATGTTTTCTTTTTGGTTTTTTTAACACGAGTTTTAACACGAGGGGGACAGTTTTAGATGCCGTGAGTGAGAAACCGAATGTCAAGAAACTGGAACTTGCGTGTTGTTTGCACCTTCTCAGTAACAAATTCTTCCAGTGAATTGACAGTATTAACATTACTGTTAAATGCTGCTACTATTGCCATGTTCAGGAACTTGGGGTAAAGAAGGAAAAAAAACAAAACAAAAAAAAAAAACCCAACGACTCTAACCAAATTAAACGAAACAGAAACTTCCAGTGATTTGGCGAAAACAATTAGTTATTAATCAAACTGAACAGGCCCCAAGTACGTTTGACTCCTAAAACTGCTAAGTTAAAGTCAATTTTACTTTGTAGATAATATAAATGAATAAAAAAAGAATAAAAACATTAAAAAAAGTTGTAAAAACTGGTAACGGCTTACGTGTTTCATCATTGATGTGTGGAACGTGTTTTTCTTTGTACATAATATACGAGATGGTATGGAAAAGTTTGGAGAGTGTTGGTGTAACCGGTGCTCTTCTGACCGCGTGCGTTACCATGTCTGCGATTTCAGCACGGACGGAGAGTTGGAATGAAAAGCAAACGTGAAATTCTGCGTGAAACCCGTCATATTTGGCACAGAAACGTTTGACGAGTCGTTCGAGGTGTTTCTAACGGCACTCGCGCTTCAAGAGCTGAAGAACATCACCGGAAGACGACGAAAGATCAGTAAGACCTTCAACAAGCTCAACCCCCCGAAAATGTCAAAAACCATTCGGCAACTTGTGCATGATGATCGTCGGAAAACAGTCTCACCCACCCTACACGCCGGATTTGGCTCCCGCGGACTTCCTGAAGATGAAGATTCGGCCCGATGGTCGCCGTTTTGACACCAGTGATGAGATCCAGCGCGAATCGCAGAAGGTGCTTAAAGAAAGAAGACTTCCAGGACGCAGGAACTCTGGCAGCGCTGTATTGCTGTGCAAGGGGACTATTATGTATGATAGTGTGTACACTTTTTGACACCTAATGGCTGATGGAGAAAGGGGAAGGTCAGTGGTTAATCTGTTGGAAAGCAATCCTGAGTTAAAGCCCTTAACCATCCATCGCTCAGTTATACACAGTGGTGCAGAAAAACAGGGAATTTTGGGACTAGGATTTGGCGAGGCTGGGCGTCAGGACGTGTTTAGAGCCCTTGCCGTTAGTAATAAAGCAGCGGTGGAGCGGTGCGGTGCGGTACTGTAAAACCCGTTTATAAGAAGTGTTTTCATTTGGGAAGAATTTTACTTCACTACATTTCAAAGTCGAATTTTTTTTTTTTTCATTTTGATCGACATACGGTTCAGTAGTGCTGCAGCTAACGATTATTTTGATAATCGATTAATTGGACGATTAATCAGATTATAAAATGGACAATTTTTTTTTTGCTTATTATAACTAGAAAACCCTAATTCAGGGTTATGTAGGAAAGTGTACTAAAAAAAATAGTTGAAAGGGGTGTGTTCAAAAAAATAGCAGTGTATGCCATTGACTGTACAAACTCAAAACTTTTGTACAAACATTTTTGTTTCTAGGATTTAGCAATCCTGTGAATCACTAAACTAATATTTAGTTGTATGACCACAGTTTTTTAAAACTGCTTCACATCTGTGTGGCATGGAGTCAACCAACTTGTGGCACCTCTCAGCTGTTATTCCACTCCATGATTCTTTAACAACATTCCACAATTCATTTACATTTCTTGGTTTTGCTTCAGAAACAGCATTTTTTATATCACCCCACAAGTTCTCGATTGGATTAAGGTCCGGGGATTGGGCTGGCCATTCCATAACATTAATTTTGTTGGTTTGGAACCAAGACTTTGCTCGTTTACTAGTGTGTTTGGGGGCATTGTCTTGTTGAAACAACCATTTCAAGGGCATGTCCTCTTTAGCATAAGGCAACATGACCTCTTCAAGTATTTTGACATTATGCAAACTGATTTATGATCCCTGGTATGCGATAAATAGGCCCAACACCATAGTAGGAGAAACATGCCCATATCATGATGCTTGCACCACCATGATTCACTGTCTTCACTGTGTACTGTGGCTTGAATTCAGAGTTTGGGGGTCGTTTCAAACTGTCTGTGGCCCTTGGACCCAAAAAGAACAATTTTACTCTCATCAGTCCACAAAATGTTCCTCCATTTCTCTTTAGGCCAGTTAATGTGTTCTTTGGCAAATTGTAACCTCTTCTGCACATGCCTTTTTTTTTTAACAGAGGGACTTTGCGGGGGATTCTTGAAAATAGATTCGCTTCACACAGACGTCTTCTAACTGTCACAGTACTTACAGGTAACTCCAGATTGTCTTTGGTCATCCACAAGCTGATCATTGGCTGAGCCTTTGCCATTATGGTTATTCTTCGATCCATTTTGATGGTTGTCTTCAGTTTTCTTCCACGTCTCTCTCTGGTTTTGCTCTCCAATTAAAGGCATTGGAGATCATTTTAGCTAAACAGCCTATAATTTTTTGCACCTCTTTATAGGTTTTCCCCTCTCCAATCAACTTTTTAATTAAAGTACGCTGTTCTTCTGAACAATGTCTTGAACGACCCATTTTCCTCAAGCTTTCAAATGCATGTTCAACAAGTGCTGGCTTCATCCTTAAATAGGGGCCACCTGATTCACACCTGTTTTTTCACTAAATTGATGACCTCAGTGATTGAATGCCACACTGCTATTTTTTTAACACACCCCTTTCAACTAATTGCCCAATTGCACAGCCTTATGAGCGTGCATATCATGAATGCTGGGTCTTGTTGTTTTCTGAGAATCTACTGCACCTACTGGTAACTTGTTTGCCATGTAGCAATAAAAAATATACTAAAAACTTGGATTATTCTGGTTAGTCACATTGTACTGCTATTATTTTGAACAATACTGTATATATATATATACACACACAGACAGTGTTGGGCAGTAATAGTTTCCCTGCACCACCCTGTATAACTGATTGTGTCGCTCTGGATAAAGGCGTCTGGTAAAGGCTCTAAACATTTCGCTGGAACTGTACTAAAGACATCATCTGTTCTAAAAGATTATTATCTGATTATGTTGATGGAGAATCTCAAATCTCCTGTAGATTTCTGTTGGTTGGAAAAGTAAATCTCAGGGCCTTTTACGTTATTTTAATTTCTGGCTGTAATTGAACCTTTGGGTGATCATGTGGATTGAAGCTTCATCTTGGAAGCCTGGAAGCTTTTTGTCATCACAGATCTCAAAAAAAAAAAAAAAAAGGATTCATCATGAAATGCAAATCACTTCCTGGATGAGTCTTTTTAAGAAGATCAGTTTAGGTATTTTATGGATTCTTTTTCCCCTCTTGAAGAAGGAGATAAACATGGTATTGGACACTAAATTTGAAACACTGGGCTAAGAATCACACTTAGAGCTCTATTCATGGAAGTGCTACATCAGTCGTGTGTGTGTGTGTGTGTGTGTGTGTGTGTGTGTGTCACCACAAGAGCTCTCTACCAATATGACATGAAGACTTCACTCTTTTGCGTAAATTGAGGTATAACAGTAGTAAACAGGTCATCAGACACACTTTTGCCCTCTGATTCTGAGAGGTATTGAGCTTCTCCTCACTCTTCCTACACACACACACAATCCTAACACTTCATTTTCACAGAGTAAAATGTCACTGTATTGCGTAACCGACTGTTCTGTGCAAATGCTCTTGAATCTTGAACTCAGCCAGGAAACTGTAGCTGAACAGAGAATGTGTGGGGGTGCGGCTGGCTATGGGTTTATCTCTGCCCACTCTGAGTGTCAGAGTTATCTGAGCAGGCAACAGCTCAAAACATCCAGTTCAAGCCAGAGGTCCAACCACGTATTTATAGGCCGTGGTCTTGAATGTAGTCCTGAGCTGCTGCTTGTGTGCGTTTGTCCTACGGGGACGTAAGCGTCTAATCTTATCTGAGCTCAAACATCGTTTTTAATAAGCAAACATGTCCGTTTCAACCTGGAACATACAACATTTTACACTGCAATCTGGGCGGTGAAAAAACTGCAATTGATCACCACCACCACCATCATAACTTGCTGTGATATTTTCTCAAAATATGACCTGCCCTGTTGTATTTAACCGATCAGTCGTCAGCGCGTTTTTTGTTAACTTATCAGGCTCTGAATAGCGAGAGAGAGAGAGCAGCAGGTCGATATGCAATAAGCGTTCCTCCATCCTTTTTCTCAGGTCAGAAATGAAATTCTTAAAACAACTTGTTCATCTTCCACATCATGGAATCACTTCATCGTAAAAGCAATTTCTTGTTGCTTTAAACAAATTGCAAAATTCCACGGTACATTCGTTTAATCGATTGTGGACACGTGTCTGCTGTTTCCTACATCATTTGTTTGAGCAAAATATATTATACTGAGTCTCACTCGAATGACCTTGAAATACCCTCTGAAACATCTCCGCCACAGTTTATACATCGTTACATGAAAAAGAGTTGAACCGGTCGTCAATTTGTGAAGCTTAAATTCCTATTACACTTTTTGTGCAGCTGAATGTTGAATGTCACTAATAAAAGTGAGTAAACGGCATCAGATCGCAAGCAGTTCTCTAAAATGGGTCAAAGGTGCATCTTATGAACCTTCAATTGGTGAGTAAATGAGACAGAGTGAAATACAGAACTATTCTAAAAATGGACGAACAACCGGGAAATAAACAAACTAAATACAATACAGTAAAAGTGTGAATCCTGGCCGGGTGTTGTGCAATCAATATCCCCCATACAGTAATGTGTACATTTGTGCTGTTCATTTATAAACGCCAAACAGAAGAAATTCATTTTCAGCCACTGTGATCCAAACCGTAGTTTATATCATGTAAAAAAAAAAATGTCAAAATGTAAAAAATGTAAAAAAAAAAAAAAAAACTACTTTGGAGAGATGAAACATCTGTATTATGAAAAAAAGTTCAGGCTTTTGCAGGAAATCCAGTGTTGTGCAATGTATTGTTTTGAGAAATGCAGGTACTGGTTTGGAAATATGACGGATGACTTGAGAAATGATTTAAAGCAACTGAGGAAAACCTCGAACGTGCAGCTTTTTCACAGGGTCCATATTCGTTCTAACTCTTAACTGGTCCTGTTCACTTCTGATACATTACATGTCAATCTCACACTCAGATCCTTGATAGTGGATAAAGTATTTTGTGTTCATTTTACACTTTCTTTCCAGGAATTTTCAAGGCTGGAAACTTTCCATGGGAATTAATGGAAGTGAACTGGGAATGTTTAAATTTGCAGGTTGGCCTATAACAGGAAAATTAAATGTAATTAGAAAAAAATAAAAATCTTGCAGGATATTTTTGGTTAAAACATCCAGATTTAATACAGTTTTAATAAAACATCTAACCTGCACATTCAACAATCACCTGCACACTTACTGCAGGACTGAGGCTACGCCCCCTACAGGCACTCTGACTTACTCTAAAAAAAATAACACACTATTTCGTAAATCCTGCACACAAAATACTGAAGTCCATCTCTGTGAGTATTCATGTAAATGACAAATATTACTTACATTTATGTTTAAAACTTCCTTGTGCTGTGTGTAAGCTGTTGTGCAACAAAATTATACCAACAAATCAGACAAAAATGTATTAAAAAAAACAAAAATCTGTACTAATTTGCGAGCGTCAGTTTATAACCAAACAAAATAACAATATATATAATATACAGTTTATATACATTTCCACAATCTTTTAATTTAATTCCCATAGATTCCTGGTAAGTTTCCAACTCGAAATATTTCCCAAAAAATTCCCCAGTAGAAAATTCCCACAGAAAGTTTCCGCAAATTTGCTGTGGATTTTCCGCCACGTTTGCAACCGTGATTGTGACGGCGAACCCTTCGGAAAGAACTGAACTGAAAAGAGGTTTCATCATGAAAAAAACGTTTTATTGCACGCAATTTGTCAAATGTAAGTAACAAAGGTGTGTATAAAATGGTAAGTGCTCTAATAAATAATTTTACTTCGTAATAAAAGGAGTGGATTTTCAAAAGTCTTTATAAAAGGGATTCGTTAAGAAATTAAGGGCATTAAAACAAACAGTCATGGTACAAATTCACACCACTTGTGTATACCACAGATTTGAGGCACATTATTTTATCAAAACATTTTTAATATCTAAAAAAGAATACAAAAAAAATCATAAAAATTCACACACACACACAATTTTTTTATATATATATATATATATATATATATTATAATATATATATTATTATAATATATATATTTTTGGCTCTAAGGTAGAAAACCTGTGTATCAGATGTTCCCTCATCATGTACTCACAAGTGCTAAGACACTACCTGATGTCTGTGGGAATCTCCTTCATGTACAGACCCAGTCAGAGGGAAGGCGTTGGACTTCAGTGAACTTGGTTCAGTGTGTGTTTGTGTGTTTGGTCTTTCTCAGGAATAGAAGGGTCCAGCCTAATCGGACTTGAGGAACGTTCTCTGTCCCATCGTTGCCGCCGTCTCTCACTGTCTGACTGCGAACGTTTGAATCAAACCTTTTACCAGGTGAACGTTTGTGGAAGCATTGAGGTAGCAAAGTTAACATGTAATATCCAAAATGGAAATTAAATGTAATTTTCCATTAGCAGTGCTTGGGCAGCTTCTCGGGGAAGCTTTGGAACAGACTTGGCCATGATGGAGAGTGGGTGTGATCAGCTCCGAATTTCTTAAAACCGCATCGAATTAAAGACATAGTGGGGTATAAATTAAATTATTATTTTTTTTACGTGAATTTTAGTGCATTAAAAAAAGGCACAACAATATTTCTACCTTTTCGCTATACATTTGGCTTGGAATGCATTATGCTACAAATATTAGAGGTTGACCGATTAATCTTTATTAATTAATTTATTAGTAATCGCCAATCAATTTTTTAGTAATACACTTTCGTTTTATTTTTGCAACTTATAAAGCGTTAAAATTAGCATGTAATTTTATTTAAAACTACCGTTGGAAATAATAACGCGCTTTATTTACAGGCGCCTTTTTCAACACTCAAAGGTCAATAGGTCATATAAGGTCAATAAGACAAAGCGTGACGCCGATGGCGAATATAAATGATATAAATCAATTAGAATTTTCATTTTGCACCAAATTTTGAACATATGGTAATGGAAAATGTACATTGAAATACATTACATTACATTTCAAATAGAATTTTGCTACCTCTATTCTTCCATACACATTATCTTGTGTTACAACTCCATATAATGACCTTTAACTGTCCAAACTACATCTTAAAGGTCAACATACAGACGGCATCATTTTTTTTTACTTTGTATTAAAACTCTACTTACACACACGTATTTATGAAGGATGTCGGAATCCCTCCATGGGAAATCATGGCCAGAATTGGTCAGTAGCTGGTCCAGCTTGTCTACTCGCCTGCGCAGGCCCTGGATGCTTCCCTCGGTCTGCTGCCTGCGCAGACTCAGTGCCTCCTGCTGGGAGAACATGCATTTGCGCAGCTGCGCCTGCAGTGGATAAAAGTGCACAAAGCGAACCTTTTAGTAAGCCTTTTTCTTTTCTTTTTTTTGCAAAAAATGATATGCGCGACTTTCAGCTGTACCTTCAGATTATCTTCATGTTGCTTCAGCTTCTCTCTCAGCAGTTCTCCATGCCACTGCTCGTCCTGCACACAGGAATAAATACACTCGTCAGCGTTCATTTTCTATTCGTTAATAAAGTGGTGTTCTGTGTAAATCTCAGCTCGTACTCTGGTGCTGTGGGCTGCTTTTCTCGGATTCGCTATAATGTGATTCTCCTCATCAATGTCTGAAGTGTACATGGGCTGCAGCTCGAGCTCTTTCAACCCACTGTCCAGTTCTGCTTGGACTTCAGCTCTCAGGGAGCGCACAGTGTCCTTAATGTCTCGCTCGTGACTCCCCTCCTCTCCTCGGCTCCATAGCTGTAAACATAAATATCGTATTTAACAGAATTTGTGGGCATTCTTTCTGTAATGTAACTAATACAGTCGGCCACGAATCTAATAATTTTTGCTCTCTCTCTCTCTCTCTCTCTCTGTGGTGGGTTTATTTTTTACTCATTATTTTTCACGCTAATGATGTTATAATAACAGAAACAGATTCCAAATGGAAATGCTACACTTGAAATCAAGACTAAATCTGTGTTCATGCAAGTGAACTTATGACCAATCAACAAAAAGCAGATCATGAAAAAGCTGAGCAGGTGTAGAAATCGTTATTTTTCTGTTCTGTATAAGTAAAAAGGACTAGACACCAAAAATGTGGACATGGATGCTTCAATCGAGTCTAGTCCTTATTGCAAATCTGTATCCCTCGAATATCCCCAGAATACACTTTATACTGAAAGGAAGATATCAAGAAAAACTATTTCAATGATTTTATCATTTCATTTATACCCAAAAATCGACCAATCACTTGTTTCCAAGATATAAGGTCTGATGAGCAGAGTTTTCATGTGCGGGTGGTCACATGTAGGGAGTAAGCAGGAGTAAACCAGAACAGAGATTCTTCTGGAATATTTGATTTTAAAAAGCTCTCACCTCAGCCAGTTTCTCTCTGTCTGCGAGACTGCGGCTGATCAAAGCTTCTGCACGCTCCTTCTCGGTGGCGAGAGCGCTCTGGAGAATCTGGACGTCAGAGCGGCAGGCCTCGAGTTCCTCTTTTGCTTCTCTTTGCTCCTCCGTACTGGCGCGTACCCTGGCCTCACTCTCAGCTAGGTTTTGCTCTACAAACACACACACACACACACACACACACACACACACACACACACACACACATCCCTGCTTTTTACCACTAAAGTGAAAATAGACCTTGAGGTCAACCGAACAGGCTACAAATAATTGTGGGTATTATTAAAAGTCAGTAAGATCTGATACTTCAGTAAGAAGGTAATGTAAAAGCATCTGACTGTATTAATGGGGGAATAAAACTCACCGAGCTGTGCCACTCTGTCCTGCAGGAAAGCACACTGCTGCTGATCTGCCAACAAAATACGTCTCTGCTCTTCCAGCTCTTCCACAGCAACTGTGACCTGCTCCATTCTCTCCACTCTCTTCGACAGAGCTTCTTCTAACGCCTGCAGCTGGGACCGTAGCTTCTCCTGCTGCCGCAGCTGTAGCTCCTCAAACTCGATACTCTGCTGCTTTTGGATCATCAGACGCTACAGTCAAAGAAAAACATGACTGCATTTTAGTATTACTGTATTCTATCCCATTTCTTTACATATATTGTACCTTACACACTTCTTGCTCTAATTTTATATATGTATATATACACACATACTTATGCATGCATGTTTATATTAGCTGTAAGCCAAAATCGTCAAAATGAAAAGAAATAAACATTTAAAATATATCAGTCTGTGTGTGATAAATCTATATATTATACCAGTTAAATTTTTTTGTATTGAATTACTTAAATAAATCTTTTTATTGATATTCTAATTTACTGAGATGCACCTGTATGTATTTTTGTATGTATGTATGTATGTATGTATGTATATATGGATGCATATGTATGTTTGCATCTATCTATCTATCTATCTATCTATCTATCTATCTATCTATCTATCTATCTATCTATCTATCTATCTATCTATCTATCTATCTATCTATCTATCTATCTATCTATCTATATGCATGCATAGAGGTTTGTATGCATGTATGCATGGATCTATGTTTGTATGTATGTATGGATAGATAGATGCATGTATTGTGTATTGTGACGGCAGCCTAACGTCCTGCACGCAGTAACAGGCAAGCTCTCCAAACACAACTGCCAGATGGGTGCTGAACGGACAGCGCCACTTCAGCACCCGTGTTGTGGAGAGCTGCGGCTCACATGGCAGGAACGAAGAGAGTCCCAACGAGGCACAGCTGGAGCCGAATAAGGAGAGCGGCAACTTTTCACCTTACTGAGTCACGTGAAGAGTGTAAAAGGAGCCACGTAAGACAGCGAGTTGAAAAATGTCTGGCTCCAAACTAATGGAATTTTTCTCTCTATTTTCTCTCTAGATCTCCCTACATATCAAGGCTCCAGAGCACCCACCTGTACAGGCAGGACAGGATTTCAACTACCCCAGGCGCGGTCTTGGCACCGATCGACTCGGATCAAGTACGGCGCCATTCTAACCCGCCTCCGAGCTCAAACCAGCAACAACCAACTAACTGCAAAGCGCACTCTTCCACGTCTTCACTTCTCCCTTTCCCCAATCATTCCTGTGCCCTGTAAATAAAAATATATGCATATGCTCCACCCGTGCTCCATGCATGGGCTTTCTGAATTGCTGAATTTTAGTCAGGGCATGTCTGCGATCTTATTTAATCACATTCAAAGTAATTTAGATTGCTTTCTGATATACTTGTTATCATGATCAAACACAGTTACAAACCGTTCACAAACAATCAGCACAATTTAGACAACAGCACATAATTCAGATTCAGCCCAAATCTGCCAGCTAAAGTTCTACTGACATCAGTATATAACATGAGAAGCACAGAGGAAGAGACCGTTATGTGGCTGTAAGAGCTATTTAAAATACTATTCCATAATTTACTTTGTAATGTTGGAAAATCTCGGCATGTATAAGGAGGTATCATGGTGACTCTCATGCCAGCTCCAGCCACGTCCCACCTCATGAAGATTGTGGACCTTTAAAGAAGTAGATGCCCGCAAACATCCCGAATTATCTAGAGACTTACGGTGCAATTCGGATCCCACCTCATGTGGAGTTTGGACATTGGACGTTTTTGAGTGTTTAAAGGCTCTGGCATGGAGGAGTTGGTGTTGGATCTATGATGATCTCAGATCTCACTATTTTATGAGTTGCTCAGTAGCTCCTGGTTCCATAATCTTAAATGACTGTATAAGACTGTAGAAGGAACATTACTTATAATCTTACATTCCAGTGCTCATGTTAGTTCTCACTCTCCAGTGTTCTGTATTGTTTAAAGACTATAATCACACTCTTGCTTTCACCCAGATGAGGATGGGTTCCACTTTTGAGTCTGGTTTCTCTCAAGGTTTCTTCCTCATAACATCTAAGGGAGTTTTTCCTTAGCACAGTTGCCATGGCAGCTCATCAGGGATAAATACACATCGCTCACCTTAACTGTTAAATTCTGTAAACGGGGTCAAGCATATCATACTGAGTATAAATAAAAGAAACCTAAAAATATGAAAGTTTGAGTGCTTAAATATTGAAATTCTGTTAAGTATAGTTCTGTTCTGATAGTATCCTAACTTCTTTTATTATGAAAAGACTAAACAATATCCTATACGCTCTGCTTCATCTATTGTCATAATGAACTTTATACCCCATACATTTATTCACAGTATAAATGGCAACCAGCAGCTATTTGATCAAACCTCACAAAAAGCTACTTTACCTCTTCCTGTCGCTCAAACTGCTTTTCTTTCTTTTGCACAGACACTTCAATCTCCTTCAGCTGCTGTTCCAGTTTGTCTATTCGTTGTTGTCTCCTCTGAATTTTGTCCTGTATCACAGCCTTCTGGTGCTGCTGCTGCTTCACAAATTCATCTTGCTGTCGCTGAGCATCTTCTAACTCCTGTGCACCAAAAAGCAATGCATAATTAATGGTTTTTCGTTTTTTTTTAATAATAAAACAATTCGGGGGAAAAGGCAGCTCAGTGGTTAAAGTGTTGGGCTTGTCGTATGACAGCGTTTTATGCCATGTAAAAAAACCTTAGATTTCAATCTTAGATTATGAGATTAAAGTCGTAGCAATATGCGAATGAATAATATATATATATTAAAAAAATTATAATTAAATCATAATATAAAAAATAAATACATTTAAACTTACCAGAATAAAGTGGTAACAGTACAAGAATGAAGTCGAAATGTTTTAAAAATAGTCAAAATTACTAGAATAAAATCGTAGCAGTAGAAGAATAAAGTCATAATATTTAGGGAATAAAGTCAAAATTACGAAAAGAAGTAAGAAGTTTCATAAGGAGATTCTACAAGTTCCACACGAGCTCAAATACAGTCTTGTCACTGGGGCACTGCCCCACTGGGAAGCACTCCTCTTTGCAAAAAAAACCACTACCACTTTGAGTTTTACTTCTGCTCTACCATAAATATTTGGCAAAGAGAACATCTGAACTGGGCGAATTCCATGAACGCCACTCTGTGGATCCTCCACATGCATTTAATGTGAAACAACGAAACGCAATTCTGTGATTTTTCCTCTAAGTATTACCACTTTCATCTCGTTTCGCTACGACTCCTCCCTTCACTCTGAGTGCAGGAGGAGGTTCAGGGTGCAGTTAGTGTTCCAATTTATCCCAAAGGTGTTCAGTGGGGTTAAGATTAGAGCTCTATAGCAGGCCACTTACGATCTTCCTCTCCAAATCATGTAAAGGAAATCTACAAGGAGCTCGCTTTGTGCACAGGGGCATTGCCATGCTGGAACAGATTCGGGTTTCCGAGTTCAAGTGAACGAAATTTTTAATTTTACTGCATCCAAAGACGTCCTATACAATTGTGTGCCTCCAGGTTTGGGGTAAGAGTTTGAAGAAGAACCACATGTAGCAGGAAAAGTCAGGTGTCCCAATACTTTTGTCCATATATACTTTTGTATTTCTTTTCTTACTATATAAAATGTCCAGTATAACCAGACGCTCTTTAACAGTTTACACTCAGATTAAACACACTGGTGAAATTTGATACGCACCTTTCTGATTTTCTCCAGCTGAATCGTTGAGTCTGCAATATCTTCCTTTAGTTTTTTCAGATCTTTAGATTTCTCTGTAGGGAGCAAAAAACAAATGGAATACACATCATGTTCACATATAGCAAAATTAGGGCTCCTTTTCCTCTTCCAGAAGGTGCACTTTGCAGAAGTGTTTGCATCTTGACCTACTCTTCTAGATTTTAAATCAGCTGAAACACCAAAATAATGAAGTCTGCTGCATTTATGTACCGTGTATAACACATATTTGTCACATTCACACATCTATATTTTTTCATTAATAACTCTAGGGTCTATTAAGCATTGATTCTTGTACTGGCACAAAATATCTTATTTGATCTCTTCATATAAACATCATATCTTTATAAGATTCAACCTTTTAGTTGTTTCTGGGTTGTTGCCGCATCTCTGCTCATCTCTTCTTGTATACTCTGGGTATGTCTTTGCTCCTGCTTCAGCTTGGTCAGCTCTGCCTGTAGCTTCAGCAACTCTGCCTCGGCTTTGCGAACCCCCTCCTCTGCCGTTTCCTGACATCTGCCACGTCAGATAGCAGTGTTGAAAGCTCGCAAAGCAAACACTGCTGTTGATCATTGCAAGTGCAAATGCAGCAGTCGCACTAAAAATACACAGAACAGGTAAGTCATTAGAGCTCGTACCGCTGGGCATGTAAGCGACGGGCCTCCAGGCTTGTGCACTGCTCCAGCAGACTGCCCCTCTCTATGGCTGCAGCATCAGTCTGCTCTTTCAATGTCAGGATTTCCTGCTCCTGCAGCCTCCGGTGCCTCTCTCGCTCAGCCAGTTGCTCCTGCCGCTCCTTCTCCACCTCCTGCAGTTCCAAACGCACCTGCAATGCAAAACATACCAATTCCACCATAACAGTTTCTTAGCAGTGCTAAAATTGGGGGGGAAAAAAGAAAAAAAAAGTATTACAATAATAATAATAATACTAATAATAAAAAGTATAATAATAATTATATATATATATATATATATATATATATATATATATATATATATATATATATATATATATATATATATATATATATAAATTTATTAGAGGTCGACCATTTCATCTGTGTTGCTGATTAATCGGCACCGATCTATACTGATATTTTTTCCGGCTTGCGGCAGTTTCTGGAGCGGCTGAGAAGGTACGCCGTCATTGCGATAGCGGCCTCTAGAGGCGAAACACCGACGCCACGAGCTGTTTGTTTTTACACGAGACTGTGCGCTGCACGGAGTGCGCTAAATTACGTTTATTATTTATAATTTGTTATTTATACAATTACATTTGTTAATTAATATTTTATATATCGGTAAAAATCCATCGGTCCACCTCTAATATTTAGCAAATGATGGAAGAACATTACTATTTTATAACAAAAAAACGACAGGAGAAAAAAAAAAAAAAGCAGGAAATCAGGAATTAAAAGAATCAGAAAATTCTGCCATTAAATGGTTTAAATCTCACCTGCAGCAATGTTTCCTGGCTCTTCTCCAGCTGGTCCAGTTTCTGGTTGTGCTGAACCTTTAATCTCTCTAGCTCCACACCTTCCAACTGGATCATGTCCAGGATATGCTTCAGCTCTGCATATACAGAGAAAACACAAGCTCCTGAAATAGTCATGAGGATTCTATCCGGACTCAACCTTAGGAATGAATTTCCTTCAGATGTTTTAATAATATTTAAGTATTGAAAAGAAAAAACACACATATAAATGACTCACTGTTCTACATTTAGTACTGAATCTACAGAAAAAAAGCTCTATATGAACACACACACCACTTGCAGCTTAATTTATTCTGGATGTTACTCAAACCTAAATGCACCAAAATTCAACAGGAACATACTGGAGTCACTTTATTCCCGGAGTCTGAATCTATAATGCATTTTAAAAGTGATGAATGTTTTTGGGTTTTCTCTATCAACCACAGGAACATTAGTGAGGTCAGACACTGGGGAACTGGAAACTCAGTGGGTAAGGCTCTGGGTTGCTGATTAGAAGGTAGTGTTTCAAGCCCTGGTATCACCAAACTGCCACTTGTTGGGGCCCCTGAGCAAGACCCTTAACACTCTGTGCTCCAGGAGCGCTGTATCATTGCAGTATAAACCTTTCTTTTCTTTCATTCTCCGATGTTGGGATGTTGGGGGAAGAGGTTCTGGGGTGCAGCCCGAGTTCCACTTAAATCCAAAGGTGTTTAGTGGGGTTAAGTTTAGAGCTCTGTACAGCACAACTGAGTTATTTTACTTTTCAAGCCATTGATATCGCTTTGTGCAGTCACTCAGTCATGTTCAAGCACAGTTCGGTCTCTTAGTTGAGGTGAAGAGAAATTGTAATGCTGCAGCACACATTCTATCTAGTGAAATGCTTTCCAGTGGGGCAACAATTTGGTGAAGTACCAGTGGTGGTCATGTGTCTATAAACTGGGCATATAGTGTTTGCACAACCCTTGCACACTGTTCCATGGCCTTTATTTTATAGATAAACCAAAATAAACTTTCCAAAAATTTTGCATCAGATGTTACAAAACGAAAAACCTTGAAGATATCTACGTTCTGGACGGTGGCGTGCGTATGCTATTTAATCGTTAACGAAGAGTAAAGTAAAAAATATTCTACAATAAACCAATCTGAGTGGATACAAGAAGATGTGTAGTACAACAGCTGGTGGATTTTAGAATGAGTACCCGAATCATGATTTTTAACATCATAGTGGGGAATTTTTCTTAGGATAACTACAAACAGAAAGCGAATTGCCCATTCACAACATCTGCATGTGTTCACCCTGATGTGTAATGTATCAAGCTGAACTGCATTTCACCGTACCCTGAGTGTATCAGTTAATACGCAATATGCAGACGTGCTTCATCCTCACCTGCTTTGTGCTTGTTGATCACTGCATGCTGATTCTTCACTTTTTCCTGAACTTTCTTCTCCTCCTTTTTATACTGGGCCAGTCTTCCTCTTCTTTCAGACAGCTGGGAGTCCAGTTCTCCCTTTTGCACAGCTAGAGACTGGACATCCACACGCAGCTCCTAAACACAAGAGCAATTGTTTCCATTATAAGAAAATACACAAAACTATTCAATCAAAGTTCACACATGTCCAGTTTACTGATTCAGTCAATCTTTATAACTTTATTAGGATTATAATCTGTATCATGTGTCCTTTCAGAGACTGGACTACTTTTTCAGTGGACACAATTAAAATTTTTCTGTCTTACTACTGCAGACAGATAAATATGGAAAAGCACAGATATCAGAAAACATTACAGAATGCTGTAAACCTGTAGCTGGAATTGCTTTGCATTGTGCTAGTGTTAAAATGTTGCATATAGGGTTAGGGTTATATATGCACACACAGCAGATTTGGTGTGTTTGTGTGTGTGTGTGTGTGGGTGTGTGTGCCAATTTTATAGTTCTGATTTAGTTCTGACCAACAGACTTGGTGGTATAAGACTTGGTGGCTCTTATAACTGTTAGAACTATCAACCTTAATGTGTTGCTGCAGACTGTGGGCATCTCCCTCTCCCTGCCTCAGCACCTCCACCAGACTCTGCCTGTGCTTTTCCACGTTTGACCTCACAATGCCCTCCTCTTCCCGCCACTGCTCGAGCTTCCGACCCAGCAAAGTCAGCTGTTCCTTTTGCAGCAGCACCTACACACACCCACACAAACATACAAACACATAAGGTAGAGAGCTAGAACTGAGCAACATGTGTATGCAAATAAGTATGTACTTATTCAACTTGTGTAGAAATAAAGAAGTACAATGTCAAACTGAGCTCTTACTGGATATTAGCAACCTTGTAGCAAAATACGACAAAAGACTGATGACTGATTTTGAAAATGATAATGAAAATGATTTTGCCCAATTTATACATTCTGACAATTATTAGATTGCTGGAATTATCCGAAAAAAATTCAAAGTGATAGTTTTTCCGGGTTGTCAGAGTTGTCAGCATCAGAGTGGCCTCTAGAGGTGATTATTTTCATAATCATATTTTCATATTATTATTATTCATTTTGGATGTAACTGCTATAATTTATCTGGAGTGTTACTTTGTTTCAGTTTGAATGCATATCTTTTCCGCAATATTTATTAATATAATTAATATATTCATATTTATTTCATTTAGAATATTTTAATGATTCAGTACTGTTTTGATTCGTTTTTATTATTGTATTAAAGTTCAGTATTATTTTACATGGAGTGTTGTTTTTTTTCCCCAAATCTAGGATCAATTTTATCGGTTCCATCAGTTGATTAATTGGCTATCAACAAGTACGATCCAACCTAGCTATCAGTATCGGTAAAACCCTTAATCGGTCGACCTCTAATTAGAACTAATATATTGCTAACTACATATTAGTATTAGAGATGAGCAATGTGTCTATGCATACTTTTGTTTGTTTACCAGATTAAGACCCACAATAATCAACTGCACTCTAATGAGGCACCTTTAACATTACCTGGGTGTTTAGATGTTCCAGCTCTTTTCTGCGGGTGTGTATAATATCCTCAGACTCCCTGAATCCCATAAAAAGATTTGCTTCATGGCTCTGTGTTTCTCTCAGCACTCGATTCTTGTCCTCGATTCTTAACACCACACAGACATTTTGGTAAGTGAAAAAGACAAAAAAACGATAATTGTCATTAAACCAGAAGGACTTACATGTCATTAACTCTCTGCAGATTTCTGTTGACTTCATTAAACTCTGCATCTCGAGCGGCAATCACTTTTTCCATCTGTTTTAGGGTGTTCTCCTGATCTTGCTTACGTCTCTGCAGATCCTTTACCTCGTCTTGAAGATCCCTGTGGGAAAAGGGCAATATTAATCGAAGCCAGACTTATGTAAAATAAATGTTAGAGGATTGAATATTTGGTTAACATCATACCGGAGCTGTTGTTTGGTGTGTACTAGTTGCCTGCTACTATCCTGGGTTTGCAGTTTAATCTCCGCAAGCTCACATTCCGACTCTTTTAACCGCCTCTCGGATTCACTGTAGTGCTGCTTAGTGTCTCTGGTCTACATATACAAGTAAATAATCATGTAAAAATCATATATACTTGCGATTTGAAGTCTCCTACTAAAATGTGGTGAGGAATGATAATGGCAGACCTTAATTCTGATATCCTTCAGGTTTGCTTCAGCCTCCGCCAGCAGGTGCTCTAGATCTCGAACCTCGGTCCGGCGTTTGAGGACAGATTTCTCCAGACCTTCCACCTCACCCATTACAGTGTCCTCTTCTGCACGGCTCACTGAACTCTCCAACAGCCTCCTGTCCTCAGACACAACCAAAGTGTGGTTATAGCTAAAACGTGTATATAAGTAGTGTATATAAATACACTACCTGTATGAATCACATAATATATAACTTGGTTGGATATAATGGTTTATATGATCATTAAATGATCAGTGTAGTATTACAAGTATTTGGACCACAATGTTTCTGGACCAACTAGAACACCAGTACAAGATTTTATAACAATAACCAACTATACATCTGAACAAATCAAATAGCTTTTAAATACAGTCCTGCCAAATGCAAGATTAGATGGTACCAACTTTTTGCATGAATTTGTGAGTATTTTGAGAGCAAGCGTGTGTGTAAAACCATTTTAAGGCAGATAGAAGATGCCTGTGCTCTCTAGCAAATGTGAGTATTTGGAGACCGAGAGTATTATGGAAACTGAGAGCAGGTATGAGAGCATTGTAAAGACAGAGTAGTGTGTAGATGGAGGGGAGCTGTGAGAGCAGTTATATGAACACTGAGAGCAGGTGTGAGAGATATATAGAGACTAAGAGCAGGTATGTGAGATATATAAAGACTAAGAGCAGGTGTGAGAGATATATATAGAGACTAAGAGCAGGTTGTGTGAGATATATGGAGACTGAGAGCAGGTGTGAGAGATATATGGAGAAGGAGAGCAGGTGTGAGAGATATATGGAGAAGGAGAGCAGGTGTGAGAGATATATGGCGACAGAGCAGGTGTCGGAGATATATGAAGACTGAGAGCAGGTGTGAGAGATAAATGGAGAAGGAGAGCAGGTGTAAGAGATATATGGAAAATGAAAGCAGGTGTGTGAGATATTTGGGGAATGAAAGCAGGTGTGAGAGATATATGGAGAATAAGAGCAGGTGTGTGAGATATATGGAGAATGAAAGCAGGTGTGTGAGATATATGGGGAATGAAAGCAGGTGTGAGAGATATATGGAGAATAAGAGCAGGTGTGTGAGATATATGGAGAATGAGAGCAGGTGTGAGAGATATATGGGGAATGAAAGCAGGTGTGTGAGATATATGGGGAATGAAAGCAGGTGTGTGAGATATATGGGGAATGAATGCAGGTGTGAGAGATATATGGAGAATATGAGCAGGTGTGTGAGATATATGGGGAATGAAAGCAGGTGTGTGAGATATATGGGGAATGAATGCAGGTGTGAGAGATATATATTGAGAATATGAGCAGGTGTGTGAGATATATGGGGAATGAAAGCAGGTGTGAGAGATATATGGAGAATATGAGCAGGTGTGTGAGATATATGGAGAATGAGAGCAGGTGTGAGAGACATAAGAAGACTGAGAGCAGGTGTGTGAGATATATAGAGACTAAGAGCAGGTTGTGTGAGATATATGGAGACTGAGAGCAGGTGTGAGAGATATATGGAGACAGAGCAGGTGTGGGAGATATATGGAGACTGAGAGCAGGTGTGAGAGATAAATGGGGAAGGAGAGCAGGTGTAAGAGATATATGGAGACGGAGAGCAGGTGTAAGAGATATATGGAGAATGAAAGCAGGTGTGTGAGATATATGGAGAATGAAAGCAGGTGTAAGAGATATATGGAGACGGAGAGCAGGTGTAAGAGATATATGGAGAATGAAAGCAGGTGTGTGAGATATATGGAGAATAAGAGTGGGTGTGTGAGATATATAGAGAAGGAGAGCAGGTGTGAGAGAAATGTGGAGACTATACGGAGGTTTGTTCTTCCTGACTTGTGGCGCTGAAGTCGGTTCACAGCTCCTCGCAGCTCTTTAAGCTCCATCTGCAAGTCAGCTCTCTGCTCCTCCAGCCTGAGGAGTTCCAGCTCATGTGCAACTCTGTCTGACTGCTCCACCCTTAAAGAGCGATCTACCACCCTTGCAGAGTGCGTCTGAAGAACAAAAAGCCCACACTTAATCACCAGCCTCATGACTCAAGTACACAGAAGAGCACTCAGTCATGACCAGCATCACATGATATTACGGCCTGACAGGAAAAAAAAAGTTAAATATTCTGATGATTTCCTCAGACAACATACATAAGAATAATTAAAAAAGGAAGCAGACGTTTAGTTACAACAAAACCTGCTAAATATATTTCCCTCTGCATTCATTCAAAATTTAAAATGTTTGCTTGTTGCTAGAAACATAAACAGACAACTAAATGTTTTTATTTCTCTGTTTCAAATAACATTCCAATATGACTTGCTTATTTACTAATTAAACCCTAATATCGTAGTGTATACTAGGTAGTGTATACTAGGTAGTACATTCTACCTTATATATATTTCAAGCGGCTGATAAAATGCACTGTTTCTCACCATCTCCAGATGGCCAGGCACATTGCAGTGTAGAGTGCCATTAGGAATTAGAGGAATATGTAGACCACTGGGTGGAGGGCCGTAAACCAGCCTGACCCCCTCAGGTGGAGGACCATACAACACTGCACCAGGGCCCACAGTCAACCCTGGTACAGGAGGAGCGTAGATGACCATGCCAGGGGGAACATGGACGCCATTAGGGGGCACAGTGTAGATAATCGACCCTGGTGGAGGTGTGAAATGAGTTCCTCTAACACCATCAACGTCACTCTCAGCATCGCTGTTTATGTATGACGACTCTATAGGAACAGGGATGAGAAAATGATTTATGTTTACATTCAGAAAGTATCAGAAAGAGTCAATTCATGTAAACAGGCAACATAAATTACCTCTTTTCCCTTGTTTTTGTTGGTCCTGTGACTGTGGAGAATAAACCCAATATCCTGATTTGGCAGATGGTCTTGTCTCTTTGTGATGATGGCTACTGGAACGCTTTCCTCGGTGGGCTGATGGGACATACTGAGAACCCAGGCCAGAGTCCTGTGTAGCCTGAGAACCGATACTGGGGTGCTGGAAGGAAAACATATAGCATTTAAACATATAATAATGAGGTGTCATTTTATACATCCACTAAATAAATGAACTAATAGAATTACATACTGGTGTAACAGAAACAAAAGGAAAGGGCTCAGAGCCGATCCTTGATGCAGTCCCACCTCCACCTTGAACCAGTCAGTCGTTCCTACTGCCCCAAACACCAATCGCTCATTCCTACGTATGCCTTCTACCACTTCATCTAACTTACTCCAGAAGTTTTCCTTCTCCTCCATCTCACAACCCACTTGTTGAGCATAAACACTGATGACATTTATCATCACCCCTTCAACTTTGAGCTTCATGTTCATCACCCTATCAGAAACTTTCTTCACCTCCACTAAACTCTTACTGTACTCTTCCTTCAGAATCAACCCTACATCATTTCTCTTTCCATCCACACCATGACAGAACAGTTTTAACCCACCTCCAATGTTCCTGGCCTTACTCCCTTTCCACTTGGTCTCCTGAACACACAAGATACAATATCTACATTTCTCCTCTCCATCATATCAGCTATCTCTCTCCCTTTACCAGTTATAGTACCAACATTTAAAGTACCATCCCCAACCTCCACTCTGCTTCACTTCTCCTTTTCCTACTGTCGCTGTTCTACTTATTTCAACATAATTTAACAAATATTTTCATTCCTTCCAGCCTTTATTTATTCACTCCCTCGATATGTAGAATTGTCAGGATTTTCTCCTTATAAGAGATATTCATTAAGCAAATGCTTCATGCGCAAAACAAAATCTGAGTTTTACAATGCACTACAAATAGTATTTCGGAGCTTTTTTTGAATATTTCATTATATTTAAATGAAATTTTCGTTCTGAAGTGAGGAGCCACACTGACTCTGCACTAACTCTAGTTCCTTTTTTATACCCCGGCATGGTTGTGTTTTCATGTTTTAGAATAAAAATCCTAATAATAAATAACACGTTCTTGAGGGAACTCAAATTTTAACTATGTCCTGTAGGTAAAAAGTCAAGTCAAGTCAAGTTTATTTGTATAGCGCTTTTCACAACAGACATTGTCTCAAAGCAGCTTTACACAAATCAACAGTTAAGGTGAATGGTGTAAATTTGTCCCTGATGAGCAAGCCGTGGCTAAAAAGGATCGCCTTTGGTACAAATGTTCACTGTACCGAAAGCCCTGTACAGAAATAGTTTGGTACGAATACGTGCACCCTTACACTCCTAGAATCACATTAAATAATGGGAAATATTTGACCTATTTTGGCTGTGACATGAAAAGCTCTCTGGATAAACTTGATAAAATTGACTTACATCTTGGTATGGTGGGACATAGTGCCAGTGTCCACCGGTGTGTAGTGTTTGCCCAAAACTGGACAGGTAATTGCTCTGCTGCAGCAGGGTATCTCTAAGGGCTTCTATTTCATCAAGTAGCTCATTCAGGTTTCCACTGTTATCTACACAAACACGCAGTGAAGTATTAATAAGATGATGATTTTCTGAATATTACAAGGTTTATTTAAACTGTAATTCGACGTGCTACCTTCCTGTGCCTCAGCCAGCTGATTCCGAAGCCTTTTTGTCTGAACCTGTTGCCTGTTCAACAATCGATACAGTCTGGTTAACTCCTGCTGCTGAATACTGGCATGTGGGCCACTGAGGCCATCTGTGTCTGAAACATGAACCTAAACAACAAAAAATACAGAGACACTACTTTACTTACTGAATACTTTTATTACTAATTATATTCAGTCAAATATATACCTTAATAAGGCTATACATTATTAGTATATTCATTAACTTACCTCATCTTCAAGCACCTTCTGCAGAACCTGTATTTCTGCCTCAGCCTTTGTTAGATCTTGCATAGCTTGAGCAGCCTGCATCCTGGATTCTTCTAACTTCTCTACATCCTGTAATCACAAAAGCCTCATTTTAACCTGATACAAATTTTCCCTCGAGTGACTGGATCACAGTTGATACTATTTATCCCAATTTACGCCTAAAGAAGGCTGCTAAGACTTTAAATCAAGAGGGTTAAATATTTAAATACATTACTTCAACATTAAGGGATTACATCATTTATTATTTACTCCAATTTTCGAAAATTCAACACGTCATAAACGCCAGGCCTGCTCAATGTTTAATGCAAAACTGCTTGAATTATAGCTGTATCAGCACATTTGGATGAATTAATTTTAAGTTAAAAAGGTACGCAGGGCAAGCGGGAGAAAATAAATGAATGCAAGGTATGCAGGGGCAAAATGATGAATTATAATATGTGTCAGATGTCCAAGCTACAGACAAAAAAAAAAAAAGGTAAACCATCATGCGGATATAATGAGCTGGATAGGTTTTAAAGAAAATATCAATTCTGCATGGAATTGGCATGCTGGCATCTTTGGCAAGTTGGCATCGTTGTTATCCAGGATGTGTTAAGATGAATGAGCATTAAAACAGCTGCAGTGTGATCATGTCTGTGCCTACTCACAAATTTGGACTGAATGAGGTCAGTGTTTGTACCTCTGCTCTCTCCTGATTGATCCTGTGCACTGTGCTGTGGAGAGAACGAAGCTGGTCCTTGGCAGCGTTCAGCTGATCGGCAGCCAGTTGATCGGCGATAGTGAAGGATCTCCTAAGCTCTCCTAACTCCAGCTCCAAGGACTTTAGCTGTTCTTGTGTTAGAGTCTCATCCGCATTTACCTCAGATTAAATGTGTGAGAAAAACTTTTCAATGTTTAGCTTTAAAAAAAATTTGAGCCAAGCTCATAGTACACATTCCTAACTTCTATAAATGCCAAAAATAAATCCATCCACTGCTTTCACACTACCTGTTTGTCTTGCTTCTCTAACTCCAAGTGCAGACGATCTCTTTCAGTCTCGGCTTCTTGCAGACGCTGCAATGCTAAATACTGCTGCTCTTGTGCCTCCTGCATCTCCTCCCTTAACTGGAGGAGCTCTGCATCTTCCTCACGTCTCTGTGCTGCCTATACAGGCCAAAAGTGGGTAAAGCTACAAATTAAAAACCATGTGGCAGCAGCCAAATGCAAACAAAAATAATAATAAATACAGACACAGGTCATATGTAATATTCAAATCAAATATCAGACTGAAGAAAAGTGGGATCTATGTGACTTGGTGTAGATGTTGATAACAGATGGGCTGGTTTAAGTAAACTATACAGAAAGGTTTGTGGACATCTGACCATAACATTCACAAGTTTTTTTTGTACAACCCATTCCGCATTTAATCTCTGTTTGCTGTGATAATGTCTTCCACTCTTCTGGAAAGATGTTCCACTAGATTCTGGAGTGTGCCTGCGAAGGTTGTTGCTCATTCAGCTACAAGGGTGTTAGTAAAGTCAGGTACTGATGTAGGTGAAAACAATCTAAGATTAAAATAGTACGAGATTAAAATAGTAGCAATACAAGAATATAGTCGCAAAATTTTGAGAATTAAGTCGCAATATTTTAAGAATTAAGTCGAAATATTTTGAGAATTAAGTTGAAATATTTTGAGAATTAAGTCGAAATATTTTGAGAATTAAGTCGAAATATTTTGAGAATTAAGTTCGAAATATTTTGAGAATTAAGTTCGAAATTATGAGAATAAATCCAAAATTTTTCGAGAATAAAGTTGGAGAATTACGAAATTAAAGTGGTAATATTTAGAAAAAAAAAATTATAGAATTGTGTGAAACGTTTAACTGTTTTGCATAATATAGATGTGGAGGATTTGGGTTAAATCCTACTTCAGGTTAGTATTTAGCAATAAAGAAATTCTTTGTGTTTTGGTGCATCAGCACAGAGTTATAATTAGTCACTGGATCAGTTATGTAGCAGTGGAAACTTTATTTATTCCAAAGAAAAAATTCTCAAAAGAAAAAAATAGAAATCTCCTCTTGTGTGAAATCCTAAATGGCGAAAAGTGGTCGACTCCAAAGATTTTGATAGTTACATCTGCGTGCTATTCGGAGTTGAGATGTTGATTCTCATTTATTTATTTCTTTTTTTGCATTTGGCTGATGCCACGTGGTTTTTCATTTTTAGCTTTACTCACTTTTGGACCCTATAAAGAGGAAGATGCAGATCTCTGCAGGAGGCACAAGAGCAGCAGTATCTCTCTATATCTTTTCTCAAAATATTACAACTTCATTCTCATATTGCTACGACTTCAATCTCGTAATCTTCGACTGCAAATGATCCACTCACCCTGGCCTGCTGAACCTCTTCACATGCACTCTGGTATTTCTGCTGATAGTGTGTAAGCCTGTTTCGGAGAATGCCCAGCTCACGTGTCAGCCTATCCTGAGCCCTCTGGGCCTCATCCCGGTCTCTCAAAGCAGCAGATACCGTGCGCTGAAGCTCTTTCTGCAGTTCAGCCAAGCTTTCACTCAGCACATCTCCTTCTGCATTCACTCTGATGAACCCACATTCACACGATTTCTGCTCAGCTTAATAAATATCTTCATTCCTGTTGGTCATTAAGCTGTCGTGATATCATACCTTACTTCCCCCGATCCTGTGGCAATGAATCTTGTCAGCCCCTGCAAACTTCTGGCCACCTGCTTGGGGCACAGCAGCTCCTTCTTGACCTGCTGCAAGTCTTTTTGCAAGATACTGACCTTCTCCATTAGAATACCTTTCTCCCTCTGCAGTAACACACGGACGCATCATGGTGAAAAGTAAACAGCAGCTCAGAGAAGATCATTTTAGTGGAGCTCAGTCAGGCATTTCAAGAGCAAACAGATAAGGCTCATTTCAACCTTGGTCTTTCCGGTAACCATAACAGCACTGATAGAAAGCTAATTATGTTTACTCAAGAGCTAAAAATGTTCCAGATTATTGCTCATCGATCCCGGTTTCTTTCAGCTCGGCACTGAAATATACTTCAGTTCAAACTGTTGTGCTCCTTACTGGTCAAACCCAAAAAAAGAGACAAGGGCTGCATCACACACAGTTACTGTACTTAAGCTTTTTCACGTATCTGTACTTTACTGAAGTTTTTCCATATGGGGAGTTTTTTACTGTAACTTCAGTACATTTCTTTGACTTAAATAAAAGTCAAATAGATTTTCATTTTTATCTACTACATTTTGTGAAATCAGTCGTTCCTTTTTTTATATGAGCAGATAAAAAAGCCACCAATCAAGGTCGAGCGTGCGTTCTGTTTTGGTTTGATTGGCGCTTGGTGCATCTACTTATCACCAACATACAGTTCAGCATCAGTTTAAAAGCAAGCAGAACATTTAAAGAGGAAGCAATGATAGAGAAAACTCCTGACTTAAACTTAGATGGATTTGGGCTCATGATAATTGTAATAAATATCAATCAGTGTCTGATTTATTAATATCATTCTATTCGCAGGTTGGTGTTAAGAGTAACATTAGAGTCTTTTCACATAAACTAAATTGATTACGCAAAGAGTCTTGTGACAAAAAGAATACAAGAATTTGGATACTTAAGTACATTTGAAGACAAATGCTATAACCAGAGCGTGTACTATAACAACACACCTGAAGCGTGTTGAGCTCTTCCAGGAGATCAGCGTTCTCCAGTTCACTCTCTGCAGCTAGCTGTAGCTGAACCAGTGCGTTCTCCTTAGCCTGTCTCTCCTTCTGCAGTTCCGCCTGCAGCGCAGAATGCTCCAGCTAGAAGCAACAGAACAATGACTGCAGGTGATTCAGTGCACAAATGTTAAATGCAAATAATATTTTCCCAGATCATGTTCCCATGGCAAGTTTAGAAATTTAGTGGAGAATTTCTGCCCCTTTGCAACCCTTGTGCTGACATCAGCTCGAAAAACCTGCTAGATAATATCTAATTACTTACAATCATAAAGCGTTTATGAAACATACTGTACCTGACTGAGTCGGTGCAATCGACTCAGCTCCTCCTCCAGCTGGCTGGCCTTGGAGTCACTTTCTTGCAGCTGAGCCTCCAATTCAGCTTCATAAGCACTGGCCTGACCTTGAGTCTCCCTAAACTCCTCATTTTCCTTCCGCAGTGTCTGCAACTCCTTCTGGTGCTGCAGCAACTCCTACACAAACCAGCGTCTCATACTCATGCAATAAACACAAGCTTTCAAACTGTTTTTTTTTTTTTTTTTTACTTAATTCCCATTTCATTATATTCTTTCAATCTCATAGCTGCGCAAACTTATTATTGTAAGAAAAAGGCTCTGTCGAACCTCCTTTGTGCTGTCACAGATCTGGGCTACTTGTTGAAGTCGGCTGAGCTGGTGATCTTTGTCCCAAAGGAGCTGCTGTAAAGCGTCTTTCTCCTTCTGCAGACACAGACACTCCGATTGGGCCTGTCGAGCCTGATCCTTCACTCCATTCAGGTAGTCCTGTAGTCCAGAGATTATACCCTCCAGATCCTTCTTCAGTGCTTCATTCGCTGCTATCTGACCTGGAAGATGGGAAAAAAATTTACAAATTTATTGTAAAATAGAACTAGATAATAGATCACTTTAACATAGACACTTAAACATACCTACCGTATTTTCCGGATTATAAACCGCTACTTTTTTCCCACACTTTGAACCCCGCGGCTTAAACAATGAAGCGGCTAATTTGTGGATTTTTCCTGTGTTTTTCCCGGCTTCACAAGCTTCAAGCCAAAAAACTGAGCACTATAACATTAGACTGCACGGCATCGGGAAAAAAAAGCTTCACCGATGGTGTTTTTTAAACCCACGACGATGCCAAAAGAAAAACTCTCAAGAGAAATTGTTGTGAAAGGAAGGAGGAAGACAGTGAACAATGACTTTCTTGGTAGGCTACTGTTTAGATACAAGCCGTGTAACAGACACTGTCTTTCGTTAAAGCCTGTGTAAAGTTCATTAGTTTCAGTGTAGACACCTGCGGCTTATAGACAGGTGCAGCGTATTTATGTTCAAAATAAAAATCTTTGTCCAATTCAGTTGGTGCGGCTTATATTTGGGTGCGTTTAATAGTCTGGAAATGACGGTAGTTTGTCAGTGCATCACTGCTTTGCCAATACTATTTAGGCATACTAGTAATTAAGTGATTAGGGAATTCTCTATGAATAGAAATCACAGCCCTTAAACGTTCTTCCATGTGTAGAAAGTTTTTCAATGCAATATTACTTATGTATAGTCAATAATGCAAAATTACCTATTTACACAATGCGCAAATATTTTTCATTATTATTTATTTACTTTTACAACTTTTCAAAATGTGTGTATATTAGGGCTGTCAAAAATGTTTACAGCACAAATTTAATTCATGCACGATTAACAAATATAAATACATTGATATAAAAAACACGAAATTAAAATCTTCAACGCAAAACATTTATTCACGACGTCCTTTCTAAAACAAAAAAAAAATAAAAAATCCCAAGCAAAAAAATATTTGTAATCGCTAAACCTTGTCTCAAATCAGGCACCAAAATCTGCCATGAAGCAACACATCCGCCAATTAAAACCGTCCGTGTGGAAACATAGCAAGAGTTTGCTGTCCTGATGATTTAAGTCATTTGAAACACCACGATTACTTTAAAACATTTACTAGAATATTTTGTATTTATGCTCTATGTTGAGTTTGGTTTCACTAATAATAAACATAAATTTTCATAAAGCATCAATATTTGTCCATGTACATGTTGATTAGAGCATTAAAAACGTGAAAAGTATTAATTTATGGTACATTTGGGTACAAACAGAAAAATGTGTGGTTAAGTTGCGAATAATCGTGAGTTAACTCATGACAATCATGCGATATATTAAATATTTGAATTGATTGACAGCCCTAATATATATTAATAAGAAAGTCTTCTTGTGTATTCTTTTTTGTGAATACTGTGTAAACAATGGTGACTAAAGCTGACTGAGAAACGCACAAGAATTCCAATGTTCATGTTCTGTAACGTACCTGTGCGAATGACAATAAACCTACAACTTGTTATAATATGCTGCACTTTCTAACATGATCAGAACAATATCTCTCACCCTCAGTAAGCTCTTGCTCTAGATCTTTGATCTCCTGCGTCTCCTGTGCGATGCGACTGAGCATGTCATCTAGCCGGCCCTCCAACTCGTGCTGTTTCTTACTCATGATGGACCACAGCTGATTCTTACTGGCCAACTGAGACCTCACATGAGCCTGAACCAAAAAAATTTATGAAAAAAAGTAAAGAACAAAGAAATGGGTTTCAGTATATTCTATCATCACACTCTGTATCATGTCCTCGCTCATGATTTGAGTTCACACATCAATGCAAGGTAGTGAATTAGTTCTGGACTAAATAATTATGCATATTTTCTTGTTAAAGGCAAAATGAGTAGCTAATAGACATTTTATTACAATCACCATATGCATGGTGTGACGCCTCAGTGCAGTTTATAAACCTAAAACTACAAATCAGCATTTTTATTTTTTCAAGGATTTACAACCACATACTGCATACAAATTAGGACATAAAGATCGAAACATGATTCCCGGTTATATTCAGAGCACATCCTGCACATGTCACCTGGTATTGTGCCACTGTGTCACTTCCCCTGTCAAGGCAAATACTGGTATGTACATTGTACAAATGCAAAAAAGGTTTTGTGCAAATTTTTTCATGTCAGTTTTTCAATTACATAGTAGCATCGAAGTCAAAATAGTTCTAATATATAGTTATTTACTATTAAAAAACCCATTTGATAAAATAATTGTTTTTCGTGAATATCAGAATATAACATCCCTAACATAACAAACAAAATCAAAGTTTCTTCAAGCATTACACAGCATTATGATAACATATAGCATGCAAAACATACAACCACGCACCCCTCCTATATTTCACTGGGGTACTTACTAACATCAAGTGGTTGACATGGTCAAAAATCCTGCTCCACCTCCATTACTGGCTCTATTGAGGCTACAGGATGACACCTTGCTGATCTTTAGACTTTACTATCTCTCTGATCCACTCCTTGGCATTACCGAATTTCAGCTACAAAGTTTTTGCTTGTAGACACAGTACAGGGTTTCCCCCTGCTTTGCACTTCAGCTCTCCTCCCATCCATCTACCCCCCCTTAACCATCACACACACACACATACACTGTTCCTCCATATTCTCCCCCTCTCCCTCCAGCTCCTGCTTTGAATCAACACAGGAAACCCTCTGTCCAACCAATCACTGGCTATGACAAGGGAGTGAGCTACTTTCCAAGCTCCACCCAAATTCCCTACAGGAAGCCTCCTCCCATTCCCTTAAAGAGACAAACACTAAGAATGATTTGGCTGCAGCTTTTGATACCTTCACTAGGCATCTCTACAGTATGTATTCCACTGGGAGGCTGATCTTGTTTTTCTGGAATGGAACCAAGGCAACATTCAGTATAGTTGCGTTTGTCGTCAAGGTCGCTGGCGGAGATATTCTTACCATATCAAATGACCTTATGTTTTTAGTTCCAAATGTTCAGGGAATTCGAAATGACTTCAAAATAATGACTTGACAGCAAGAGAATTACTGGAGAAAAACAAAAACTATACTTATATCAAAATACAGTCTAAAGCTATTACTAACGTGTCTGATGTCTTCTGGATTTAGAGTGTGCAGTAAGTTCTGGAGATGGTCCACCTCCCCTTGAGCCTGGTTGAGTTCAGAGCTCTGCCTGTCCAGATGTTTCTCCAGGGTTTCAGCCTCCTCCCGCATCTCACATAACTTCTGGATCTTCGAGTGCAGCTGCTGTCTGAGATGGTCCTTCTCTGCTTCTGAAATCTCCAAGAAGTCACATACAAAGAGTACACAGTGTTACAGTGTCTTCACTGACCAGGAGTCTTAACAGTGTCTGCAATAAATGTGCTGATAATTAATAATAATATTAATTAATAATGCACATTTTCCAACCATACAAGTGAAACAATTTATATTCAGGCAAAGAATTTTAAACTTTCATCTACATTTCACATAGAAATCTCATGCAGACTTTCAGTAAGCCTCAGATTCCTGGTCTTGGCTGACAGGAAAGCAGATCTATGTAGCCCTCTACTGTTGAAGCCTATCCTCCTTAAAGTTTATAGTGCTTTCAGAGATGCTTCTCTGCTCACCGTTGATGTAATGAGAATCTATGTTCTCCTCTGGTCTCTCTTAACAACAAGGCATTTCCACTCACATAACTGACATTTTCATCAGCAGCTCAGTCAAACCAGCCAATCTGGCAACAGGAACTCTGCCATGATCAAAGTTTGGTGTGAACATTACCTGAAGCTCTTGATCTGTACATCAGACTGCTGCCACATGATATAACGAGTTAGAAAAATGTTAGCAAAATATAGTTTCTTTATATATTTGGACCTAAAGTAATAATAGTTAAAAAAAAACACTATAAAAAAAAGAAAAAAAAGACACACTCGTTTTTGAGATGCCGCCTCTTCTAACTGTTGCAGCTCTTCCGTGGCTCTCAGGATCTGTCTCTCTCTGTACTCCATCTCCTTATGCAGCTGCTGTAGCCGTTCCTCAGCTGTGTATTATAGATAGATAGATAGATAGATAGATAGATAGATAGATAGATAGATAGATAGATAGATAGATAGATAGATAGATAGATAGATAGATAGATCGTTGTCATTGCATAGTACAGGTACAATGTGTATGTATTATATGTACAGCATATATATATATATATATATATATATATATATATATATATATATATATATATATATATATATATATATATATATATAATATATATATATATATATATATATATATATATATATATATATATATATATATATATATATATATAGTGTGTAAACATATGTACAGTGAATAAATATAAAGGTTTTAGCAGTAAAGAGATGTGTAGACACTGTTGAAAAATACAAGTTAAATGTTATAAGCCTATGGCAGTGAAAACTGTGCAGACAATTTAGCATTGAAAAACATGAGCTGAAAAAAACAAGTCTGCTAAATATATATATATATATTGGATGTGAACTATTAGGCAGTAAGTACAGTAAGGTATATATAGATACACATAAAAAAAAAAAATAGTAGTGCAGATGAATGTAAGGCACAATATGTGTAGAGAATGAGGAGTATAAAAAATACAATATGTAATATGTATTATATGTAATATATATATATATATATATATATATATATATATATATATATATATATATATATATATATATATATATATATATATATATATATATATATATATATATATATTGCATGCCATTTTACATTATTATTACTTGATTATACCACAGTAACATTGAGAAGCTGTTTTTGTAGAACTGAAAGGCTAAGACGTTTTTTTCAGCTGGCATATAACCAATAGATTTATATTACTGCACTCTTTCTTATGTTTCTAAAGAACACTGCGTTCAGAGGGACTTGTACAGTGCCAAATAATATAAGACTAATAGATACATTAAAAAACATTAATAGATGTATAATCGTATCTGCGCATGTGAATACAAACCCCATACCAAATAAGTTGGGACACTGTGTAAAAAGTACATAAAAACAGAATGTAACAATTTGCATATAGGGCAGGGCAAATGTCTGGAAAAATAGGTGTTTTTAAAATTAAACAGTTTTGTTAATTAAATGTTGTTGCTTTACAATTAAAGAGAAACATTTTGCAACTAATTAGTTAACTGAAAACAGGTCAGTTAGATCATAGACTACACAGGAGTAAACATGGCCCCGTCCCAACATTTTTGAGACCATCAAATTCAAAATTACTTTTTTGTTTCCTTAGAATGGTATATATTCTCAGTTTAAACTTTTTATATGCATTTTAAAAAATATATTTTTTCTATAGGAATCTTCTGCAATAAATTTCATACCTAGTAAACATTCCAATATTTCATTGAATAAACAATTATACATAGGTCCTCATAACATATTCCTGTGATATAAATGGAATAACAATATATGAAAATAATCAATGCAGGAACTGTATGATGCTCAATCTGTTACCACCTGAACAAATACATCCGTAGCACTTATTGCTTTATGTCAGTGGTTTTCAGAGTGCAGCGCTAAAAATTTATTTATATACATTTCTTTGTGTATTCTTCATTCATCTTCATTTATGATTTTTTTCTAATAAAAATAAAGATCATACACTCAAAGCAACCAAAAACAAACAATTAGGGCATTAATGCAAATAAATTAAAACAACAGTGGGGGTTCATAACAACTACACTTACATTTTTCTCTATTTTTAAGCTTTTAATGCTATTTGATGTTATTGATTTAGAACTTGACATTACAATAAATAGACATTTTTTTCAACTTGAAGTATTTTATTATTACTATCACATCCTGATAAAGTGGGGAATGACAGAAAAAGTTTAAGAACTATTGCTTTATGCAAATCGTGTACAGAGCTGCTGTGGCAACTTGGCCAAAATTAAAATAACAGGCTGTACTATTTGGACATCGGTACTGTACCTCTTCTCAAGTCCTGCATAGACTCCTCCTCCTCCTTCAATTTGTCTGAATGCGTAACGTGTCCTGTAGTTAGACTCCTGTGCCCTGCATCTATACTGTCCGATGTACACGTGTTTCTTTTGTGACGGGCTTTTCCAATGTACGGACTCTCACCAGTCACATCCACTTCCAGGTCCTAAACAAAACAGATTCTATTTCAGTGTGCAGAATTGTAACATTTTACATCAGTGGTCCCCAACCCCTGGGCAGCGGAATTGGTACCAGGCCGCACAGAAACAATACATAACTTACATTATTTCCGTTTTATTTATCATCTGATTCTGAACGATGTTTAATTTTTGAAAAATGACTGGATTCTCTCTGCCACATCTGTCTATGACTCTCTCTTAATGCATGTCATGATGCCTCAGTCACATGTCTTACCTACACCCCCTACCTTCTTAAAGGCGCTCCGGCCGGACACACATAATACATTACCGCTAAATTCAAACCCCCAAGCATGCAAAATGACCAAACAACAACACAGTGGATTCACGTTTATTATTATATTTAGAAAATACCAGTTTTTATGCTGCTTGTATCATTTTATTTTGTTGTATTTATCCACCACACCTTAAAGGCCGGTCTGTGAAAATATTGTCTGACATTAATCTGGTCTGTGGCGCAAAAAAGGTTGGGGACCGCTGTTTTACATGATCAGGGTTTCTGCAGGTTTCACAAAGGCTAAGACTTTTTTGAGAGCATTAATAATGAAATTTAAAACCTAGCTCACAACATCAAAATCACACACAAATACGTTAGCAATTGGCCTTAACTAAGCCCTAAATAAAAATTTTTCCAACCCTAGTATCGCTAAACATTCTAACTGCTAAACTAAACACTTTCCCACTATAATCTGTGTTACGTCTGTGGGTCCAATTCAAGATTCACCCCAATAACAGAAAACCGATTAACTGTTGCATGTTGGTCTCATTTATAGTATAATTAATTAATATAATTTTCCTCCTGGAGTGTTTAAAGGCTCTGGCATTGAGAAGTTGGTGTTGGCTCTGTGATGATCGCAAATGTTGATCTATTTTATGAGCTGCTCAGTAGCTCCTAGTTTCATAACCACAATGACTGTAGAAGACTGTAGAAAGATCATTACTCATAATCTTACACTCTGGTGCTCGTGTTAGTTCTCACTCTCCAGTGTTCTATATTGTTTAAAGACTATAATCCCACTCTTGATATCACCCAAATGAGGATGGATGGGTTCCTCTTTTGAGTCTGGTTCCTCTCAAGGTTTCTTCTTTGCCACAGTCTCATCAGGGATAAATACACATCATTCACCTTAACTGTAAATTTCTGTAAAGCTGCTTTGAGACAATGTCTGTTGTGAAAACCACTATAGAAATAAACCTGACTTGACTCTTCATGGGATCAATAAAGTATGTCTAAGTATAAGTAATTTCTAAATAAGGCACAAGTGTTGCCAAATGGCTGGTGGATAAAAAAGGACAGTCATCTTGCACATTAAAACACAGATCAATAAACAAACTGATGAAGTAGTTCTTCATATAACTCACCTGATTACTAAAAAATGGAAGTGGTTCAAACTTAGCATCAATCTTATGAAAAGCCAGCTCCTGCTCAAGCTCATACTGCTTCTGGCAGGCCCGAGTCAGCTCAGCGGTCTTCTGTTTAAGCTGGAAAATACATTAAATGTCTTCAGGAACCGGTATAATAATTGCAGGCGTTCATTTTTGAACATAAACTCCACTGCAAACGTATTCAATAAATGCAGACGCATTTTGCATATGTAAAATGCATGTACGTATCGGAATTTACAACTCGAAATATGCATGCAGAATGCACTGTAGCATGCTTATGAAGATAGCAAAAGCTGTATCAGGTCACTCTAGGAGACTACCTGGTGACACAGGAGAAAGTCATGACAATTCACTTCACTAGGGCTTCGGGAGCTGGTGGACGACTGATCTAACGAAAACTGATTAGACAAAAATGAATACCTTGTAGAAAGAATCCAGCAGGGAAACAGGCAATCGAGGCTGAGCATGAAAATGCAGCAAAGAGACAGAAATGGCATGCAAGGTTTAGAAAAGAACATGCACGTCTGGAAAGGTTGTAATAAAGAACGTGAGAACATAAGATACAGATAGTGAAACTGGTGGGAGACTATTTCCTTTTCTGGCATTTTTTGAGTCTGCTTGTTGCCTCGGTAGAGTCGCTGCAAATCAATAATAAGCTCATTTGTCTTGACCTTTGAGGTAACATTTTTATCAGGAAGGGCATCGGACTAGGATGAGGATGAAAAAGATCAAAATCTGGGGATGGTAAGATTTACTGATTTGCATTGGTGCATCGGCAATAAAAGTTAATCATGTGAGGCTTCGTTTTTTACATAATTGCACTGAAAAAATTTTTTTATTTATGTATAATTAATAGTAGTAGATGCGCAATATTTGCATTATTTCAAAAGTGACCAATATTTGATATGTAGATTGATTTCTCGTCGTTCTCTCAGCACCGCTGCTGCTACGTGAATACGGCGTAACACAACACTACGGAGACCGAGGCGTGTCCTGAGAGTCACACAGAATACAGATTGACATGGCAGAGGTAGAGCTGTGTCTTGATTATTTGCTCTCTGTTTGAGCCAAAAAATTAAAAGCCACCATTTTTTTCCATTGCATAATATGGCATTGAATCTCAATGTGAAATCGGATCACACTGCATCTTATTAGGGGTGAATCGCAACGCATCGCATCGCATCAGTGGTTGCTTTATATGTATATTTAATGCATTGTATCGTTGGATATGCATCAACTCGAGATGCACATCCCTATTAACCAGATCTCGATCAAACACCCGTTAGAGATGTTGTGCTGACGTGTAAATACAGTGTTCTCCAACACATCAGCAAAACCTTAACCGACGAAATATATTTGAAAATATGGTTCTCTATTTTGACACCTTGTCCCCTTACTCAATACAGAAAAATGTAACATTCAGATAAACACTACACACTGCTTAGTCCCACCAGAGCACTCAATTTTATAATGTTCATGAAGCAGAACCAATAGTTAGATGGAAAACACAAACAGTCTAAAAGATGCAAAAAAAAAAAAAGCCACGAAAAACATTATTCAGCAATTAATACTACCTTTATTGTGACTGACAGATCGCTAGGGAAAGTAGCAAGAAGTGAAGAAGAAATGGGTTAAAGCTTAAAAAAGAGAGAAAGTAGAAAGAAGCAAACTCAAGTTTGTAAAGGAATAAACTGGTTTAAACAGTGAAACACTAGATTTCTTCTCATAAATAGCACATTTTTTTTAAACACACTGAAATCTACTGTACGTTCCTGCAGGTTTAAAACAAATCTATATTATACATGTAAATCTAAAATTCTAGCCTTGGTGCTATAGAGGAAAGGGAGAAGCTCTGTTACACACCAGTTCAGATTTGGTGCCCAGCTCCATTTCGAGCTGTTCTTCTCGCCACTCTTTCTCCTGGCTTTGCTGCCTCAGGTTTTGCTGGAGCTTCTCTTGATCTTCCAACTCCTTCAATGCTACAGCTTTCTCTTCCTGCAGTCGCTCGATCTCGGTGCCTTTTTCTTCCAGCTCTTGCTCCAGACGCTCGATCTCCTCTGCAAGCCAGAAAGCAGATGCACACGATACAAAACAGACACAGAGACACATCACAATTGTAACTCAGTCTTTCCTGATTGCCTCTAACTTTGCCAATGCAACATTTCACTTTGACAAAAACCGTATTGAGAGTTTGTATGCAGACACAGTGGGTTTGTGTGTGAAGGTAGAATGCACTCTATACCAGTGTAAAAGCGCTGGTGAGCTTTTTCACGCTCGTGCTCGGTGACTGGTTGCCCATCCAGAACCTCCAATGATCTGAGATGAAAAACTAAGAAGGGGCGGTAGTGGGGAAGGTCTGATACAGGGTTCCCTGCTAACATTAGCTCAGTTAGACTTTTTAGAAGTTTCAATTTGGTGAGCTCATGAAGCTAAAAGATAAAAGAGGATAACAGTTAGAACATGAGATGCATAAATAACCGATAAACAGCTTTGACAGAATAAAATTATATTAACGGAAAATATCTTGTTCTTCTGAAGGTTTAGCTTCTGAAGGGACTTGAGCTTTTTCCCGAACCACAGCGGCACATGTTCAATCCTGTTGTCGGACAGATTCAGAATCTGTAGGTTGGCCATTTGCTCTAGACCTTCGATTTTCCTGCAGGAGGGAAACCAGCAATTTTATTACGCAACCCTTCAGTACATAACCAAATAAGATGTTTCTTAAATTAAATAAATATATCGAATTTACCGGATTCTGTTATTGGAAAGATGCAGCTCTCGCAACTGATGAAGCTTTTCCAATTTCTCAATTTTTTCAATAATGTTGTTACTAAGGTTGAGAACTTGAAGACGCTCACACTTGTCCAGGTTCTCAATGTACTAAGACATATAAAGAGCAGAAAATCAACCACAGATTTCACTGAACAATCACTCAGATCCATAAGCGGTGAGCAGTAGATTAAATGTCGTCTTTCTCACCCTGAAGTATTTATCTCCATGAGTAGTGGACAGATTCAGACAGCGCACATGGGACAGATTGTCTTGCTTGGCCAACTTCTTGATAAAGTCCTCCGTGATGTACCGTGTTCCTGTGCATTTTATTTCGTCTTCAAAACAAACGTAAGTGAGTGAATGAGACGTGTTGGAATTACACAGCGGCAGAAACCATACCGGAGGAGGCTTTTTCTCTGATAGTGTTACATCTATTATTCAATCATTTAGTCATCATTTACCACTTTACCTGGTCAGGATAGTGGTGGTTTAGAGTCTGTTCTGTGAACAGTGTGTACAAGGCAAGTCATCCCTCACACATGTGCTTGGGGTGAGGCAGTGTAGCCAATACATTATCTTATGTAACTGTTTCTCACTCATCGTGATGAACCATCCGGGGGGGGGTGGGGGGGGTGGGGGGGGAGGAGTCTGGCCGTGTACCCAGTGTTACAGAAATAGACTCACCAATGGATTCACCATGACCTTGACTGCGATAAAGAAAATCCAGAAGTCTGGAGGGAGGTTCATAAAGAAAGAAGGATGGCAGAGATGGATGTGTAAGTAGATGGATAGATTGATGAATGAATGAATGGATGGATGGATGGATGGATGGATGGATGGATGGATGGATGGATGGATGGATGGATGGACAGATAATTGAATAAATTAGTAAATGGATGGATGGATGAATTAATAAATAATTAAAAGAATATATGAATGATTTGAATGGATAAATTAATGTAAGAACGAATAGATGAATGAATGGATAAATGGATGAAAGAATGGATGAATGAATGGATAAATGGACAAAAGAATGAATGGATAAATGAATAAATGAATGAATGAATGGATAAATGGATGAAAGAATGAAAGAATGAATAAATTAATGAATGAATGGATAAATGAATGAATGGATGGATAAATAGATGAATGAATAAATGAATACATGAATGAATGAATTAATAAAAGAATAAAAGAATGGATAAATAGGTGAATAAATGGATAAATGGATGAAAGAATGAATGAATGAATTAATGGATAAATGAATAAAAGAATGGATAAATAGGTGAATAAATGGATAAATGGATGAAAGAATGAATGAATGAATTAATGGATAAATAGATGAATGAATGGATAAATAGATGAATGAATGGATAAATGGATGAAAGAATGAATGAATGAATAAATGAATAAAATAATGGATAAATAGATGAATGAATGGATAAATGGACGAAAGAATGAATAAATGAATGAATGAATGAATAAAAGAATGGATAAATAGATAAATGAATGGATAAATGGATGAAAGAATGAATGACATACTTTTGTCATTCAAACCCTAAACATGTTCGGAGGAAATACGGACACTGTATATTTCTAAACCACGTCTGAATGATGATGGTTGATGACTGGAAAGTTCTCGCTTAGTTAAGGAGCGTTTGCTGAAGTATAAATGATGTCAGAGGTGTAATTTTACCGTCATCACTGAGTTCAGCTGGATGTTCACTCGCTGCTGTAAGACTCAGGCCGTGTTCAGGAGCAGAAACTGACCTGGAAGCTCTCAGTCCCTCTACAGACCAGGCTCTGTGGGAATCATCTCCCTTCTTCATACTGACCATCAGCTAGCTAGCTCTGCAGGCGTGCTTTTCTCTCCTTCTCCCAACACAGACACCTAAATGACTTTCCAGTAGGAATATTCCCTTTACGTGCACATGCTCTAATTCAGACGAGTAATTTTACTTTCCTCGATTCCTGCATAACTGTTTTCGGCTAATCACTGAGTTAGCTAGCTGACCTGCTGAACTGACCTAGTCAGCGTGCTGCACTAATCTACAGAGGATGAACCGCTACGTTTCATATGCAAAACTAATCATGTTGCGAGCTTCTTTCTAACTTTATCCTCACTGCATTCCCGTTTACACATCACTGAGAAGTTGGTTGTTAGCATGGCCACAATGCTGGGCTTGTTTCCATGGAGACGGAGCTACAAAGTAGTTGGTCACGTGACACGTCCTTCCGGGTAAATACAGAGTAAAAGAAATGGACTTTGTACTTACAAGTTTATTTTTTGGTGGCTCACGATTATTTGAAACAACTTTTAATCAGATTCTGGGCGAGAATTTCTGTCAAAATAAAATGTGTGCAAAAAAAGAAAAAAACTGATTAGAATGTAGAAATCGTGCTGCCTGAAAATATTGTGTTTGTTTTTTATTCGTTTACATTATTCATAATGCTTTTTAAGAATATGACAGAATACCGATATTTATGTCAAATAGGCTTTATTGTCATTCCAAACCCTTTACTGTATATTACGAAGCAAAACGAAAAGCTGTTCCTCCAGGACAGAAGTGCTGCATGAGACAACATAAATTAATAATAATAATAATAATAATATTAATAATAATAATAATAATAATAATAATAATAATAATAATAATAATAATAATAATAAAACATAGACACTACACAAAACTAAATGGGACACAACATATAGTGCACGTGTGTAGTGCAAAAAACAACATGACAGTGAGGTGGTAGACGTAAGACAGTGAAATAGTAGATATAAGACAGTGAGATGATAGATATAAAAGTGAGATGGTAGATATAAGACAGTGAGATTGTAGATATAAGACAGTGAGATTGTAGATATAAGACAGTGAGATTTTAGATATAAAAGTGAGATGGTAGATATAAGACAGTGAGATTGTAGATATAAGACAGTGAGATTGTAGATATAAGACAGTGAGATTTTAGATATAAAAGTGAGATGGTAGATATAAGACAGTGAGATGGTAGATATAAGACAGTGAGATAGTAGATATAAATCAGTGAGATTGTAAATATAAGAATGAGATGGTAGACATAAGACAGTGAGATTGTAGATAGAAGACAGTGAGATTGTAGATATAAGACAGTGAGATAGATATAAGACAGTGAGATTGTAGATATAAGATTGAGATGGTAGATATAATACAGTGAGATTGTAGATATAAGAGTGAGATGGTAGATATAAGACAGTGAGAGATATAAGACAGTGAGATTGTAGATATAAGATTGAGATGGTAGATATAAGACAGTGAGATAGTAGATATAAATCAGTGAGATTGTAAATATAAGATTGAGATGGTAGATATAAGACAGTGAGATTGTAGATATAAGATTGAGATGGTAGATATAAGACAGTGAGATTGTAGATATAAGATTGAGATGGTAGATATAAGACAGTGAGATTGTAGATATAAAAGTGAGATGGTAGATATAAGACAGTGAGATAGTAGATATAAATCAGTGAGATTGTAAATATAAGATTGAGATGGTAGATATAAGACAGTGAGATAGATATAAGACAGTGAGATTGTAAATATAAGAATGAGATGCTAGATATAAGACAGTTGACACTCAACAGTGAGACTTTTGATTTAACTGGCACTAATATTAATGAGTCTTATAAAATATTGTGGAGTAGTTTTGGCCCACTCTTATTTGCTAGGCTAAAATTCAACTACATTGAATGTTTTGGAGCATAAACGGCCTGTTTAAGGTCATGTCACAGCTTCTGAATCTGATTTAAGTCCTGACTTTGACTAGCCTACTCCAAAACCTTAATTTAGTTTTTTTTAGCTATTAAGAGATGGTGTGCCAGTGTGTTTCGGATCATTGTCTTGCTGCATAAACCAAGTATACTTGAGCTTGTGGTCATGAACTGATTTCAAAACATTATTTTTCAGGATTTTCTGGTAGAGCACAGAATTCATGGTTCCATCAATTATGGCGAGTCATCTGGGCCCTTAAGCTGCAAAAACTTTTAATTTTACTTTTTCACATAGGGCCAGGCAGGTTTTTTCCACCTGCATTTTGTATTTACATTTTGTATTTAAGTTTGACAAATATGCCAAAAATAAATCTGGATCAAATACTTTTTTACAGAACTGTACATTTCCAGCATTTTACAGATGCTCTTCTCCAGAGTACAATTATCCTTCCTATTTGGGCTTTGTTTATGCTGTAATTGTAGATTTAAATGCATCCACTATACGTTTTTGTGAGTCATTATTATGACCAAAAGTGTGTGGACACTTTAACATCACATCCATATTTATTTGTAGAACTTCCCACACTCAAGTTCCTCTACCTACCGTTGACATCGTAGTACTGCAGCATTCATAGACAATTGTGTTCTTCCAACAGTCTGGTAGCAGTTTGGGGAGGAACCTTGAATGTGTTTTGGCAGGTGGCAAAACATTTTTCTACTATATAATATATAATATAAAATTTTTCGGCTATATAATATATATGGGATGATCAAATAACCCTGTTTTTTAGATAAGCCTGTATAGATATTCAGGCAGTTTGGCCATTTGTGGAGGTCAGAAATATTAAGAAAGAACAGTAAACACATGATTTTGCTTGACAGGCTGCTTGAAGGTATCTGTCATAACATATAGGTATAGACGATGGAGATATAGTTATAGTTAAAAATCTTCGTGCCACACTTGTATAATTTGAATACCTTGTACAATGTATGTGCAATAGCCTATAACTATCACTGTAGTCTGACTTTTTCTGTCATCTGTTTCACTGCTGCTACACATTTCGTCCAGTATATTTCAATAAGATTGGAAATTTATTGATTGTAGGCATCTATACTAAATATATTCCATCCATCCATCCATCCATCCATCCATCGTCTCCTGCTTATCCGTAATTCGGGTCACGGGGGCAGCAGTCTAAGCAGGCCCCCGCCTTCAACTGCTGCCCAATCCTCACAGCACCGTCCCTTACGGTCCATCCTGCAGGTGGTGAGCCCACTGGAAGGCGGCCCCACGTCACTCCGACGTCACGGACCTTGATATTTCCCCCGTAAGGGAACCCCGGAGCATAGAGGGTTAAGGGCCTTGCTCAAGGGCCCAAGAGTGGCAGCTTGGCGATACCGGGACTTGAACCCCAGACCTTCCGATCGGCAACCCAGCGCCTTAACCGCTGAAGCCACCACTCCCCCTACTAAATATATTATAACAGAATATATTATAATCTGTATATTACATTTAGAATTTCTTATATTTAATTTTACTTTATTTTACTTTAATTGTACTGTGAGCAACTAACAATTTCCTTTCGAGATCATTAAAATTTTCTGATTCTGATTTGATCAGTTTAACAATGTCGATAGCCAAACAAAATTGACTAACAATCTAAACGACGATAAGTTTTTTTGCACCAGGATAATACTTTGATATCTACGCGATATTTTTCTGTCATTTTCTGGTGAATTGCGTTGCATGGAAATGTGAGATCTACTATAAAAAAAATCAGAACACTTCACAACAATATTCATTATGTTGTTGATGATTTTATTGTTATTCCGAAGACTATGTAGATCGTTTTATATATGATGGGTAAAACGATTTATGAAAATTACAGGACATTGTATTTTCATAGCTTTTACAAAACAGGAACTGTTATGGTAGGTTGTATATGGAAATATATGTATCTGTCAAAATGTTCCAGAAAAATATGAAAATACAGATGTTATAAATGTCAAACAATCCCAACGCAGCCATCAGAAATATAGTCAAGTTCAAAAGCTTCTAAAGCATTGGTATATTGTTTGCAAGAACTTGACTGACATTCCGAATCCGTGGGCCACAACTGCACTGTAGCTTGCGAATCCAGCGGGAACTTGTACCTGATTACGCAAAAACAAATAAAAAAAACCACTCCATTGTTATTCAGATATCAGGGAAATTTCTCCCCAACTCATGCTCTATTCACTTTCACAAGATTTTGAGTGAGACAGAGACTTACTTGTAACTTCTGTTTTCTCGAAGCTGCATGATCTCTTTGCCCGTGATCAGGTACTGTTTGCCGTTTTCTAAATTCGTTGAGGTGCAAGTGGCCTTCATTACAAAGTAGACCTCAGGTGTTCTCTCTTTCGAAAATCCATAAGCCCCTGTGGTGAAGAAATCAAGTTGGAATTATCTGATAACACAAGAATGTCATTTTAAAGAAGATAAAGCCGGAAACGTGCTCACCCACCTGTTTCAATAACTGTTTCCAAACTTGCTGTGTATGTCAAAAAATCCCCATCTTCTTCAGATGATATTATTTTTACTTTTAAACCTGGGAGAAAGAAAAAAATATCCTGCAGCAGTGAAAAATCTGACTACATCTCACAGGTCTTACCTTTGCTTATTAGATTACTTGTGCTGATAATTGATTATTTACCATAGTTAATGTTGGCTTTGCAGACTTCACGATGTAGTTTACTGCTACTTAGAGTAGGATCAATGTTGGCCTTAAAAGTGCAACATTCAGCTATGGAACAATAGAGACAACAGTGAGTTAGACAGTGTGTATACTCCTTTTTTTATGTACCATGGTCATTTATTATTCAGAATTGTTACTTTAAAATATAACAGCTTGTATGTAGTTATAGGATATCTTGCATTCGAATAAATTTTTTTTCTAATAATAATTGTCACACAAACTGCTCTAACTTGAAAGGTGAATATGAAAGCATGTGTGAGGATTACCTGCCATGCACTGACACTGGTCTTCCTCACAGAGACGGAGAAGCCTCTTAGTCTCCATGTTGTAGAACTTTATACATTGACTGTCTGTAAAACAATAATAAATAAATAAATAATAAACCAGTATAGCATGTTTGGATATTTGTCAATGCACATTACTGATGATTTTCTAATTTATAAGTCCAGATGAATTGACCCTAGGGATGTCTTCAGAGACACGCTTTTGTGTTTACCTGGATCATGAAACTCATACACTTTAAACACAGAGCCGGTGGTCATGCCAGTTCGAAACACGTCTTGAATCCGGAAGCCCAAACAGTAGTATTCATCAGAGGGGATCTATAAAAGACAGAACACTTATTCTGACGTCTGTTTTTTTTACATCATCTTTGCTCCAAATCATCCAAAAATTGTAGGAACTCACAAAATCCATTTGAAGAATCACTTGGCTGCCTTTTATCTCATAGTCAGAAATACGGCTCTCGAATCCATCCCTAAACTGAATTTGTGCAGCAAATGTAGAACAGTAATTCATTTTTTACCATTAAATTCTGGAATTCAGATGCACTAAAGAAACTCATTGCACCTTTTTTAGGTCCTCTTCGACTGGGCTCACACCAGTGGGTAGGTTAATTTCCATTACTGTGTGACCTGCCTCGAGCGAATACTCATTTTCAATTGGTTTATATCTTTAGTGGACATTTAAGGAGACACATATATAAAAAAATACTGTTATTATATATTATATGCTGTTAATATATTTTGCATTCCTGTTTTCTCATAATAATGACTTACTGTTAGGATCACTAGAAAACAAGAAAAAAATATATAATGCATGGCGTCTTCCGTACATAATACTATGGATTACAAGGAACTTATGGGGACTCTTTACATAGGGATGTTTCTCTGGCCTTGTAAGACAGATGTATAAGCACTTGCTTTGGGTCACACTCCCACTAGGGGGCTCTATAATAAAAATAATGCACGGTTCTTTATTTTGCAGTCATTTTCTTTTGGCTTGGGACCCCTTTAGCAACTCTCCCACCAAGCCGGTGTTTTAAAAGTCCAGAAACATTTGTGTCAATTCAAATGACCACAAACAAAACTTTTGATTGTACTTATTAAATTGGGCACAGGATGAGATCAGCTGTGTACTCACTTGGCACAGGCAACTAAACGAGGTGAGAGACGCATAGGATCTGGTAAAATAGAAATACATCTTTACATTAAAAAGTATTTATTTCTAAACAAAATTGATTTCAACAATAATTACATCAGCCTACCTTTTGAAGACGCCTCCCGGGGCTCAATTTTTATTGTTATGTCGAAGTGGCAATTATCGTTGTTCTCTGTTGTTTCATAAAACACTGTTCTTAACTGTAGAAAAATCATAACATAATGATCTGTTTGGGTTGCATGGAAAGTCACACAGACACATCTGTATATATCCATGTTCACTCTGGTGGACAAGATGGACTTTGTTAGAAATATGTAAAATTTTATTTCGACTTAATGCCAGGCCTCAGACCAAGAGAGTAAGAAACAAAGCACAAAAAGAGACAGATATATATTTAGATAATACATTCAGACAAAATGTCACCTAAAAGGATAATCTCATTGGGATTTTTGAAGAATATAAGATGTTCACGTTACACTTACACTTGCAAATGACACCCCTGTGCCGAATCCTGTTTTCAGAATGAGGTCATCGGCATGTTCAATCTTTTAGAAAAACAGGCCACAATGTTATTCGGCATGAAAAATTCCACAGATATGTTTTGTAGATTTTTTTAAGGAGTGTAAATCATATACCGCCATGCGTTTGCCCACAGGTTTAGTCTGGGTCAGACTAACACGGCTGATTCTGCCTTTCTTCCTGTATGACACGTCAATTTCCATTTGTAAAGCAGCTCTATGACTTAAAATACTATACTTGGTCAAAGCCTCCAGTGTTAGGATAGTGTCCTGTTAAATCAGAGTAACGAGCTGCTTAGATGTATTACAGATGAGGCATTTTAGCACAATTCTACATGGTTTTATGAACGAGAGGGCTGTAATGGGCCTTGATTTTCTGCCATTTTATAATTATAACAGCAGTTAAATTTAGCAACATATCTTATGTTTTTTGGCCTGTACATGCTTTGGAAGTATTTTACATGCCATACTTATTTTCTCTCTTCTGCTTTTTTTTTTTTTTTGCATGACATTTTTCTTCTAACTTACTCTGGTTGCTCACCTGAGTTGAATGGAAACCTCCTCCATATCTTTGATCCTCAGTGAGCCACTGGATGATTGGTTTGCAATACAGTAATTCTTTTCTGTCTAAACAGTTCAGCAGCATATAAACAGTGGTCTCCACTGATAGTGCAGAGACCTTGTTTGGCTTCAGTGGGTCCTGACTAGCTTTATTCTCATCCCAAAAACGGTAAATTGCAGGGCTTCCTGAAATAAGGAAAATATTTCTGTCAAGTAATTATATAAATATATATATATATATATATATATATATATATATATATATATATATATATATATATATATATATATACAGTGCGGAAAATAAGTATTTGAACACCCTGCTATTTTACAAGTTTTCCCACTTAGAAATCATGTAGGGGTCTGAAATTTTCATCGTAGGTGCATGTCCACTGTGAGAGACATAGTCTAAAAAAAAAAATCCAGAAATCACAATGTATGATTTTTAAACTATTTATTTGTATGATACAGCTGCAAATAAGTATTTGAACACCTGTCTATCAGCTAGAATTCTGCCCCTCAAAGACCTGTTAGTCTGCCTTTAAAATGTCCACCTCCACTAAATTTATTATCCTAAATTAGATGCACCTGTTTGAGGTCGTTAGCTGCATAAAGACACCTGTCCACCCCATACAATCAGTAAGAATCCAACTACTAACATGGCCAAGACCAAAGAGCTGTCCAAAGACACTAGAGACAAAATTGTACACCTCCACAAGGCTGGAAAGGGCTACGGGGAAATTGCCAAGCAGCTTGGTGAAAAAAGGTCCACTGTTGGAGCAATCATTAGAAAATGGAAGAAGCTAAACATGACTGTCAATCTCCCTCGGCCTGGGGCTCCATGCAAGATCTTACCTCGTGGGGTCTCAATGATCCTAAGGAAGGTGAGAAATCAGCCCAGAACTACACGGGAGGAGCTGGTCAATGACCTGAAAAGAGCTGGGACCACCGTTTCCAAGGTTACTGTTGGTAATACACTAAGACGTCATGGTTTGAAATCATGCATGGCACGGAAGGTTCCCCTGCTTAAACCAGCACATGTCCAGGCACGTCTTAAGTTTGCCAATGACCATTTAGATGATCCAGAGGAGTCATGGAAGAAAGTCATGTAGTCAGATGAGACCGAAATAGAACTTTTGGGTCATAATTCCACTAAACGTGTTTGGAGGAAAAAGAAGTATGAGTACCATCCCAAGAACACTATCCCTACTGTGAAGCATGGGGGTGGTAGCATCATGCTTTGGGGGTGTTTTTCTGCACATGGGACAGGGCGACTGCACTGTATTAAGGAGAGGATGACCGGGGCCATGTATTGCGAGATTTTGGGGAACAACTTCCTTCCCTCAGTTAGAGCATTGAAGATGGGTCGAGGCTGGGTCTTCCAACATGACAATTACCCGAAGCACACAGCCAGGATAACCAAGGAGTGGCTCTGTAAGAAGCATTTCAAGGTTCTGGCGTGGCCTAGCCAGTCTCCAGACCTAAACCCAATAGAGAATCTTTGGAGGGATCTCAAACTCCGTGTTTCTCGGCGACAGGCCAGAAATCTGACTGATCTAGAGAAGATCTGTGTGGAGGAGTGGGCCAAAATCCCTCCTGCAGTGTGTGCAAACCTGGTGAAAAACTACAGGAAACGTTTGACCTCTGTAAAGGCTACTGTACCAAATATTAACATTGACTTTCTCAGGTGTTCAAATACCTATTTGCAGCTGTATCATACAAATAAATAGTTTAAAAATTATATATTGTGATTTTTTGATTATTTTTTTGAGATTATGTCTCTCACAGAGGACATGCACCTACGATGACAATTTCAGACCCCTACATGAATTCTAAGTGGGAGAACTTGCAAAATAGCAGGGTGTTCAAATACTTATTTTCCTCAATGTATATATATATATATATATATATATATATATATATATATATATATATATATATATATATATATATATATATATACATGTGTGTATTGTGGATGTGAAATTACTTTTAACCTTTAACTTGCGAATCTGCTTTAAGCTTTTCATATAGTACGACTGCAGGTTGTTTGCTCCTGTTAACCTGGCCCATGGCGTACGCTGCGATGGACCTCACATACTGACTTTTCACTTTTGCCACATTGGAATACAAGTACTCTACTGCGAGCTGCACAGCATCTAAAAACTCCTGGTGAGACAGAGATCTGCTCTGTTATCCTGCTACTTACAAATTACTACACTGTACTTTTATTAGTATAATAATGCAATATAACTGTGTTTCATTTTGTTTATGATACAAAGCATGTTAACAGCAGAAGAGAGTAAACTAGAGACAAAACATTCTTACCTGTAAGTTGGACTTGGGAACTGACAAGGCATTATTGATCCCAATTATTACAAACGATGTGAGATACACAGACTGTTCTGTGGCATCTGCCCCGGCACCCTTGAAAAATGTAGACAACAAAATGCATATTATATTATGTTACATTATATGATATGATATGATATGATATGATATGATATGATATGATATGATATGATATGATATGATATATTGTGTTCCCCTTTTTGCTGCCTAAACAGTTCTGACCTGTTGAGCATTAACGGGTAACTTCTTCAACTTTCAGCACAAAAGGTTCTCTTGCTGCCTAATATATTCAACCCACTAACAGGTGCCATTATGAAGAGATAATCAGTGTTATTCATTTCACCGGTCATAATGTTATAGGGTCATAATGTTATGCCTGATTGCTATATATAACCATTTGTGGACACCCCAACACCAAACCAAAGTGTATTTCAGGAATGCTACGTTCCAGAGTTTTTTCCCCGTATGCTGTCATCTAACAAACCCAGCCATTAGGGGGGCACAAGCCAGTGCACTCTTAGTGCCGGTCCCAAGCCCGGGTAAATGGGGAGGGTTGCGTTAGGAAGGGCATCCAGCATAAAACATGTGCCAAATCAAATATGCGGATCACAAATGAGAATTTCATACCGGATCGGTCGAGGCCCGGGTTAACAACGACCGCCACAGGTATCGTTAGCCGACAGGGTACTGGTGGAAATTGGGCTACTGTTGGCTGAAGGAGGAGAAGGAGAGGAGGAAGGCGTCTACAGAGACGGCAGGAAAAGGAGCAGTGTAGGAGAGTAGAGGTTCGGGTTGGTACTTTAAATGTTGGTACTATGACTGGTAAAGGGAGAGAGGTAGCTGATATGATGGAGAGGAGAAAGGTAGATATGTTGTGTGTTCAGGAGACCAAGTGGAAAGGGAGTAAGGCCAGGAACATTGGAGGTGGGTTTAAACTGTTTTATCATGGTGTGGATGGAAAGAGAAATGGTGTAGGGGTGATTCTGAAGGAAGAGTACAGTAAGAGTGTAGTGAAGGTGAAGAGAGTTTCTGATAGGGTGATGATCGTGAAGGTGGAGGTTGAAGGGATGATGATAAATGTCATCAGTGCCTATGCTCCACAAGTTGGCTGTGAGATGGAGGAGAAGGAAAGATTCTGGAGTGAATTAGATGAAGTGGTAGATGGTGTACCTAGGAAGGAACGATTGGTGATTGGGGCAGACTTTAATGGGCATGTAGGTGAAGGGAACAGAGGTGATGAGGAGGTGATGGGTAGGTATGGTTTTAAGGAGAGGAATGTGGAAGGGCAGATGGTGGTAGATTTTGCTAAAAGGATGGAAATGGCAGTGGTGAACACGTATTTTAAGAAGAAGGAGGATCATAGGGTGACGTATAAGAGTGGAGGAAGGTGCACACAGGTGGATTATGTTCTGTGTAGGAGATGCAACCTGAAGGAGATTGGAGACTGTAAGGTGTTGGCGGGGGACAGTGTAGCTAGACAGCATCGGATGGTGATCTGTAGGATGGTTTTGGAGGCGAAGAAGAAGAGGAGGAAAGTAAGAATTGAAAGAAGAATAAGATGGTGGAAACTGAAGGAGGAAGAGTGTAGTGTGAGGTTCAGGGAAGAGGTCAGACAGGGGCTTGGTGGTGGTGAAGAGGTGCCGGATGATTGGGCAACTACTGCAGGAGTGATGAGGGCGGCAGCTAGAAAAGTACTTGGTGTGACATCTGGAAATAGAAAGCAAGACAAGGAGACGTGGTGGTGGAATGAGGTAGTGCAGGAGAGCATTAGGGGAAAGAGGTTGGCAAAACAGAAGTGGGATCGACAGAGTGATGAGAAAAGTAGGCAGGAGTACAAGGAGATGCGGCAGCAGGTAAAAAGGGATGTGGCGAAAGCAAAGGAAAGGGCATATGAGGAGCTGTATAAGAGGTTGGACACTAAGGAAGGAGAAAAGGATTTATACCGATTAGCCAGGCAGAGGGACCGAGCTGGGAAGGATGTACTGCAAGTTAGAGCAATAAAGGATGGAGAGGGAAATGTGTTGACTAATGAGGAAAGTGTGTTGAGAAGATGGAGGGAGTATTTTGAGCAGCTGATGAATGAGGAAAATCAGAGAGAGAGAAGGTTGGAGGATGTGGAGTTGGAGTTGGTGAAGCAGGATGTAGATAGGATTAGTAAGGAGGAAGTGAAAGCAGCGATTAGGAGGATGCAGAATGGAAAGTCGGTTGGACCAGATGACATACCGGTAGAAGCGTGGAGATGTTTAGGAGAGATGGCAGTGGAGTTTTTAACCAGATTGTTTAACAGGATTCTGGAAGGGGAGAGGATGCCTGAGGAATGGAGAAGGAGTGTGCTGGTACCGATCTTTAAACATAAGGGAGATGTGCAGACCTGCAGTAACTACAGGGGAATTAAGTTGATCAGTCACACCATGAAGTTATGGGAAAGAGTAGTGGAAGCCAGGCTGAGAGAAGAGGTGACCATCTGTGAGCAACAGTATGGTTTCATGCCGAGGAAGAGCACCACAGATGCCTTATTTGCTTTGAGGATGTTGATGGAGAAGTATAGAGAAGGACAGAAGGAGCTGCATTGTGTATTTGTGGATTTAGAGAAAGCGTACGACAGGGTGCCGAGAGAGGAGTTGTGGTATTGTATGAGGAAGTCAGGTGTGTCAGAGAAGTATGTGAGGGTGGTGCAGGACATGTATGAGGACAGTGTGACGGCAGTGAAGTGTGCAGTAGGTACGACAGACTGGTTCAGGGTGAAGGTTGGACTGCATCAAGGATCGGCCCTGAGCCCTTTCCTGTTTGCAAAGGTGATGGACAGGTTGACGGACGAGGTCAGACAGGAGTCTCCCTGGACTATGATGTTTGCAGATGATATTGTGATTTGTGGTGAGAGTAGTGAGCAGGTGGAGAAGAGCCTGGAGAGGTGGAGATATGCGCTTGAGAGAAGGGGAATGAAAGTCAGTAGGAGTAAGACAGAGTACATGTGTGTGAATGAGAGGAAAGGCAGTGGAGTGATGCGGTTGCAGGGAGAAGAGGTGGAGAAGGTGGAGGAGTTCAGGTACCTGGGGTCAACAGTGCAAAGTAATGGAGAGTGTGTTAGAGAAGTAAAGAAAAGAGTGCAGGCAGGGTGGAGTGGGTGGAGAAGAGTGACAGGAGTGATTTGTGATAGTAGGGTATCTGCAAGAATGAAAGGGAAAGTTTATAGGACTGTGGTGAGACCTGCGATGTTGTATGGATTAGAGACAGTGGCATTGAGTAAAAGACAGGAGGTGGAGCTGGAGGTAGCAGAGCTGAAGATGTTGAGGTTTTCGTTGGGAGTGACGAGGATGGACAAGATTAGAAATGAGTTTATTAGAGGGACAGCACATGTAGGATGTTTTGGTGACAAGGTGAGGGAGGCAAGATTGAGATGGTTTGGACATGTGCAGAGAAGGGACATGAATTATATTGGTAGAAAAATGCTGAAGATGGAGCCACCAGGTAGGAGGAAAAGAGGAAGGCCAAGGAGGAGGTTCATGGATGTGGTGAGGGAAGACATGCAGGTAGTTGGTGTGAAAGAGGCAGATGTAGAGGACAGGGTGGTATGGAGACGGATGATCCGCTGTGGCGACCCCTAATGGGAGCAGCCGAAAGAAGAAGAAGAAGAAGATGCTGTCATCTAACAATTTCCACTTTTCTGGGACATCCTTTTATTCTATTTTGGAGCATGTCTGTGGGGAGTGATTTGTGATCACTCAGGCACAATTATTCCACTCCAAACTTGGCAAACCATGATTCATAGACCTGACTTTATGTAAGGGTATCATCATGCTGGAACAGGCTTGAGGTTTTTAGTTCCAGGCTCTTAGTTATTGTCAGACTTTTGAATAAAACAATTTACTAAATAACTGTAATTTTCTAAGAATCATTTAATTTCAGCCCTTTCAATATTACCTCAAAAACTCCAGTAATGGACAGCCAACAAAATATAATTTGTTACTGTACTTAAGTAGCTTTTTTTTACATATCTGTACTTTCCATGTGGGGAGACTTTAACTTCAACTCCACTACATTTCAAAATCAAATATCTTACTTTTTACTAAACTACATATAGCAAAATCAGTCGTTCCTTTTTTTTTTTAATAAGTGGATAAACATTTGACTAAAAATTTATTACATTTGTTTAACCGGTTTTCTATGAAAGGTTGCAAATGATTTGTATTGTAGAGCATCGTGGTGGGGAGGCGACAATAGGACTCTCGCTTAGAGCCCTGATTATAGCCGTAATGAATCATAGTACTTTGGATACTTTAATATATTTAAAGGCAAATACTTTTCTACTTTTATTCAAGTGAAAGTTTAAAGTGACCACTTTTACTGGAGTAATATTTTATCTACTGTATCTCTATTTTAACTCAAGTACATGGTTTGTATACTTCATTCACCACAGCCAAACTTTAATAATAGTTTTGCTTTGCTGGGAACAAATTCAATATAATCCCAACATATGCATCAGAAGTGTGATGAGTGTTGTACCATGAGTTTTACAGGTTTGTAGCTGGACAGCTCCTTAAAGGAGCCATCAGAATTCTGACAGTCTTTAATCAGCCAGCGGATACTACCAGATAGCACATCAAGATCCACATCAGCAAGACTGTACACAGAAGCCAGAGTCTTCACCACCATAGCAGTCAGCCTGTATAGAAATAACATTTCAGTGTGTTTAATTGCATATTATTGCATATCAGTCTTTAAGTATTGGTATATCCCAATGATATCATATCTATAAATATCATATAAAGAGATCAGATAAAGATATATGTATATTATCTTGGTGTTTAAAAGCAGTCATGATTGTCCAGGTACAGTAGCTGAGTCCTAATTATATTGTGGTGAAGAATGCAATGTAAATCCACTTCATCTTTCAAGTGCTACTTACCATGTGCTGGCTTCTTTGTTTTTGAACATCGTGAAACTGTTTGCATACTTTGTCTTAAATGACATAATGCTGGTAAGACCTGTGACAAATAAATGTTTTTAAATTTATTTTTAAAGTAGAGAAAATCTAACTTCAATACTTGTGTTTTAATTATTAATATGGTGCAATAGGGATGGGTGACAAAGCAAAGAAAACACAGTAGCTATATTATACTCTGGAGGTAAATTGGCTGCGAGGTTTCGTTTCACTTGTCCCCTTAGGATCACTGCAGATCAATGCAAAGTCTTTCTGACTGATCAAATTGATCTTATAATGAAATCATATTCTAATTACTATGATGAATATGAAAATGATGACATGCTTTCACAATCAGTAGCTAAGTTCATCTTTCCAGTAAAGTTCCCATGGAATATATGCCAATGTGCAATTAAGATGTTCTTGTGACTTGTGGTGCCCTGATCATTTATATTGATTCTTCCCCCACTTTGATTTCTCACACATATAATATTTAATAAACCATTTAGCAATGAAAATCCCTTTATCAACCTAAATTTGAACAACAGTAAAATCAAATAACCACATGCTTAGATCTCCTCAAAGGCTCTACACTTACAGATATTCAAATCATAAAGTGCACCTTCAAGATAAGCTTGTGTGTCAGAGACATGAAGGTTTTCTGTCCTCCAAACATGTAGTCTAGAATAAAACATGACCTACCATTGTTTAACCTTCTCTTTAGAACAAGTTTGTTTCCATATTCGCCCAATTTTCCCCACTGATCGGTTCCATCAATATATTTATACACATAGAAGACTGGAAGAATGGACACAAGCTCCGCCTCTCCACTGCCACCTGGCAGGTTAATCAACTGCATGAGCCCTTTTGGGTTTACAATGATTGACAACATCTCTCCTAGCAGGTCACCTGAACAGAGAAACGGTAGTATGGTTAAATTTCTTTGGCATGGTAATAATCTCAAAACTGAGAACCTCTAAACTTAACAGTGTTGTCTTAAAGACGTATCTCTTTTTGATAATATACTGTACCGTTTACTGTTAGTTCACGCTCCACAGGGGACTTTGGCACAGTCTTTAGAGGAAGGGTGTTTTTTAGCTCAATAACTGTCACAGGGTTACCTGATGAATTATGAAGTGTATATTTCAATATTTTGGTAGCCTGGCATTACTAGGACATGTACAAGCTCTATATTTCCAGAAAGAAATGGAATTCATACGAAAGATCTTACCATAGATACCATTTGGATCAAGTCTTTTTCCAATCATTTCGTCTTTTCTAATGCCCTCTGGCTATTAGATGAATTAAAAACATGTCAAAAATATAAGTGAAGTATATGAATAGCTACCAATGCAACATGGGAGGAAGAAGTGGCTTTGCACCAGTGGCTTCAATATTTTCAGAAATAGTGAAAATGTGGAAGATTTGATTGTTGTTTAAAAATAAGTTTTGACTTAAGAAATGTTTCTTACCACTACGTTCAGTGTCTTCACCAGTGTGTCACTTCCCCACTTGGTTTTAAGAGTAAATCTGAGCTCATGTTTGCCCGCTTCTAATGCCATGATGAAGAACTGGACAAGGACTACGGATCGGCTTTCAACTGTGCCTTTGTTTAATTGTTTGTGACGTTCATCTTTTAGAAGAGTTCCTTGAAATATGCACACACCCTCTGGTGCTGACATAGTTACAGTGTACTGCACATAGAGAGAGAGAGAGAGAGAGAGAGAGAGAGAGAGAGAGAACGAGAGGGAGAAAGAAAAAGAGAGATAACCCAGAGATGTGTATCAGTTATGAATGGGCTACGCTAATACAAATCTCATTACTGTGGGAATACCTTAGGAGTTATGATTAATAAAGGATATAGAAAGCTTACTGTTGTATCTGAATTATAATCATTGTATACTGAGCCCCTGAGTTCAATCTGCTCCCCTCGCATTATGGAGTAAGGCAGAGGCACATCAATATACACTGACTGCTGAACTGGCACTTGCAGGGAATCTGCGACACATATTCCTGTTTTGTAGTACAAAAAAAAAAAAACATTGATCTTATTGTCGACAAAACCAAACTGTAACTGTAACCAGTAACTGTAAATCGATTAGTCTCTTTGTTCTTATTTATGAGTCCTTCATTTAGAACACGCTGGGGCCTATACACAGCAGTGGCTGTATCTCACCTTTGCTGAACATCCCAACAGCCTTGACCTCCCATGTAGTCAGAGAATCAGGAAGAGTTTTACTGACCTGCGCCAATCCAGATCTAGAAGATATTTTAATCAAGTTTAAAATTCAATTAAAATATAAATAATTTCAGGTTATAATGTTAATAGTATAATGTTAGTGGTATAATGTTGGTGGTATATTATTGGTGGTATAAATTTATGGGTATAATGTTAGTGGTATAATGTTGTTGGTATAATGTTAATTGTACCGTAATTTCCAGACTATTAAGCGCACCCAAATATAAGCCACTGAATTTGACAAAGATTTTAATTTTGAACATAAATAAGCCGCACCCGTCTATAAGCCTGTGTCTACACTGAAACTAATGAACTTTACACAGGCTTTAACGAAAGACAGTGTCTGTTACACGGCTTGTATCTAAACAAGTTTTTCTTTTGGCATCGTCGTGCTTTTAAAAATCACCATCGATGAATCTTTTCTCCCGATGCCGTGCAGCTCAGAACACAGGTGAAGTGCGTGCTTTCATGCCCGGTTGTTTTCAGCATGACAAATGATTCGCATTTCCTGTAGACAGTTCGAGTGAGCGGCAGGTCAAACGTCAGAGGAACATCATCCATATTTATGATGTGGTGCAGCCGATTCAGTGGGATTCAATTCTTTATATTTGATATAAAGAATTTCATTGGTTCACCTGAACCTGTTCGGCAATTTAATTGGTCTAATGTTACGGGGCTCAGGTTTTTGGTGGCATGAAGCTTGTGAAACCGGGAAAAAATCCATAAATTAGCCGCTTCTTTGTTTAAGCCGTGGGGTTCAAAACGTGGGCAAAAAGTAGCGGCTTATAGTCCAGAAAGTATATTGTTGGTGGCATAATGTTAGTGGTATAATGTTGGTGGTATAATGTAAATGGTATAATGTTGGTGGTATAATGTAAATGGTATAATGTTGGTGGTATAATGTAAATGGTATAATGTTAATGGTATAATGTTAGTGGTATAATGTTAATGGTATAATGTTAGTGGTATAATGTTCCCACTTCTCAATTTCATGTTCTTCCCACAACCAGCTTTCTGGGAAGTAGCTGCGAACCTGGTCTATCTTCTCACCCATCAAAAACTCAATTTCTGTAATTAAATGATACATGACCTTTATTTCCTGCAAAATACGCTTTAAATTACAAAATATCTCACTTGCATAAAAGAGAAGTTTTTTTTTAAGATTTTAAAATACCTGAACGAGCAAGGGTGACACCAACAGTTTGAGCAAGCTGCTGTTCGGCATATTTGCAACATTTAAGGAATGCATCCTTACACGGCTTTTTATTCTTCCGTATTTTGTTGGTACGGTCCTCACAGGTCTCCATAATCGGGTTACTGTCAAACCCAGCATGGCAACATTTTTTTAAAGGTCCAAATCTTTTAGCTGCAGAAAAGAAGCTGTTAATTTTCTTTCAACATTTCTACAAAATCAGATCAAGATGACTTTAATATTGCAGATACCAACGCAAAACCCACCAAATTCCTCCAACTTTTCATAGTCAGAGAGGGCAGAGCGCTTTTTCCGCGCATCAGTCAGGTCAAATCCAATCTCTGATCATTACAAAAAAAGAAAAGTCTTTTTGAGTAAAGGGAACTGTCCACTCCTGTTGACTGTTTCAGATTATAAAACAAGTTTAATTTTCAGAATGTATTATTAGTGTGATTAGTGTGCATCTATATTCAGGTGCACACTATTAACTTGAGTGCCACTAACTCGAGTGCTTTAAAACAAATCCTATTTTGCACATTTTTTTCATTCGATTAATAAGACTATTACAGATTTTATATGACATACTAGCAACAACAACAAAAACAGAATTGTCTTCCAATATATCATTCAGAGAGAGAGAGAGTAAAAAATACATTTAAAATTAATTTGACTTTTACTTACTCTAATAATAATTTAATTTAATTTAATAATAATAATAATGATCATGTAAAAGACAGGAGGTGGAGCTGGAGGTAGCAGAGCTGAAGATGTTGAGGTTTTGGGAATGAGTTTATTAGAGGAACAGCACATGTAGGACGTTTTGAAAACAAGGTGAGGGAGGCGAGATTGAGATGGTTTGGACATGTGCAGAGGAGAGACATGGGGTATATCAGTGGGAGAATGCTGAGGATGGAGCCACCAGGAAGGAGGAAAAGAGGAAGACAAGGAGGAGGTTTATAGATGTGGTGATGGAAGACATGCAGGTAGTTGGGGTGAAAGAGGCAGATATAGAGGACAGGGTGGTATGGAGAGAGATGATCCGCTGTGGCGACCCCTAATGGGAGAAGCCAAAAGAAGAAGAAGAGGAAGAAGAAGAAGAATGATCATCATAATCTCATATTATTTAGAACATGAAGTGCCTGCCATATGCATCTTACTCTTCATGCCCACTGAAAAACAAAACTCTAAAAAAAAAACATGGTAGTTCCAAACATCTTCTGTTTTACAGCAAGGGATCCCATAGAACACGGAAATCTTTAATATAAATGTCTTTTGCTAATATCTATGTATATCTACAATTGTCTAATCTACAATTAACCAATACTATAAATATTATAAATGTTAGTTTTTGATTGTGAGTTATGATCAATTTGCATAAATGTATTAAAAAATTCCAGGTCCATTTTTCCATCATATATATATTTAATTGAGAATTAAATCTCTGATCAATGCAATAAAGCAAAGTTGTTGTTTTTATGTACAACCAAAAATTTTAACTGTGCAAAATGTAAATTAAAAGAGAATGCTTTAACTAAGCCTATGTACCATTTTTAGGAAAAATATTCATTTCAAATTTATTGGCTGCAACAGGTCTCAAAAAAATTGAGACAGGGTCATGTTTACCACTGTGTAGCATCACGTCTTCTGTTCGTATACATCTGGGAACTGCAGTGATTTACATTACAAAATCATTAAATGAAATGCCACCTGAGATTCCAAAGATTATAGGCATCCAATATTGATTTACACCGTTATCACTTGCTAAATGTTTGTATAGCTGTTTAGTTTTAATAGCACTTAGCTTTTCCAGATTTTTGTTGCCCTGTCCCAAGTTTTTTGACACATGTTGCTGCCATCAAATTCTAAATGACCTTTTTATTGATTTATTATTATTATTTTGTTTATAGATCAGGCATGCTATTTACTTCTTCACTGTAAAACAAGGCTTATTGTAAAACTGTTCATAATCTCACTTTTATAAAAACTAATGATTTTCATTATGTCTAATACAAAAAACAATTACCTGGAGAACGAAGAAGGAACGGACCTTTTTTGTTCCATTGCTCTTCGGAATAGATACAGCATTCATAAAAAGCTTTCTTGCAACGCTTATTTGATCTTAAAACTGTGGCTGCGGAACGGCAGGTATCTAGTCCCAAGATGGCTGAAATTCCCTTCAGGCAGCATGGTTTGAATTGATTGTATTTGTTGGCTGCAATGAAAAAAACAATTTATTTAAAAAAAAATGTTTTTAGTCACAATTTACAAAAGCACTTGGAATGTTATTGATTATAATGCATTCTTAGGGCAGCTTTACACACATGCACATTTACATGTGGAGTTTGGCAGACAGAGTACTGATTCTATGGAAGGGCAAAGCAGAGCAATTTTGAATATGGTGGCAGAAAATATGAACTGAGATGGGTGGTAATAGTTTTGATTAATCAAACTGAGCAAACGTGAAGACTGACCATAGTTGTCTATCTCATCGTCTGATGGAGTGGAGCGTTTGGCTCTGACCACAGCTGAACAGGTCTCATCTATAGAATAAAGACAGCTTCTTTACAAAACATAAATTCTAAAGATAGTTTTCATTACCTGTTTGCTTTTTAATTATTAAAACTAAATCACAACCATTTTTCAGGGAAAGGCTTCAGCCTGACCCAGACCAGGATAATGAGCTTTCTGAACATAAGTGAATGAATAAAATTACTGAATTTACATTCAGGATTCATTGTTACTCAAAACATCTGGCATAATGAATTAAATACATTCTCCAAGACATGCAATTAATACCCTGTCCATCTTGGTTTTATAGTACATTTCTACTTTCTAACAACTGTAATCATAAAGACTGTCTGAATATATACCGACCATCCTTTAGTAGTGTTAATCTCTCTCTTCTACACCTGTATATGATTTAGAATCCCACTGTCTAATATCACTCCAAAGGCATGTTCTCTTTAAAATCTAAATTCTCTCCAGATGTTGTTTTGCGAAGTTTTTCCTTGACACTATTGTCAAACCTTATTAGAGATCTACAGTGACATCCTAATTCCTGAATTAAAATATTTTAAATATTAACCTGTGCTAAAGGGCTCAACATTCGCATTTGTAATAAAAGTCAATCCAGCACGGCTGAAAACATCAGCGTTATTTCTGCCTCCTCCTCCTCCACAACCCAGGTCAGTCTTTTCTAAATGGTTCAGTACCTGTCAAAATGACACCAGTACAGCATAAGTAGATTTCATCATCATCATCATCATCATCATCATCATCATCATCATCATCATCATCACGACTGTTATTACATAAAGCATAAGCCATAACTAGAACATAACTGGAAGTGTGACCTTGTTTAATGGATCTCCCTCATTGCTTCTGATGTTGTATAGTGCTGTATCTACAGCTGAGAGCGCCACCAGGGACCTTTCATTCATGCTTTGAGTCTTTATTGACAGCATAAGTTTGTCATTAGGTTTGTATAAATTACTGTCAACTTCCAGCTTTACCTAAAACATAAGAGGAAAACATCCGCCATTTCTAAATAACACTGTTTAGTTATTTACCAAGCTTCATCTTAAAGCTAATATAAATCCAGCATCTATAAGATTACATCTAAATCGTTGACACATTTGGCCTTCACATCGAACCACACAGAATCTGACACCAGTTCAGCTCTCTGCTCTCCAGTAAGGATGTAGTAGACCACCAGGCGTGCAGATGGCACCATATCAGATGTCACTTTAAAGTTAATTGCCTGAACTGTATCAGCTACCCGCAGTTCTGTGGCATACTTTACCACTTTCCCCTTCGAGATGATCTATAAAAAATAAATAGATAAATCAAACAAATAAAACAAAATAATAAGCTCTTAATGTTTTTTTTTTTTTTACTGGAAAGTCTCTTACCTGGTAACTGAAGCTCTTCATTGGAAGATAGGCCTGATAGTGAAAGTTGATGTTGATATAGGCATATTCACCTACGTTAAATATGGTGGTGTGTGCAGGTAAATTGATATACAGGTAGCGTTGATTGATAGATTTGTAAGTCACAGTGTTGAGTTTAAGTTGAGCCTGGTTTTCTTGTGGATATGTAGGATCATTAGTTTGAAACTGAAACACAAATCAATTCAAAACTTTTGATGTTACATGGCAAATGAACCAAGACTCTTTTAAACATTGATTCAAAGTTTTTAAAGTATATCGCGATCTGAATTATTTTTGAATGCGCATAATTAGGATTTGACCTTTTATGCAGACTAGATTATACTTCTTGGTATTTTTTATTAGGATCATTTTCTTAATCTTCTAATTATACATTTTTGAAAAAATAATCTTACATCAATCATTGTTTAGTGTAATATTGTAATTGTTTACTTACAGTAAAGTCTGCTTGTTCAGCATAATATGGAATATTGCAAATAAAATATGCAACACCATCATTATTGGATGACTGCATGATTTCGTTTTGATTTCCAGTTCCGCCGAATTTGAGCTGTTCCTGTTCACGGTTTGCCTTTTTTATAATTGCTCTTGCTATTACTGGTATACCTTTGGCTGGTTTACCGAGTGGGTCCCTCACCAAAACCTAGAAAAATGTTAAATTAAAAAATTAATAAAAGAGGAAAGAACAATGAGAACTGTGCCATATCCAAAAAGATGTATTACTACAACCCAGCATATGCGTTCTACATTTCCCAAAGTCAGTTTATTATCACGTAGATGATAATCCACGTGACTTACTCTGATGTTGTATGGTAAATAAGGCTTGATGAAAGGAGGCGTCGCAATCAAACTCAGGGTAAACGGAGAATGAACAAACTGTATATTGGACAGAACTGCTTCCTGAGAGATTCCACCTGACCATAAAAGAGATAGAAGAAAGTTTCTTAATACACTTCAAAATTTTAAGCATAAACACAAACACTTATGTCATCATTTATTTCACATTCAATATATTCCTGTACACACCCAAAATAAGAATTATTTGTTAATATTCCAGATATTTATAGACCTCACTCTACATTTTATACACTAGCGATCAAAATTAGAGAACAATTTATAAACAATTAAACATTTCTGAAATAATGTCATCTTCACTGCTCAACAGTTGAAGGAGTTTTTGTCCTGTCTGTACCATGCTACCAGAACACCTTTTCCACAAAATAACTAAGGCATAAAAAATAAAAAAACATCACAAACACACTGATCAAAATTAGAGAACACTTTCAGATACCTCCCAGTTATTGGTGTTAATCTGGTACCTAGTGCTAATTTCCTTGATTATCTGTCAACCCCTATTTAACTGGCAGCCTAACTTCCAGTTTCACTGACTCTGCAAGATGGTGGGCCGTTCTAAAGTGACTGAAAGCCTTTCGGCAGCAGGTTGTCCAGATGAAGGCCAAAGGGATGACCCTATCAGCCATAGCAAGACAAGTTAGTAGTTCCAAATCTGTGATTTTAAGAATATTGAATCTTTGAACATCACAAACTCATTCAAGTCCGCCAAGAAGCCTGGTCGTCCACGGAAGACAAATACAAGAGAGGACAGGATACTGCGGAGGATCTCAATGGGCAGTCGTTTCCACACTGCAGCTGGAATTGCTCACCAGTTCAGCGCTGAACAGGGTAAGGATCTGTCTCGTCATACAGTGTCTCGACGTTTAAGAGCATTTGGACTGAAAGCCCACTCTGCAGTGACCAAACCTCTCATTAGCAGAAAGAATCAAAAGGCTAGACTAAGCTTTGCTGAGGAGCATGTTGTGTGGACAGAGGAGAACTGGTCCAAAGTTCACTACAGTGATGAAAGCTGGGAAAAATTATGTTCGGCGACAAACTGGAGAAAGACTGAACCCAAAGTGTGTAAAGAAGTCAGTGAAAAGTGGAGGAGGAAGTGTCATGGTTTGGGGCATGTTTTCTGCAGCAGGAGTTGGGCCTCTTACACAGCTACATGGCAGAGTGAATGCAAATGTTTATCAGAACCTTCTTCAACAACATATGGTTCCTTCCCTGCGTTCATCACCCAATCAGCCCGCAGTGTTCATGCAGGGCAACGATCCATGTCACACAGCAAAACGGGTAAAGCAGTTCCTTAAAAATGAAAACATTGAAATAATGACATTGCCTGCCCAGAGTCCTGATCTCAATCCAATAGAGAACCTCTGGAAAATCCTTGGCGACAAAGTTATGGACAAGAAACCCACTACAGTCACGGAACTGTGTAGGAGACTGGAAGAAGAGTGGACCAAAATCACACCAGAGCAGTGTGAGAGACTAGTGCTGTCCTGTGTCCGCAGATGTGCTGAAGTCATTCAGAGCAGATTCCTGTACACTTCCTACTAATTGCTGACTGTTGTAACCTTCAGAACATTTTGTTGTAATCTTTTTCCATGCTACAGTCATTGTTGTACTGGAAAAGGTGTTCTGGTAGCATGGTACAGACAGGACAAAAACTCCTTCAACTGTTGAGCAGTGAAGATGACATTATTTCACAATTGTTCAATTGTTTATAAATTGTTCTCTAATTTTGATCTCCAGTGTATAGTCAGGTTGAAACACAGCGTTGTCACAGGCATGCTAATATTCAGCTTAGCAGTACTTACTCTTATGACATTTCTGTAAAACATTCATAAACTATATTGTAATATTCTCAGAAGTGTTCATTTAAACCAGAGTGAATTATAACTAAGCAGTTGAGGGTTAATGGCCTTGCTCTAGGGCCCAGCAGAGGCAGCTTGGTGGTGATGGGAATTGAACTCATTCTGATCAAAAGTCCAATACCTTAACCACTGAGCTACCACTTCCCAAAAACATGGTGAACATGAAGAACATGAAGAAGCCTGTACAAACAGTAACCCAAAGCTGTAAACCCTGCCTTCAACTTGCAAGAAAGTTTGGTGGAGCAGTGGCCTGATATCACAATGTGTCTAGTGATGCCTCAGTCACATGTTAAATGATCATACTGACCAGTAGACTCCTTTATCAAAACAACCACGTGGAGGTAATGATCGTTCATATTCCTTATGTCCATAGACCCAGATTCAAGCTCCGACAGAGCGCGCTTGATGTTTAACACAGTCTCCACTTGACCGTTATTCAACTGAAAGATCAAATAAACTAATTAGGTTCATCATAGCGCTGTTTTTGTGTTGAAATGATTGGTCAATGTTAAACAAACACTTAGAGGATTGCTGTACCTGATAGTGTCTTAATGATTTTGATATCATGACTTTGATATCTTTAATTTTGTTGACGTATCCAAAATGTATGTAGACATCTGCTGATTTGACTAGTTTCCCACTGACATAGCTGCGGTAAAAAAGATTTAATGATTAAAATATCTATCAAAACCAATATTTTAACTCATGGATATTGAAGAGATTTTAGGCTTCCCAAAGAAGTCTACATGGACCCCTGTCTGACTGGGAAACTTTACTGTGCCATATACTATACAGTACACTGTAATGGCTTCATTTTTGAGGTCAGACTGATGAGCCCTTAAGGGTGCTAGAGGGTGCCTTTTCTTCTAATAAATAGCTATACATTATATAAACAAAGATCTTTGATTTAGCCCCCCAATGCCATATAAAAGAAAAGGGAAAAAGAAAGGAAAAATACAATTGGAAAAACTTTTTAAAAATAAGTGCCAGCTTCAGGTTTCTTAATAGAGCTCACTGAATAGCTGTATTAGGCATTTACTACTATTATACATACATTTGTTTTGTTTCTTATTGTACTATAAATTTCACTGAACTAATCTTTGAAAATAAAACACGTTGTCTATTTTTCAAGTCATAATCACGTTCGATTTTTTCATCCTTCATTGGAAAATGTTTGGGCACCTCTAGTCTATAGTATAATATATGGAAATATATAACATTTCTGGAAATTTGTGATATCAATAGACATTTGGACCAGAGAAACCCACTTGGCAAATATCTTCAGTTTGAAGGCCTCAACATTTGCTATGCTGACGTAGTTCTTTTCTGGCTGGATGCGGACTGAGATGCTGGGTAATACTGAAAAAAAAAAAAATAAAATATTCACTGTCAATCACAACAAGAGGATCAGCCTGCACACAAAAAACCCTAGATGTTATAATTAAGTGTAAAGTGGCAGTTACCATATTCTTTGACCTCGAATTCAGTCACGGCAGTTGTAGTGAAGTTAGTAACATAATTTGCTTCAATTTTCCAGACCCCTAAACTAGGAACAGATTTTTTGCATAAGTAACAGATTCAAACTTTTAGCACAGATCACTGTCACTGATTGATGATTAATAATGTAACAAGGCCATGATTGGCCTTGTTACATTATTAATCATTACATTATTATTACATAATTGATTCATACTCAGGTTTCGCAGGTATTTTGAATGGCGGAACTATTGGTTTCACACCAATGATGTCATTTATCTCGATAACTTCCACTTTAAAGCCATTTGGGTCCTATAGTGCAACAACAGGTGTTCGTATATTGGTAAACGTGGTTCATAAAGTATAACGTCAGACATGAACGTGGTGAAAAACAGCTCACCCTGAACGTGAGAAAAACAGGTCTGCCAGTCATTCTCAGCTCTTCATTCAAAGAGTACACTCGCACCTCAACTGCACAACCATGAAACAGTAAGAGAAATACGTCTATGCATGTAGACATTTCTCTCTATGCTTTTTTTACATATTCACATCCAGCAAGAACTCTGAAAAATGCTACTTGCTTATTCACTGTACCATACGTACCTTCCTGTTCCGGGGTGTATAGTGGTTTATCAGTCTGGATGAAGAGAAAACCATTTTTGTGAATGATTGGTATTTTTATAGCATTGCTGAAGGTCAAAGATAGGGCCTGCAGGTAGAGACTAGTGATCTTTTGATCAATGTTTGGGAAAACCTGAGGGCAAAGAGTAGACCATATTATTACTGAGAAAGCAAGACATACTCTCGTGAAATGTTCTGCATTTCACACTACAAAAAACATATAATAAAAGTAACATATAAACATATTAATGAAATGTGAGCAGAGCTTCTTCTCTCAGTTGGAATGTTGAGCAGAATAATTTCTGGTGTTAACATTTTTAATAAATTGCAATCCCTCTGATTTCCAAAGTGAATTTTGACTCCAAATTTGCAAAAAACCCAGATTAAATATTAAAATATAATTAAATATTATTTAATTTTAAATAGTTTCATTTAATCAGCTTCTCAAAGCAGAGAAATGGGAGGTGTCACTGGTACCCGCAGAGTAGTTTTCTCTTGATAATTATTCTTGGCGTTGAGTGTCACAATTTGATTTGCATAAGTTTCATCAGTTGCCAGATTTTCTTTAAGTTTAAGGGTTACTTTGGTTTCTTCATTATAGCCAAACAACTGCACCACCACATTCTCAGACGCATCAACTCGCAGAACTTTGGGTGCTGTAATGAGGTACCTTAAAAAAAAAATGAAATCTCAATAAAAATGTGCTTGCTGCAGCGATAAAGCTTGTGCACAAAGTGTAATAATTGTTCAATATTATCACTAATAATAACACAATTCATACATTAATTCATTATTATTTATTTATTGAAAATTCATCATGGAATTCTTCATCGATTTAAAAATAATAGTGTACGGGTTTTTTCACTTACGTTTTATCCTGAGCTTCAGTCTCTGACAGCACATATATAACACAGAGCACAAATAAAAGACCCTTCATTGTGCTCGCTTAGATCCACTGAGAGAAAGATAAAGCTTAGATAAGTACAGCTGGTTTTTGACTTTCTTTTGCTTGTTTTTAGTTAATAATGAACCAGTGTTTCATGATGCAAGAGCACAAAATTAGTACACTGCAGCTAAAGGGGTGACTTTGTGGACCTTGGTCTAAACAACACACAGCGAATCCCCAAATGTGGACTGAGGGAAATAGTTTGAATGCTGTGCAAAAACTGTGCAGATTTTCTTTATGAATAACATCTCAGTATGTAAGTTTGGCTTTATTATAGAAATGTGTATGTAAATAATAATAATAATAATAATAATAGGAAGAAGAAGAAGAAAAAGAAGAAAATAGAAAAAGATAATATGAAGAACAAAACTACATCAGAAAAAGATGTAAAGAAGTAGAAGATGAAGATGATCAAGAAACCGAAGAACAGAAGATCTTGCATATATTTGTTTTGTTTTCTAATTTTATATAACTCTAGTAAGTTTAGTGTTACACCATGCCTAAAAACTCCATGGTCAGTACTAGTGCACACATTTAAGTTTGCAAGGTTTTGCACCAATAATATAATGGCTGCATGTGGTACAGTGGAACCAAACAGAAAAGTTTACTGCCATATTTGTTTTGATGCTTTTTTTCAATGTTGTGCAAATAATAAGTCATGTGATTTTCTGGACAGTATTGATTGCCTGAAAAAGAAGCCAAATGAGTTAAAGCTACAGCAAACATTTTAGCAAATTACACTTGTATGTCAATGACTTCCATTTTTGAAGATTAAAAAAGGGATTCCTTTTATTTCCAGTGTTTTCATTGGCTTTTTTAAATTATTTTTTTTAAATGATGTTAAAATAAACATTATAGTAAATAGATACATGTGGATTATTATTATTATTATTATTAATAATAAAGACATGAGCATACTAAATGTATTTTACAAAAATGAGCATACAGTGCGAATATTCAAAGAGTTTATTTCGGCAAAGAAAAAGTACATAATATAATAAAGCCAATTATTCTTATTTACGTTTTACATACATACACAAATAAAGTGACTGTTCAGTAAATTGCAGAAGTAGATTTTACAATTATATTCACATTACTGTACAAACCCTTACACATAATCATTTACAATTGTGCTCCTGATTTCTTTTCCCTCATCTGACGTGACATGCAGGTCAATAGATGGAGCCAGTGAGGCTTGAAAACTGCTCATTGCAGACCCCCTAATCCACCATCATTTTTAGGTTTTTATTAAAAAATAGTTTTGTGCCTATGTTTTTTCACCTATAGTGGGGGATTTGAACATGCTGTCACTTTTTTTGTTTGTTTTATTTTCACTGTAACATGTTGCATGCAAAGATGAATCGAGTACACACTTTGACCACCTCATTGACATTGCTCGCTCCTGGATGAGCCACACAGAACACATACTGTATCAGTAGACCCAAGGCTTCTACTGAGCACTTTCTGCTGTTTCTTGCTTTAAGAATTTAACACTAGGATCGTACAAAAAAACCCGCACTCTGGTTGCTCAAGTCACAACTTGAGCTCCTGTGCGTAAAGCACACCGAGTCTCCAGCACACAGCCAAAGAGCATGAACAAGACAGCATCCACTAAGGGGACGTGCAGCTTCGGATAAGCTCTGGGGGGCTGTAAAGTTTGAAACCAGAGGGGACCCTTTCACAGCCTCAAAGCACCATAGTGGGGATGTGGTGCACCAGCGAGGCAGGGTGAGGAACCGCTGCCATTTGAGGAGTAGGAGGAGGTGGGGAGGGGGTCTGCAACCCCACCACGGACCCAGAACTGGGTGGACGGTGCCTTGCGCTTTTCTGGTGCGCACGCAGACCGGCCAGCTGCGAGTATGCGCTTTGGCACACGTGGCATTTGTAGGGGCGCTCGCCGGTGTGCAGGCGCACGTGGTTGCGCAGCGTGGAGGACTGACTGAACCGGCGGTTGCAGAAGCGGCACACGAAGGGCTTATCGAGCGTGTGGATGCGCATGTGCGAGCGCAGGTTGCTGCGCGAGTTGAAGCCGCGGTGGCAGATCACGCAGCGCATGCGGCCCACCGTGCCCAGGGACGTGACAGACGACGAGGTGTCGCACACGTGGAAATCTTCTGTGAGTAAAAAAAACAGAGGAACAGAACTCCTCAGTAATGATTTTTTACATAGTGAACGGTGATTTTAACATTTTTAAAACTACACCACAGACACCAATGAAATCTTACCATTTTTATGTTTTTTCTGATGTTCCTCGTCTATGCCAGGGACCCCAGGGATGCCCAAAAAGGTGTTGTGTGAATTTCCATACCATACCAGAAGTTCCTGATCTGGTGGTATTGTCTAAAGAGAAAATCAGAAAATTATTATTTAGAAATAAAATATACATACAAATATATTATTATTATTATTATTATTATTATTATTATTATTATTATTATTATTATTATTATTATATTACCTCCACTGCTTTGTAGAATATGCTGCTTCCAATCTGCACCACCTCCAGGTTCTGCTCCTGCTCATTCCGAGCACATTTGATGTAAGTCATCCAGCTACGATGATCTTCTTGGCTGGCATCGATGAAGTAGCGCACTGTCCCGTCCTCATTAAAAACCTTGAAAACAAATATGAACATGACATGAACAAACGAACATCTCACACACCCTGTTCACTGACATCCAGAAGTCTCCTGATGCCCTCACCTCCCACATGAGGTTGTTGTTCTTGAAGAGGTCTACGTGTTCAGGTGCAATGACCCTGCCTGTGAAAGGTCCCATCTCGGTGCCTGCTTTAATCCATGTCTTGGAGAAGATGCCCAGACCTTCACCAGGGATGGAGCTCTGTGCGATGATCACCTCACTGGGTAATACCAGACTGGACAGCTTTTGCACCTCTGCAGAAAATATACAGAGGGAAAGAAGTTTATAAGTGAATGATATTTAACTTAATAAATTACATAGAGGTTTTCTATCACATCTGTGCATCTGGAAAAAAATCAATTATATATTTTCAATTAAACATTTTTTGGAAGCCATTTATCAAATGTGATGAAAGTGATGGTAAATGAGTTTGTGTATGTATGTATATAAATGTGTACAAAATAAAATTCCAAAAATGTATAATTCATTGCAGCTATACAACAACACACACATTGCATTCATTCATCCACAGGTTATTTATTGAAAAGCCTTTCAATTAATATGTTTCAATAAAAATAGGTGTCTAAAGCATTCTGCACGCTTTTTTCTCCAACATCCCACCACTGCATAAGAAAAGCCGCCCCCAAATCAATGTGAAATCGCTCTTTAAAAACGCTGAATGGGCAGATTTGTTCTGCTTTTCAATGGGAATGGGTATGAACATCTCCTCACGCTTTGAAAGAAAATGCCTCATTTCATACTTATCTATTAAAGGACCTTTTAGAAATAAATCTACCCTGGAAAAAAATGCATAACCGATTTTAGATGGGAAAAAAAATGGAAAAGAGATTAGACGGCTGACATGCGTGAACGGGGATCAGACCAAAACTTCACGCTGTAACAATGTCGGAACAGAAAACTTAAGAAAAAAGAAGAAAAAAAAAAGAAAACGGTTTAGGATACGGATGAAGAAAAGAAAGAGAGAGAGAAAGAAATAATAGAGCTTTTCTTTGCCTTTAATTCTTTCTCAATGCAAACTTTTTTTTAGGTCAATCCCATCATTAACCTTATGAATTTAATATCCTTATTTATGTCAACTCGTATTAGTCTGGGTTCAAATTGATCTGATTACACAATGTAAATATCACAAAATAACGAAAATAAATTTTGAGAAAATTTTTCTGTCCATTATTTTTACTTCTGTACAATAAAGACATAAATAAAATTATGTTTAAGAACAAAAAGGGTTTAATTTATGTTGATGGTTTGGTCGCGCTCAATATCATAATAATAATTATTATAAATCAAATAAAAATTTCACACAATTTTTGTACAATAATAATAATGAGCACCACAAATAAAAAATGCTTTACAGAAATGAAAGTTTTAGAACAGCATGATCTTTCTCTCTAAATAAAATTAAAGCCTATTATTTTCTTTTTAAACTAAAAAAATATATAAAAAAAAGGGGGTAGAAAATGTTAGTTGGAGAAAGTAGTGATATGACACTCACCTCCGGAGAAGGACTGAGCAAGAACCTCAGCAGTGAAGGCCGTTTTGGGTCCAGCGTTTTGGGTCTTCTCCTCGAACAGATGCTCCCCGAGCGCGTTCCTCCAACGTCCGTACAGGAAACTGTGCAGGATGTCTGAGGTGATAATGTCTGACAGAGCCAAAGTGTGTGGCTTAAATCCAGCCTTCAGGGCCAGAGCTTCAGCAGGCAACACGGAACCCATAATATCTAATCTCACACTGAATAAACAGCTTTAGGATGAAACGTCTCCTTAGCTGCAATGCTCACAAAAATAACAGTCTAATTTAGATATGCATATAAAATGTAGATTTTGTTAAAAATCTCTCTAAATCTGAGGTCGATCTTCCTCGTGGTGCTGAAGCTGTTTCTTTTTTGCAGGCTCCCGGTGGGTTTTATATAAGCGTTAGGGTCTGACCTGCGGTAATTAGTTATTAATGACCCACCCCTTGTGTGCTGTGTGTCTGTAGACTTGTTCTAGCACAGGGGGGAAACGCACGCTATTTATTGGGTAGCCATCAGGTGGGGGCAGTGTGTGTGTGTGTGTGTGTGTGTGTGTGTGTGTGTGTGTGTGTGTGTGTGTGTGTGTGTGTGTGTGTGTGTGTGTGTGTGTGTGCGTGCGTAAGTGTGTGTTCAAGCACTTTTTTTTTTTTAACTAAAATAAGCAGCCTCTCTGTCACACTTGTGAAAATGGCCCTCACTGGTGCTCCTGGCAGGGAAAACACTAAAGCACACCAGAGACACAACATGGAACCTCTGCATGAAAACAAGCTAGAAAGATGGATGGATTAACAGAAGGACAAAAAAAAATGATGGCACTTAGATTTTGGCAGAAAAAAAAAGTTAAGAAAAACTAACAGCATCTTATTTATAGGATTTTTTTTTTTTTGCTAATAGAGGAACATTTATTAAATTTAACAGCAAAGAAATTTCATAGAAATAATGAAATAATAATAAAATTAATTAATAAAAAATTATAAAAACATGGTCGGGGAGGGGGATGCGTTCATATTTTATAACTTTAGCAATTTGCTCATTTGCATTAAATCAACTTTGTAAAACCTCGTTATCGCATCTAAGAGTAAAAGAAACATTTTTTAAAATTATTTATTTATTTATTTATTTATTTATTTATTTATTTATTTATTTATTTATTTATTTATTATTTATTTTTTACAAAAGATTGAAGCATCGTCAAAACAACCGAATGCGACATCCAGGATCTAGTAAACATATCGAAATTAAAAGCAAATATTCCAGCTGAATAGATTTTAATGACGTTCTTAAACTATCATTAAATATGTAAAGCCGCTTGGGTCAAGTCTTTTATTTCGTCCTAATTTTCAGGCCAAAGTGATTTAATATTCATGGATATTAATTTAAAGTCTTTAGGTATTGTAAGAAGGGGGGAATATGGGCTTTTCTTTGAATAGCTCCACGTCTTTCTCCCTTCTCTTTTTCAAGGTTGATGGACTGAGCTTAAATGGGCCGATTTCCCCCCTTTTTTTCCAACAGGGAGGACATCTTTATTCCGTCCCCCGGCTTGCAGGGTTTCCCATTCAGCTTTCTCCGATGTAATGTCGGCCGCAAAAAATCAATCTTTCACGGTGTTCTTTGAGGGCGATTTGACATCCGTGCACTCGTGTTGGGGTGTTTTTTTCTTCTTCTTCTTTTGGGAGGACTACAAGGGGAAGGTCCGAAAAAAGTCTGGTCAAGGTTGGGGTATGTGAGAAAGAGAGGGAGGAGAGGAAAGAGTGAAACAGGACGGGACTTGAGCGCAAAGTAGAAAGAGGAGAAGAAAGGTGAAGAGAGTGATGATGGAGTAGACCTGAGAGGAGAGACAGAGACAGAGAGAAAAGAGAAATGAAAGACATGAGGAGACATGGAGACATTGAGCGAGAGACAGAGAAGGAGCTACAGTGAAAGAGAGAGAGAGAGAGAGAGAGAGAGAGAGAGAGAGAGAGAGAGAGAGAGAGAGAGAGAGAGAGAGAGAGAGACAGTAGGTGAGTGGCAGGGCATGAAAACAGATTAGGACTCAACAGCTGCTTTTTGAGGGACCTTAACTCCCCCCCCCCCCCCCCTCAAGGTTTCTCCCCTTATTAGGCACTTGCCCCTCCTCGGTGAATAGGATTTGCACACACTTAAATTGATTTATATTTATTATAATGAAATATTTATTGCATTTATTTGGTTTTATACAAAAGATGCCACAGTTTGTTCTTCTGAAATAAAAAAGCTGACACGAAACAAGCAAATGTGTTCGGCCACCTTACACATCAATTACAAATTCAGTTTTTTTTTAATAAATATAAATGCTCTGAAATCGTGAAGAACACTGCATATCATAAAACACAGACTATCGCGTGCACATTACGCATTTACAATTATATAGATATTATTGTTAGTTGTCACCACACGTGCGTAAAAGGCGCAAGTTAATTTCTTGTTTTAAGTTTTGAAATAAACCCAGACTGTTCACATAGACACACACACACACACACACACACACACACACACACACACACACACACACACACACACACACACACACACACACACTTATATGTGTTATATATGTAACTCTCATCCTCTTATTTCTATTGATTCGAAAATCTGGACACGGGGCTGAACGACTGAATGGCCACGACTCCGGAATTGATTCCACCATGCTCATATGAATACAGTAGCACTTCTGTAAGATCAGCTTTCCAAACACCTGTTTGAGGGGAAAAAAATAAACCATGCATTACTTAGAGGAACCGAATGACGCCGTTAAAAAAAAGTGCGCAAAACAGACCGAGAGATGAAGCCGAAACTGGTGAAACTGGTGCAAAAAAGTTGCTTAAGAAAAGTAATGTTAAGGAAAGAGGCTCGCACTTGAGCACTAAATCGCGGCTGAACGAGTTGGAATTAAAATTTAATTTGAAAATTAGATGCAAATGATGAGCGTGGATATAAATGTAAGCCCGATAATAGCGGGATAAGGAGACGTGCTCTTTGCGCGTAATGCACTTAGCATTCATGGCCTTATTCCTGCTTCCCAGAGCGCTTTAGTTCACACAAAGCAGCAAGCTGTTTCTGCCTGCTTTTTTTTTTATAACAAAAGAAAAGGGGACAAAAATCCGGGAATAATAGAGATTTGCAAATGTTTTTCAACTGATCTGACTCAATGAACAGTGGATTTTTTTAAAGAGAAATAGAAGAGTCTGCCTGCAGAGCTGAATTGGGAGCGTGGAGAAGAGGTGGGTTTTATATGGTTGGATATAAAATTTAATTAGCGTAGTACAGCCCTTGAAAGACAATAGGGGGTTCAATTCGTACCCAATCTGAATCTCACTTGGGATCCAGACCGCGGAAAGTCAAAAGAACTAGAGAGAGAAAAGGGCGAGCTTTAGCTCCTTTTTTTTTTTTTTAAAGACGAGCTTCAGAGAAAAGCGTGGAAAGGACCGAGGCGGACGGCAGGTGACTGGCACGCGTAAAAACAAGGGGGGACACTTTTGGCACACAGCTGATTATTTGAAAGAGAGAGGAGACACAGCAAAACAAAACCGAGGTTTCTTCAGGTCTGGCCCACTTAGACCAGCTGAGAAGGAGGAGAGCGAATGAAACAGAAAAAGGAGGACAAACAGATCGGAGACACCACACGCGCGCTCTTGGGAACGCACCCAAATGGTGGACTAACACCGCCGACCAGTATCATCACCCGACTATTTAATGCATATTCATCATCCCAGCTTTCTCTCTTTCCATCTCTCCCCCTCTCTTTTTTCTTTCTTCCTTTCTTTCTTTCCAAACAATAAAGCCGAAGCATCGGGCGTTTATTCACGAACGGACCGTGTTGCAGCACGTGCAGAAAAGAAACCCAGAGGAGCGTCCGCGTTTGGCTCGAGCGTTTTAATTACTCGCGCGAGCATGGGTTTAAGTGTATTGCTTTTGGGGTTTTTTTGTGAATGCAACAATATTTTGCAAACGAAAATATGCGCATTGAAGAATTGAAAATGCTAAATGAACACACCAAAAAAAAAAAAAAAAAAATCACCTGTTTTTCTTTTCTTTTCTTTTTTTTTTTTTTTTTTGGAGCAAAACTAAATTTGTTTGTGCAACCTGTTCATACACAAAGCCATTAATCGCAATGCACTTAGTATTCCCAATCTTAGTGTCCTCAATGTGCGACGGATATATTGTTCAAGAAGCATTGAAGCATTGCGCGCGCAGCGGTGCGACGTCTCCGTAGTCAGTGAAATGCAAGTAAAGCGCGAGAAGAACCGCAGAGCAGGAGCGCAATTACGAAATCTCAGAAAGCACACCAGAGAGCTAGAGTTTTCTCCAAAAACACACTGACCCTTAACATAAATTACAAATTCTTCCAGCATTAATATTATTTGTACCATTTATTCTTAACAGCCAGTTAATATTTCCCACATTGTTCCAATAACACATCTCCCAAATGAACCTGCTTGGACCTGTTGAAGTTGCCAAGGTTCTTCACAAGATTACGCAGAAGATTTTCTTTCTTGCTTTAAAACCTACCACACTTAAAAAAATACCTATCTGTAAAAACAAAACCTTTCACTTCCCCCAACAACATAGAGTTTAATTACTTCAGACTAGATGATGTAGTTAAAAGTGAGAGCTTTTAATTCACTGTGAATACCAGGGCTTTTTTTTTTTTTGCTTCTTCTTTTTCTTCTGTTTTCTGTTTTATACAGAAATGGTTCAGACCGATGAATAGTCTCTAGAGCAAAAGATGAAAATAAAGACCTCTATTACTTTTGATTGAAGAAATGTAGCCTTTCTGAGCAGATCTCCAAGTCTAGAAACATTATTAATCATCTTTACATGACATACAGCTAAAACACATGAAGAAAAAAGAAACATGTGGACGAAACATAGCATACACTTTTTTTTTCATGATAACATTTTGTATTTTATGGATCAATATATGAATTTAATCTTGAAGCGAATGCTGTTTAGGATTTGGAAACAGCTGCTGACATGGAGTCCATGAGAGACTGGGACAGATTTGCTCAGTGGGTGGACAAGACAATACTCAGTGGATTTAGCAAATCACCATGACAAATTATAAAAATGGGGAAAAGATAGTACTCAACACTAACAAGATGAAGATATTGATTTGGCGATTGTTTACGCATATTACAAAATTGCCCTAATACTGGCCATGTTGGCTGAATATGCTCATTCTGTCACCAATTTGTAATGACTTCATTAATGTACGAGTTTGCTGTTTATATAAAAAACAGAGATCTTCAGTACCATGCAATTTAATCAATGTGCATTAAGAGGAAAGGATTCCTGTATTATACACTATTGTAGTCAATGCAACACAAAGCAAAACTTTTCAGTATAAACCGTCTTTCAACTCCAAACTAAAAAAAAACAGCTCAGGGTAAGAAATGAAAAAACAAAACAAAACAAAAAAAAAACCATGCAGTTAGACAACACAAAGTAGACAAGCTACAGTTAAAACAGAAATTTTAGAAAGTAAACAGATAAACACTGGAAAGTGTGACATGAACAGGGTTAAGAAGAAGAATGGTATCGCACAAGTAAAAATGTTAACACAGTCAAATACAAAAGAAAAAGGAAATAAAGCAAGAAATATGGAAACAGTGCAAAGTGCTAATAAAAAAGAACTTTGAAATTAAGGGCATATATATATATATATATAAAAAAGCAAATATGAGTAAAATTCATTACTGTTTTTTTTTTTTTTACTTGCACTGTGTTAACAAAACAATTGTGAATAATTAACACAACGAAGCAGTTTGACAGAAATCCAGCTGTACATGTGCAACCTTGAGGCAGCAGTGTCAAGAAAAAAACATTGAGGGAAAAACCCTTTATAGAACCAGACTCAAATGCAAACCTTTCCATTTGGTCAAAAAAAGTACGAAAAGCAAGAAAAAAGTGAGAAAGTAGGATTATAGATCATTATTCGAAAACATTTGTAAAATGTGTTAGTTAGAATGTCAAACATTGTATGTCTAGTATGAATATATAGTATGTAAAAACAGCACTGGGATGTGCACAAAGCAGAATTTACCATCGCAACAGCAGTCCTCATATGGGATAAGCAGAGGACGTGAGTCCTGTGAGAGAATAAAGGAGAAGTGAGAGTAGATCATCAGGGTGAATATATATATATACACACATAAAAGGTCTTAGTGTAATAAAATAATTCTAGTTTTAGTTTCCTTAAGAAAAAGAAACACTCTGTGCCAGAGTTCTACAAAGCACCTTTATTTGCAACCTTCCATTTTATTTACACCATTTTTCAGTCTTTAATGTTCTTGACCTTTATTTAATCATAGCAAGAACGCTGGATCATAATACATGCAAACCAAAAACGACTGAACAAAATGATTCTGTGTGTCATTGAAAAAATGTTAACGATGAATTCAAATTATGGATTAAACAGCAATATGTTTTTGTTTCTATGAAAAATTAAGCAGAGTTTAAAAGTGCAAACTGCATCAACAGTCACACTTAATACCAGAAGCATAAAGTCGTTTTTTTCTGAATGATGTAGAAACATTATATCTTAATGCGGGTAGCACAGTACTTCTGCCATAAAATTAGTGGGAGATATTATTTGTTATCCGCAGTCTTCTACACATTTCTTATCATTAGGTTTATGTTTGTCATTTAAATGAAACAAATAAGCTGTGCTACATAGTAGTAAAAGGTCATTTTCAGGAGCAGAGCCTTGTGAAAAGCAGCATTAAGGGTCCATAGCCAGAATGTACACTGTTGCCTTTTTTCCCATAAACCTGCACCTGACAAAAGAATGAGACTGTCTGAAGAATATTTTTGATATGATATTAATAGCTGCAGACTCCAATTCTAAAATATTTACTACTTACTGCCCCAGTATTAAGCAATAAACTGGGGCTTAAAGTGTTTCTATATTAATATAAGCTCATCTACAACCAATATGCAATATATATATATATATATATATATATATATATATATATATATATATATATATATATATATATATATATATATATATATATATATATATATATATATAGCTGTAATTCCAACAATAAATAATTATTTATACAAATTACAATACTGACCAACACTTGTTTTTTAAATAGTCACAAGAATTTTAAATCACATTTTTGGCTTTAATGACAGCGTGCACTCATTGAGATCACACACACACACACACACACACACACACACACACACACACACACACACACACACACACACACACACACATATAAACACATACACGCACATACATATAAATACATATACACAGTTTACATGGTAATTTTAATATTGTTGATATTTTATTCCGAATGAAATTAAATGCATGTTAAATAAATAAATAGCAACTTATAAACTTATGTGTAGGTGTTTTCAGTGCAACTGGATTGTAATGTTTGGAGAAAACATGCTATAACATTACTTTTTTTTGGAGATACATACTGAAGAAATACTCACCGACACAAAATACCACTTACATAACTCGCAAGATTAATTGCAAAAAATTACTTACACTATTTATGGCTGATTAAAAAAAGAGACATAAACATTTGTTGTAAAATCTCAGAAGCAGCTGTGGATTGGTATGAAAATATTTCGGGCATTATTTTGTACAGTGTTTTTTTTTCCCTTTGATAAATAAATACAGGACATCCCTATAAGCCTATTTGCTGATTTGCGGATGCTGGAGTCAGTCAGTTTTGGGTCCACGGAGTGCAAGTGCTGTTTGGGAAGCTTGTTATGAGCATTAACAGAAATACATAAGACGAGCCTTTGATAAGAAAAGATAAAAGCTAGCAAACATGACCTCACATTTACATACTCTGGCTATCATTTATCTAAAAAGGGTAGTCACTGATCTTTTTTTTTTTTTTTTTTTTTTTCATAATTCACGTGATTGTGACATTTACAAGACGAGAAAAATGTGGTAAATGCGCTCTCAAAACAAAAGCGCTTTTATTCCACAATCAGTGCTTACAGACCCTTGTTCAAAGTTTTTCAGCACAAGTCAATTTAATGTCTAATGCACTTAAGAGGCACAATTCAATATTCAAGGCAGCCAAAAGAGGTCCACTGTGAGCAATAGAAAAAAAAAAAAGTCAAGAACTAAAAGCAAAATCCCCATTTATCCCACCAGCAGCTAAATTTTTAATCTGTGGTTATCTTGCTCAAGGTCAGAGAAATAAATGCATGTTCTTATGTATTTACAGTTCCACTTAAGAAGATATTTCCTGCCCTAATCTATCTGCTTTTATTACTGCTTGGCACCACTCTCACTATTCAATTAAGAGACACCTTCTGGGTCATTACCGAATAAATACTCATTTGCTATTGATGCCAAATGCGCTTTTAGCAATGGCTTCTTCATGACTATTAGTGTAGTGTGCATACAGTGCAGCTGCCCCAGCAATTCCCATGCTACCCTTCTCATATTGTGGGCCCTCCCTCTCTCTTTCTCTCTCTGGCTTCCTGTCTCTAACTTTTAAAATGCCCACTTAGCTCTCCCGCATTGAACATCAATTTTAAGTTGTTGTCATCTGATGTGTAATTACTGGTAAAGGCTTGCCGACTGACATCATTTCTGCTCTGACCACAGGGTAAAGTGGGGTGGCACTTGCATGCCGCTCAAGCCACAGGACAGATTAGCTTTTTTTCTTCTAAAAACAACTCATTGCAACACTCATTTTTGAACTCTAACTCCATTAATAACCCTTCAGAAATTAATTTTGTTTTAAGATCTTGCCAGAATGTTTTCAGGGTTGTTAATTGATGGCCTCTGAGCAACATCAAGGATTATGAGAAAGGCTAAAAACATTTAGAAAACCCAAGACCAATTTGGCAACAATTAAATGAAATTGTTGGTCATGTAACATTCAAAAAATATCCCCAGGAGTACAAAATGTAGTTTTTTTCATCCTGCTCTCACAAGAATAACATTTTCTGCTAGACATTTGTATTAAATGTGATAACCCTGGTGTACAAATTGCTGTCCGTTGTTATGCAGAGGTGAATATAGTAAAGGCACAAGATCACCCAGTCTGACATGGCCTTATAAAAGGGCTGCAACTCCTCTCTACATTTTCTCCTAACGTCCATGAAAATCAGAGACAAAACCAGACACTGTTCCCAGTACAGAGGAGAAAGAAACACCAGCAGTGTATGCCTCCCCTCTTCACGACCTGTGTGTGGGGGGTAGCAATTAACCACCAGGCAAAACACAATCATTTCAGCCAAGAGACAGAAGAAAAAAATTCAAGCGTATCCCCCTTATTTGCAGCTTGGCAGATTGCACCTCTTTTCATCCCACGCTTTCACAAATCAGTTTCTATTATTCTGCAAAGGACAGTCAAAGCCCAGACAGCAGCCCCTTTTTCAGCCGTAGCTCAAAAGAGGCAGCCAGATATGTCCGAACATCAATTACATGTTTGTTCACTTTTGGGTGACACTCGGTTGACCCCTGGAGAACCTACACTGAAAAGGCCGCAAAAAAAGTCTCCTCCTCCTGTTGGGCCTTTCCCGATGCCAATAGACTACCCTTGGGCCATTAACCCATTGTCAACCAAATGCAACTTCTGCATTAATGAACCTATTATGAGGTCTGAAGTCAGAGAATGAGAAAAATAAAGACACCAACTATTCAATTCATGAAGTAGGCCTTGGCGAGAAGACATAATAAGAGACTCTTATTGAACCAGGTTTAAGGAGCCAAAAAGAGCACAAACACTGAACAAAAATCTGAGTAAGAATTGAAAAAATCGTTAAGTCTGGTCTGTGTGCAGAAGTTATTTTAGCTGGCAACACGAGGTAACCGATATATTATTTTTAAAATGCACTAAAATTGATCAATAAAACACATTAAAAAAGTAGTCGAAATGCCCGGTGAATTGCTCTTATTCCAGAAAAAAGATAGGAATATCGGTCACCTGTAATACTTATTGATACTTTAGTGCATTCTTACACATTAAACTTTGCTCATTTGTGCTGATTCTGCAGGTTGTTGGGCACCTCCAGCTCTGGTAAGTGTGCTCCAGAGAGGGCTCAGGATGATGCAAGCAGGAGGGCCATGGCGCCGGCTGTGTGTGGTATCGTAAAGACATTAATCACTCCTGGCCAAAAGCCTCTGCTGACAGCGCCCAGACCGGCTGACTTCCATCCATATTGGCTTGTTTCTTATGTTAATGCAGGGATGGGGCCCACTGAAAATCACCCCTATTTGTCCCATTCTCCACCACACAGAGGAGACTTGACATTTCTACTACTTTTTTAAAGCATTATCATAGGTGGAGCTGCCACCCAACCATCCATCCTCCACCCTGCAACACAAACATAAGCACTGGCGCATCTTGCTCGCTCACTGCGACCAATGGCCCATTCCTAAATGGTCAATGACTTTTAAATAGCAGGCAATAGAGTGAGCATGAATGGCAAACCAGCTAATTTGACTCTGTCATTCCCTCATTCGAGTCCATTGCCTTGAAAACGGCTCTCATTAAAAACCCGAGGCAATCTTCCAGATGATTGAGGGCTGTTATTATGAACCTCAAACAATTAATGTCACATTACTTTAAATGCATTATCCCCTTCATTAGGCATTTTACGTTGAGACCCAATGGAACTTTTAAAAGCCGTATCTACATGAACAGAGCTAGGAATGGAGGAAAAGAGAAAGAATGAAACACAGAAAGAGAGAGAGATGGCCACCCAGGTGCTCCTGTCTCATTATTTAAACCTGAAATGACTTCCTTTACAAGAGGTGAAGTGGGGAAAAAAAATCTGCATATTGGAAAAGATTAACATAATAAAAGCCTTTAGAAAGTATATAGTTAGAAAATATAACCCTGCACTTGTCATTTATGATAACGGCAAGAGGAAATCAGATCTTGTACAGAATAAATGGGAATTGAAGGCTTGCAAAGGCACTAGTGAGGTTTTTTTTTTTGTATTTCAATTTTTCCCCATTTCGAACCATGACTTGCTTTTCAGTCCATTTCAGTCCATGTCTTGATTTCAGAGCTCTGCTCTTTTTTATTTCTGAATGTTGACACATTTCTTTCCAGTTTTAAAAGAGGTGACATAGCTTTGAAATACTGAAATCATTTTGTACTTCACATTGAAATGACTGCTATTCTAAAAGATAACATTTCCGAATGTGCACAAGGATCAGGAGCAAGCAGATTAGAGGAGGAATCTATCAAATGATTCATTAAAATTTCATGAACGTTTACATTTTTTGGACATTTTCATTAAACAGCACTACAATGCAGACAGGAATACAGTATCTCTGTCACATAGTCTCACAATATCCCACTGAATGTTAGCCACCTACTGTATGTTTGGATAGAAATAAAGAGGTAATATTCTGTATTTGTGATTGTGTGAGTGTTTTTAAAGCACGAGAACAATTTATGAGATGCCTCAATCAATATCTACTTGCAGGTTGGCAGTATATTGGGATTGGGTAAATTGAGAACGCTTCACTTACTTTTGATATTCCATCACTTCAAGCTGGTTACCTACTGTGAAGATGGAGGCTGAAGTTGAAACAGAAAAGAGTGGGGAGAAAGAGCGAGATTGGATGAGAAAGAGAATAAGAGATAAAGAGAGAGAGATAGAGAGAGAGAGAGAGAGAGAGAGAGAGAGAGAGAGAGAGAGAGAGAGAGAGAGAGAGAGAGAGGAGAGGGAGAAAGAGAGAGAGAGAGATTAGATCACAAGTTAATCAAACTTTTCATCTCCTTTAAGAAACTTAATACAAAAACAAATTTAGTGACCAGGGTGCCAAAGCCCTAAATTGAGAGGGTATTGACGCAGGACTGATTCAATGAAAATGGAATGGGATGGTTTTGTCAATATTTTCTATAACAGACTCTCAGGAGGAGCCCAGTGCAGCCGCGAGTTCACTTGCATACACAATATATCTAGACAGATTTAACCGTGGATGCTGAAAGACACTGGATGCAAATAGATTAGATAGCAAGCTGGATTCATGTTTCATGCTGTCTTCACACTTACCAATGCACTATGTGAAGCCAAGCGATAGAAGGTTCTGGAGGTGCTTAACTGTGTAACTTCTGTATATTTTTTTTTATTATTTCACCCCAGACAGAGAAGAGTTTGAGGTGGGTCAAGTAAAATATAAAGAGCCCTTGAAACTGACCACTGGCAATACTGCAGAGTTGAAAATGGAACTCATTGGACAGTTGAACTGAGAGATCAATGGAAACAGGTAAATAAACAGGTAAAGATAATCCAGCGCTCGAGTCTGACTGAAACACACCCGACAACACGATCAAAAGTGAGGTGTCCGTACAGAACAAAATACTTCCCTTGCCTTTTCTGTTATACTACATGGTCATAGTTATATGGACCCTTCCCCAATCTGTTGCCACAATGCTAGTGCAATATCGTCTAGAACAGGGGTCACCAACTTTTTTGAAACTGAGAGCTACTTCTTGGGTACCAATCAATGTGAAGGGCTACCAGTTTGATACACACTACTAAAATAAAAGATTTGCTCAATTTACCTTTAATTATATGTGATTATAAATAATTTTCACTAGCCAATTTTTTAACGAATCATGCACTACGTTGCATCGTGTTTGTACAGATTATCAATTACATAACATTCAAAAACTTGGACACCAGCTAGCTCTAATCTAATACAAAACATGCAATGTTTGCACCAATGCAAGTGTGATTTAAAAAAGAATAGCAACAAAAAAAAATTTTTATGCAGCTCACCGGTAAGTGGCAATATCGTGAGCTATTTTTTTTTAGAAAAGGCCAGCGGGCAATTCATGTAGTCCTTTCGGGCGATCCTTGTTGGTGACCCCTGGTCTGGAATATCTTGATGCTGTCCAGTTATTTCTCTTCACTATAAAAAATGAGGCCAAAAAGTTCCAACATGACCTCGTACACAAAACTAGGTAGCAAAGCAGTGGTTAAGGTATTGAAGTTTGTATCTGAAGGTAGTAAGTTCAAATCCCAGCCGAACAAGCTGCCACTTCTTGGCCCCCAAGCAAGGCCCCAACCCCATAGCTGCTCGTATGAGTGAGATAAATGTAAGTTGTAAATGTAAGTGCCTATTAAATGCCATAAATGTAAATATGAGTGTAAGACATGGGTTGCTGGGGCTGATATATAAGAATTCAAGTAGTCCAATCCCTGTATTTACCCCACTGAACATTTTTGGGATGAGCTGGAATGGTGACTGTGTGCCAGACCTTCTCACCTGACACATAGACCAACCTCACTTGCAGGATGAGTACAAATCCCCATAGCTACCTGTCCATAGTGTGCTGAATAGCCTTGTTAGAAGAGACAAAGTGTTTCTATTTTTCTATATATATTTCCTGTTCTGCTTTCAAGGTTGAAAATAAACGGTAATATAATTTAAACAGTAATCTTATTCTAATGTGCAACTATTCACTCTGCTACACCAATATCTCTCTGGTTAACATTCTTAAAAAAATACAAGAGAGCATGTAAATAAGTATTCTTTTTAATAGGTACCAGATTTGACAGTAAAATGTTTACAGTAATGATTGTCACATGCATTTTGTGACAGTGTTTGTGTTTATACACACACACACATGCTAATCGAATCAATTAATTTAACTTCTAATTTAACATGCTAAAATAAACGTGGATAATCCTCATCCTGTAATAGCGCTCAATATCAGACCCATGCTGTTCAGGAATTTCTACAGCATCCAAGAGGTGAAACAAACTGAAAAGCAAGATTCAACTGCTTTCTATAATCTCCCTTTTGAAATTTCCTTCATTTTAAATCCTACACCAGCCTCCTCACACTGAGTCGAATGTGAAGTTAATCCACTGCATACTCGATTCTGCTTTTTTCCCGCATTATAACAGCACCTCTCCTCTTTTCTCTCTACCACAGTGTGTATCCTCCCATGATAAGCTTTTCAGGAATCTTAATATATGAAAAGATATCATTTAGTAGAAGACCCCAAGGACTGTGTGGTCATAGTGCACAATAGCATTTTAGTGCATAATAGTATTTCACTCAATGGTGACTTAAAAGTGTCTCCATCCCTCTGTCTGTATCTCAGAAAGCAGAATGGCTGTTTAAGACTTAGTAGTTCTTTTTTCTCTCTCTGGTCTTTAAGAAAGAATGTAAGAGCTTGCAAATGCTCAGCCTTATTCTATTTCCTATTTCTAAGAAACTAAAAAAACACCGTCCTTTGCTGCCTGTCTTATGAAAATCAAAGAACAGACATATATGCTGCACATATCAAAAAATATATGTAAAGTTTACTTATAGTATCTCATCAGGCATGTCATGACCTGAAGATTCTCATATGAAATTTGAATGAGGTTGGTTGATATATTATGAACAGAAAAGTTGATCGAACTTTCACTCACACTTGCATTATGGTGAGAAGAACTTTATAGCCAGGAAAAATCAGTGTCCAAATCAATAAAGTGTGCAAATACCTCTATAGGCTTCTAAACACTGTTAGGGTACAGTGTATGTAAGTCTCCAGCATCTCTGGAACCTGAAGCGCTAAATACAATGTCCCTTTCATTATACTGGCCACGCAACTCCCATGAGGGAGGCAACAGCAATCAGAAACCCAACCCCAGTTAGAGGAAATTTTGCTCTCACTCCAGCTTCTTCACTGACCCCATGGTGTGATGTCCGTGACATGGCTGACCTTATACCTGCCCTGGTCATACACCTGGCCTAGAGGCCAGATGCCACTAATAGATGAGATAAAGCATATAAGTAATATATTCTCACTGCTTAATGTATTGGTATGTTTGTGTGAGCAGTATAACTTTGGCTCAGATTTTACCAAAGAAGTGACACTTTTTGTATAATAGTTTGCTAATAGGGTGCAAATGGCATAACTGATTGTGCCCTAAAGCAATAAAAAAAAAGCTTAAATCAAACAAAGTGTAATTCATTTAATCAATAATAAAATATTTCATCAAAATTAAATTGACAATTTTGTAGCAGTCTATGGCCACAGTCAATGACATGAAGGACATCATAAACATAATGTCCTAAAGAGAATTCTTTTTCTCAATAATCTATCATTTTGTATTTTCATATGCAGAAGTATGATTAATGCTTTTAACAGACCAAGGACAGACTCAACCGGTTACTAAAATCTGTCTGCAAAAAAATTGGGAAGGCCTCCCTAGATAAATCTACCCCATTTTCGACAAAAAGAAGAGCATTACAAAGAGACCTAAATGAAAACAAAATTACTTAAGATAGGTATCTGGCTGAAATGATAACATATAAAAGCTTTGAGATGAAAAGAAGAAGGAAAAAAAAAATAACAGTTGCACTTCTCAGAAGAAATCCACAATTTGATCTCGTGAATATATTCTCCCATCTTATTACCTTCGCTCTTCCCTTTTATTCATCTACGTATCTTTATTTAAAATGACTCAATTACACAGAACCCTGTGGTGAAAATTACACATGTTTCCCCTATATTTCCTTTTTGGGACTGGGACGGGGGACCTTAGGTTGCCCCTGCCCTATCCCCCCCCCCCTCCCACTTTGTCCCCCCTCTTCTTTCTCACCACCTTTTTTTTTGCTCCATCTGTTGCAAAATGCATGCTGATTATGCAGTGATAGTCTGCACCAGAGGAAAAAAAAAATCAGAAAAGGAAAATCTGTATACATATGTATGCATGTGTGTGTGTGATCAGATTTCTTTAAACAATTAGTGATCTCTTATAATGTTTGGTAAGCTATTAAAAATGAATCGAGTACCGTTTCTTCAAATAGAAAGATCGCATTGTTTATTTTAAGTAAGTGATAAAACTTATTCAAGATGCCATTTATTTCATTAAAGACCAAAAAAAAAACCCCAAAAAACCCGAGTGATGATACCTCAGTGTAATCATTTAGTGCATCAGTGTAGTAACTGATTATTAAGAGTATCTGCTATAAATCATTAATTATCAAGAAATCAAAAATTATATTAGATAGATTTGGTCATGCCACCAAAATCATTGGAGTTGTTATTGAATAAACGCTCGAGACAGTTTTTAATTAGCTCTGCGCACAATGCACCGCATAACAGGGCAAAGACTAATGCACGCCATGCCGAGGCATACTTTACTTGCCATAAACTGCTTTATTATAACAGACAATCAAATCGGCTGCTTTTTAAACGGTTAAAATATATTTTCCTTCCTCAAAGGATATCACTTATATTTGTCTATATATGCAACCAATTCTTTTCAGACTATTAACATCCTTGGTTTATCCATTCTTCTCCACTAATGGAAGCCTGCATGTCCTTGAAACAGTTTTCTAAGGAAGTCAGTCCATTTTCCAGATAAGTAGCGTTTTAGTGCAGTCATTATGCCTTTCTGTGTTACATCTCATTTGTTAGCAGTAATTGGCTTACTATTGTCTATTCCAAACTACAAGTATTCACTCTCTCGTTCTGTTATTTATTTCTACCTTTTAGAAACATGTGACTTTAACAGACTGTCTCTCATATTGTCTGAGTCCCATCTGGAAATGCCTGAATAGTCAAGATGCATCATGCAGCCATTGATGACATTTATTTTCCACTCATTTGGATGTTTTTTTTTTTTTCTGGAACAGGAGAGGAGCTGAGGGGATACATAAGGATTGGGAATGCACTGATGTCAGATGTGTCCCACTAAGGCACTCTTATGCTTGCATTTGGCATGCTTTTGTTTGAAGAGCTCTTTATTGACCATTGACCATTTTCCACTTGGCAAAGCCTTTTTATACACATCTGATCAAGCCCTTAGTAAACATAAACATGACATATGCTCTAATGAGCAGAAACACGTATATGCATAATAAAAGACATACAATTGAGTGCACATATGCAAAAGATAATTCAATGCACAAATATTTGGATCTGGGTTAAAAAAATAAAAAAGAAAAGAAAAGAAAGAAAAACTCACATGAGACACACAAACAAGTGCACACTCAATCATTAAACAATACAGCCAGTAGATTGACCATTTCTAACATCCATTCCCAGTTCTAATAACTACAAGCCCTATTGGCGATCTCAAGTGCAACTGCTTTAGCCTTGGCTCACAAAAAATAATCATTGTTACAACCGAGCAGGCAAACAAACTACCGGACTCTGGAGAATTGAAAAGTCCCCACAAGTGAATTGAGCATATTGATTAGGATAGGCTGGTGTTGCATTATTACCACCCCAGGGTGTGGTAGAGGCGAAAGCCATTGAAGAACCAAGCAGCTGGCGAGAGGTTAGAGACCTCTTTAGCCCCCTCGCTTGCTCGCCCTCAAACATACACTTACTGCCATTCAGGCTCTGGTCAATAGTTGACACTACACTCACACTCCAGTTCATATAAGTGGGGTCCTAGTAAGTGTTTAGACTAGATCGGGGCTGAGAATCAGACCAACCTCTCTGCAGGAGGGAGATCGAGAAACAGAAGAGCTGACATCCGTCTGATTGATATACGTATATCATTGTTAGAGAGGCCCAGAGAACTAGTCTGTTGATTTGATGAGAAAAAAAAGCTTGAATATATTCAAATGCATTTAAAAAGAAGTGTGGCAAATGGAAATGGTTGGGGTAGTGTGTAACAGGAAAGAAGTAAAACGAGCCAATTTACTGGCAGCTCACTGCAATCTTGTGGAATATTAATATTTCAGGATTGTGCAGAAATTACAGTAAGTGCCAAAATGCTTTATGCCCCAAGGCACCGCTTAGAAAAATAATGGTTGATAATGTGCTCCTTAGAGTATTACTATGGATTAAACTTAAAGCCAGATACTCATTTAAATGCACCATTTTTACACAAAAGATTACGTCCAGCAAGAGATGTATTCACTTAATACTTAAAGCTAACATTTTTTGAATAAAATCTGTACATTATGTGTTATTAAACTCCTAAACATCCCTTAAAAACATTTGAATTATGATTTGATTTCACTTATAGGTGTCAATCATTTTTGCATAAAAAACCTTTCCTTATCATCTTTAAGAGATGTCACTGATAGATTTATAAAAGGATAGATAAGAGAAAAAAAACAACTGGCTGGCTGGCAGAAATGTGTTTTTTGACCCACATTACATTTACATAACATTTACGGCATTTAGCAGACGCCCGTGTCCAAAGCGACGTACAAAAGTGCTTTGAGTCTCTATCAATGAATAAATCTACACTGGTATGCTAGATTACAAACTTAAGATCAATCAGAAGACAACTCTGTTGTTAGGGTTTTTTTTTTTTTTTAATATTATTAATTACAGTAATTCATTAATTTTTTATAAACAAAGCAAATGCACTCACTATGCCCTTTGATTGTGTGTGCATTGGTAAAGCACATCTCGGGTGGTAGTGAGGTCCTTTATGTTAGAAGTGTATAAATAACCAACCTACCATTTAAAATTATTTTGATTTATTTGTTTTTCTATAGCTATCAATCTAAATGGCTTTATGGCTTCAATAAATAGTCAAAATATTATTTTATGCACTTAAATGATAATTCCAGTATTTCATCAGTTGGAACATGTTCATTAAGGGTTTTGGTAGAATTGATTTTACAAATTATTCAAAAGGGATCCCATTCTGTGGAAAGTTTTAGAACCTCTTGGACATGATTATTTCTAATTAATCCTCTGCTCATCAAGGGCGATAAATTGTCAGGTCTGGAATTTAATTAGTTTTTGTTGGACATTTTATTGATTATATTAACTGCAGTAATAGAGCATTGAGGTGAAAAATAATAGAAAAATGAGTTGGTCTATTCCGAAGCAAATTAGAAACTGCAACTGAAAGCGTTTTATTTGCAGTAGCACATAATAATGTTCAAAATCATCCTTCAGGCATTTTTTAAAGAGCCATAGCTCCCTGAATTTAATAAAGGGAGTATGTAGTTTGAGTTAGAAATGGAGGAGAAGGGGGAGAAGAAGAAGACTTGTAAAGAAAACCTCATCAAAACATAAGGCATGATAGAGAGTGGTACTGATCATAAATCAGCTCAATAAGACTTCTTAAACATCAGGGAAATCAGAGACATCCCTAGTGCCCTAGTAGGTGAACAGGTGAGTAATCTGATGGTTGGGAATGAAGAGTGCTTCATGGCCTGATAAGATCTACCAGTGCCCTGCAGAACAGAGGAACACTAGGGCTTTATCAGTGGCCCCACACGTGGCCTAAAGGAAAAGATCTGTAACCTTGATAATGCCTCACTGATATTTTACACTGATATTTACTCGATATAACCGTGGCAAGCCACATTTTCTTTCCATAAGAAAACTGATTCGAACTCTCTCAGATACATAAGGAGGCAGCAAACAATAAAACATACATAAACCATGTATAATCTTTGCCCTCAAAAATGACTATATTGTACATATAGAGATGTCTCAAATCAATGATGACATCAAGTCATGTTTTATGTTTTTTGATTCAGCCTTTTCTTCCTCTTCTGAATGTCTCCTGACCCCAGTTTGGTTCTATAAGAGCAGAGAGTGTGACTAATGTCTGAACCCTGTGTCAAAAAGCCATCTCCTCTTCATAACCACACAGCCCTGGCTCAGGACTTAGGTTACCGCGGCCAAACACTCTCATTTAGGACCTGATTGCCCACTATGATTGTTCTCCAGCTTTGGTGGAATCTGGTGCACAGTGAAGAGGTCAACAAACTAGGACCTTGGCACATGAAGGTCAGCTGGGATTGAATGTCTTGGGGGAGAAGGAGGAGGGAGAGAGAGAGAGAGAGAGAGAGAGAGAGAAAGTGAGAGAGAGAGAGAGAGAGAGAGAGAGAGAGAGAGAGAGAGAGAGAGAGAGAGAGAGAGTCAGAGAGTCCATATGGCTTGCTGATTTCATCTGAATCGCCACATCTAATGTTTCCCCTGTGATATGTTGGCCCATTAGGAAAGAGTAAAAACACACATTGTTTTGTTTTAACTTGACCCCTGTGGTAAAATGGTAGAATAAGAGGGTGAGAGTATTATAGTATATCTGTACTGAAGAAATGTGTTAATTTCTTTGTGGGTTTGAACATAATATTTTGGGTGATTTGAGTTGATTATATTCTATTTACTGCAGTGTTTTCTTTCCAGAAATAAATTCTTGGACCAGTATTTTATGTTTTACAGTATATTAAAGCATCCTGATCATAATTTTATTAATCAGTTTGTTTAATTACTGGTGAGTTTAAAGAATAGATATCTACTGCAAGAATTTCATAACATTGTTTCTGAGAAGCATTGAAGTACAGTAGGGAAACATTGTATAAAACTCTTTCGACACTGCAGGTAGACTCACAACACAATAAAAATGTAACTTGTTGCAGAATAAATAAAAAAAACAAACAATATATTTAATGTAAATTTATTACTAGACAAAGCACTAAAAAAAGTTTAAAGGTTTTCTTGCTGATGCATGTACAACTACCTAGTTATGTAGATTAATTAGTAATAATTGATACTACTACTACTTCTTTTTCTTTCAGCTTCTCCCATTAGGGTCGCCACAGCGGATCATCCGTCTCCAAATCCCCCTTTCCTCTACATCTGCCTCTTTTAAACCAACTACCTTGGACTTTATAGGAGATAAATGTTCTATATATTCATTCATTCATTCATTCATTTTCTCCCGCTTATCTGTAATTCGGGTCGCGGGGGCAGAAGTCTAAGCAGGCCCCTGCCTTCGACTACCGCCCAATCCTCAAAGCACCGTCCCTTACGGTCCCTCCTGCAGGTGGTGAGCCCACGGGAAGGCGGCCCCACGTCACTCCGACGTCACGGACCTTGATATTTCCCTCGTAAGGGACATGTTCTATATATATTTTTCTTAAAAAAAAAAAAACCCTCTCAATTCCTAAAGTTTTACATATGATTAGAGTCCACACATGCAAGTGTACTAGGAAAATGTTATTCTCTGAGAACAGCTTTTGTAATAAAGCAATCCATCATTTATTAAACCGATCAGGGTTCCTAGCAATTACTAGTCACAGTATTTATGATCATTTAAGCATTTTTATTAAGTTAACTTATTTATATATTCAAAAAATGTTGAGCATCTGATGAGGAATATGTAAAGAGACTTGCCTTCCTTGTTGACCAATCAAAACAAGTGTAGAGGAAGTATCTAAGAATCTTTGTATATACAATCACTTCATACTACCCTATAGGCCTTTTTTTTTGGACGTTGGTCTGACATTTGTATTTACAGATATGGTTAAGGAGCACTGAGGAATTGTGCAGTGAAACAGAACTAATGCAAGGCCACACACTGTAATTATACACCTACAAAGCAATCTATATATAAGCCGTACCCTATAAAACAATTAATATGTAATACAATGAACAGTGGGTGCAACTAATCAAGTGGCCTCCAAGAGTATTATCAAAATGACGATATTACAATGAAATGTTTGTATATATTGTAAAGTGATTTTAAGTAAATAATCCATGACCACAGAAAAAACGACACTTGAGAGCTGCGTCGAAAATGCTTGCATTGTTCACGCTCTGAATCATGTGTAAAATCCTACCAATAGGCAGCAGGGATGCAGGGAGTATGGCCCGTTGATGAACATGACTTGATGTCATCATTAATTTGAGACATCTCTATATGTACAATATAGTCATTTTTGAGGGCAAAGATTATACATGGACGTTCCCTTCCAGGAACTCGAGCTGCATCGAAAATGCTTTGGGAACGAGTGTCCAATCACGCCATACTGACCAGTCCCTGCCGTGTGTTTGAGCACAACCGGCATGCAGGACGGAGAAGCCGGGAGTGGTTCTGATGTTGGGGTCATAAACCCAGACAAAGGTCAGCGGGGTGGACCAGCCCGCATCGTTACAAATGTCCTGGAGTGAAACTCCAGCGGACCAGGCAATAGAGGCCGCCATTCCCCAGGTGGAATGAGCCTTAACTCCAAAAGGAGTGGGTAGACCAGAGGACTCATAACACAGACAAATGGCATCCACAATCCATCTACTGAGCATCTGCTAATTAGCTGGAAAACCTTTCTTATGAGGGCCATAGCAGACGAACTGCTGCTCCGACTTCCTCCAAGGACTAGTCCTATAGAGGTATGTGTCTAGTGACCACACTGGACACAGTCGATTTTGCTTTTTTTGGTTAGGGGCTAGGAAAGAAGGAGGCCAGAATGGCTGCAAAATGACAGGACATGAGGGAGCCGCAGGCACCTTAGGCACATACCTCATTTTAGGGTAAAGGATTGCCAGGAGAAAAGTGGTCTTAACCGACAGATACCTAAGGGCCACCTCAGCCAAGGGCTCGAAGGGGGGCTCAGATAGAGCCGCCAGCACAACGGCAAAGTCCCACACAGGCACTCTGGGTCTTGTCCCCGGCCTCAGCCTCAGAGTGCTGCATAAGAAACGTGTCACGAGGGGGTGTTTCCCCAGCAACTGCTCCGCTAGCGGTGTACAATAAGCCGCGATAGCGAACATGTAAACCTTCAGGGTTGATAGAGCCAATCCTGTGGCAAACTGTTCCTGCAGGAACTCCAAAACTAAACGGACCGGGCAGTTAACTGGGTCCAACTGGTGTTGCTCACACCATGTGGTGAACAGATGCCACTTAGTGGCATTCAACCTCTGCGTAAAGGGAGCTCTGGAATGGAGAATGGTCTCTACTACCTCAGTAGAGAGACCAGTTGCTAGGAACTGCACCCCCTCAGGGGCCACAGCCACAACTTCCATAACTCTGGGTGGGGGTGAACCAGGGTTCCCCCTGCCTGTGAGAGGAGATCCCTCCTGGGAGGAATTTCCCAAGGAGGTCCCTCGAGGAGGGACAGCAGGTCTGTAAACCACGGGAGAAGACAAGCTCCTTCCTGGCGGATTCTCTCCAGAACTCCCGGGAGCAGGGCGATTGGGGAAAGGAATACAGATGTAGCCTCAGCCACGTCTGCAACATGGGTGAGAGAGGGAGAACCAGAGGGGACAGTGCGAAGTCTCACAAGTCGCAAACAGATCCACCTGTGCTCTGTAATATCTCTGCCATATCTGCTCCACCACCTCGGGGTGGAGCCTCCATGGGATGTAAACTGTTCTTAATGAGAGCAGTTTTCCCTGGGACCATAGGAGGATCTGCTGCGCCAGCCTGTACAGGGGCGAGACCGGAGAACCCCCTGGTGGTTGATGTATGAGACCACCTACATGTTGTCCGTATGGACCAACACGTGGTGACCTCTCAGGTTCTGGTGGAGGTGTTCCAGTGCCAAGAACACTGCCATCATCTCCAGGCAGTTTATGTGCCATGAAAGATGTGACTTGACCGACATTGGGCGCCCCATGAGGGATGCATCCATTGTTAGCGTCACGCGACGACAAGGAGCTCCCAGGGCAGGGCCTTGAGACAGGAAAGTAGGTTCTTTCCATACTTCTAAGGTTCGAATAGCTCGCCGTGAGACCTTGATAGTACGGAACGGATTGCCCTTTCGGCAGAACCCTCTGTCTCTGAGCCACCACTGGAGGGGGTGTCAAATGGAGGAGGGGCTGCACCCCCCGAGAGAGTGGCGGAAAAAGTACCGCCTTGAAACAACGCCAGCAGCACAGGCTGTGAGGAGTCCGTGGGCTCGCTAGCATCCGAAAATTCTCCCTCCTCGTGCTTTCCCCGGGAAACAGGAGCTCGGCCCAACAGGAGAGGCTGAAGCTCATATGACACACATGCGAAAGTTTGTTTGCTTTTTAGCCATTGCTGCACAGATTTACACACAAAGCACTTACCTGAACAACAGAACCTGATCTCGCTGCCATCACGCTCTAATTTTGTAGCTTCCTGGTTTGCGTGACATCGCCCGCCAATGACGTCACGACTGCCTATTGGCCGGATTTTACACATGATTCAGAACGTGAACAACGCGAGGCGTTGCCAAAGCGTTTTCCTCTTCCAAGGCAGCTTGAGTTCCTGTAAGGGAAATCTAAATTATGTAAAGATTAAATAGTCTGTATTTCCATGTTCCTAAGATTTTATCAGACAAACCTTTCAAAATCTAATTCAAAATATTGAAATGACTAATTATGAAATGCAAGACATTTTTTGTATAGAAAAAGCACTGCCTAAATCTTTATGTGCAGATACATAAAAAAGAAAAAAAAATTATCAGATATTATAATTGTTAATAATTTATATTTAAATACTCATGATAAATAGTAAGTCAAGTCAAGAAGCTTTTATAGGAAGCATTTCAGCATTGGGAGAAATAGTTGCTGAGTGAATGATTGCAGTTTTACAAAATGGCAATGCTCACGAGGTAAACAAGAGAAGAAAAGAACGGACAAAGAGACCACAAGTGTCTTGTCTCAATCTTAATTTCCCCTCAAAACAGCACCTAATATCTTTGTCATTGTTCAAAGGCTTCCCATGAGATGTCGCAAGCGGCTGTGTTGATGTTGTTAAAGAGATATAATGGATGTAAGTCAAGCATCATTAATTCCTCTTTCAAAGGCACTTTTCTCACTCACTGTGACAGGTAGCTCTTTAGCTCCAGGCGTTTCAGGCAACCTGAGAGCAAGACACAGCAGCGACCACGGAAACCGTGTTCTGTGCAAGTCTCGCTCTACAATGGAGCTGTATTCAATATATAATTATAACTTATAATTATTTACACTACACTTGAGACACTGCGGTTTATGCATGTTAGAGGCACAGTATTGCAGAAAATATGTGTAGCAACCTGGGAGAATGCCTCACAAGGGGAAGCTTTGGTAGTTTTATTATATAAACCTCTGGAAAATAACACTTTCCTAAACTGAAAGAATTCTCTCTTATATAATGCACTCATTCATTTAAGGGAAAGACACCAAAACACTAACAATATAACAGAGAATATATAGTTATTTCATTTATATGTAAATTAATTAATTAATGAAGTAGTGAACAAAATATATAAATTATACATAGCCTGACTGTTTTTACATACATTTGCTAAATGTATGTAAAAACAGAAGGCAAGAATAAACATTCAATAAAACTTTTCTGCAACGCTCTTGAGATTCTATTTATTTATGTTTCTCAAGGTATGTTATAGGCAGAAAAGCCTAATATTCATTTAAAACCAAACGTTTCATCATTATTGCCTCTTGTTAAGAATCCGGTTGCGGAGACATTCAATAGACTTTTCCAGACAACCACACATAGAAGAACTGCAGGATTCATTTGCAAACCTGAACATTTAGTTAGCATCTTCTAATATTTGGTCAAGTAATTACATTCAATTAGCAAAAAAGATAATGAAGGCATCCCCCAGTTAATCATGATACACTGAGATGCAATGAAGAGCCTAGTTAAGGACTGAGATAAGCTGCTGGATAGATAGGATCAGACAGCTAATTACAGGTTAATTAGGCAGATGGAAAAATCCTTCGGGAGAGTCCTTAGGGACTGTGCTGTTTTTTGACTTATTGACCTTTCCTTATCCAAATGCTCACCAAGCCCAGAAAAGTGCTTAATAGCAAAAGGAACGAATACAAAAAAAATAGCAAATCTGTTTGAATAAATAAGCAAACCGCGATGGCTTTAAAAAAAATCTCAGCTTCTCTGGAGGTGTAGGAGTGAGAGTGAATGATCTGCCATGCAGACGTGCTCACTGAGCTCATGTCCGAACAGGTTGCATGACCAGCGGACACCTGCTGGGGTCTTTTCCATCTGCACCAGATTAGCCTTTCCTTCCACTAGAGCAGAGCCATTCCAGCCTCAAATAGTTCCATCACTTCCGCTACAGCTGAGAAATTGCCTATCGACCAGGCCTGACCCCACATCTTTATACATATAGATATATGCAACGCGAGTCAATCATAGCTCACTCGCACACTTACACACAGACACAGACACACACACACACACACACCCGACTCGCCCTGCAGAAAATCGAGACCTGGTTTCACTTAGCGCATGATAAATGTACAAGCATAACTCGCAGTGTTCTCTCTTGAAAATGCACAATAATTACACAATATGAAGTACTTTGAACTTCACTTTGAGTTATTGGCAAAATCTTAAACAAGACTTTGCGGTTATGTGAAAAGGGCACCCGAGTTAAAAGGCTTTATTTTTATTGAAGTAAATTTATTTTTGCCTTTATATATATATATATATATATATATATATATATATATATATATATATATATATATATATATATATATATATATATATATATATTTTACATTTATTTTTATGTTCAAATATGATTTTCATATATTAAATAATAATACCTGTTTTAGTGCTAAAGGAATTTTTCAGATATGCATGACTCACTTACTCCACACGCATTCTGCCCTAATTGTGAAATCATAACTGAAAGTTTGATTAGTGTAAAAAGGTACTCTCCTAGGTAAGTGGACTTGTTTTTTTTATAAGATCCAGCATAATTGCATTTAATGCTGAGCACAAAAGTGCATCAGGTGCCCTGAATCTTTTACAGACAGAGTAAGCACCAGCAACTATAGGGCCATTAGGCCAGGAGATGAAGAAAAGAGCTTGTCAAGGCCATCACTATAAACAGCAACCTTCACATTCACTTAAATATCTTAAGCACAGCTTTTATAATCAATGCAGAACATTAGAAAAAAAAAGTCACCGAAACTTTATTGTGTTTTTGTATTCATCGAAATGATGAAATGTCACGTACCTTTAACATCCTATAACCTCTGCTGATAAACGTACAAAAAAAATAGCTGATGGCATATACTTTTAGAAATGCATATTTTAATTAACAAGCTGTTTATTTTCCTATATATTGTTCTTCATTCGATTAATTTTTTTTTTACCGTGCTTTCCCGTGATAAGCTTTGGAAAAGTGTTTAGCAGGAGCTCATTGTTTAATCAATGTCAGAACTCATTTATGCACATGGCTGCTTTTCACAGACAGTATATTACTCTATGGATTCCCTGTTTTTGATTGAATGAACAGCGATGAATAGAGGCTATACTAAAGAAATGGCAGCATTTGACATTGCCCTCAAGGTTGCTAACCCTGTCACTGAGGTCTGTCGGATGCTTTGACTTTATTCTGTTTATTGACATAACTATCTAATTCAGACATGAGCCATTATATGCAAATTCACATGCCATTGACATGTGAGGATTCGAGTGAGATTCTACCACAGGCCTCCGATTGGCTTGACATGGGAGCATCAGAAAGCCTTCATTTCCTGCATTCTTTTTTTATAAACAATATGCAAATTGTATGTGGAATTACTAATAAGATGAGCTGCCTCAATATGTGATGTAGTAATACTTGTGATAGTTATAGTGGCATATTTAATTAGGAGGTTGTTTTATATTTCAAAATCAATCACACATAATGACATTGCACTGTGTGTGATGTGTAAATGTCTTTTTTTAACCCTTGGAAATAACCAGACTGATCTTATTTACTATTAGTCTGTTTTCATGTTGTATGTGTTTTGTTTTCTTGTTTTTTACTTTATTTATTTTTACCAAAAGGCCAGCTTATCTCTAAAACCAACAATACACATGATTGAAGTATTTCCACTACACCAGCAGAAAAGCATCTCCAATCCGAAAAAAAAAAAACCAACGGTAAACACACACTGTCACACACACAGAGATTCGACAAAGCCCCTCCATGCATCAGCCACAAAACAAGCATTTCGGCTTCAGCTTAAGCTCTTCATCCTCTATTACACACCCGAGCTTCTCGCTCTCCTTTTCTCTCACCTAATGTCCTCTTTTTCTTTTCTTTCGGAGCAAAAACACACTTGCTTTTATATTTGCGCCTTTCTTTTTAAATGTGAGTCGCATGCATGGGGTTCTTTTCTCCTCCCCAGTGTGTGTGATCTATAATTACGGTACTTTCTACCTACTGTGCCAAAGAGCTCCCACATCTCCTTCGCTCTCTCTCTCTTTCTCTCGTCCTCTGCCGCACGACGGCGTCACCCCACGCCTAATGTGACGCCGTCACTCAAAGGCTTTGGTGGGTAGCCAAGCAGAAATCAAAAGACAGATGAAGAGGGAGGGACAAAGAAGACAGAAGACGTGATAAACATCGCAAGAGTCAACGTGATCAGAGGAGACAGTCTGCTACACCTTCAACTCAGCACCTATCTGTGGAGAGTGAAGGTGAGGAGTCTGTTCTGGTTTCTCAGTAAGTCTTTCAGACTTATTTCAGTAGATCAGTGAATGGAAGCTGGGCACGTTTGCATCTAGTGTACAGTATACTCCTGTGATGCCACGTCTTTGGATACAGAGGACAAAACACACAGTTCAGTTGTGGACAAGTTTGGAATTGATTACACATAACCAACCTTGAAGGAAGTGATTAACACATAATTTGTGTAAGACCACGTGATAAGACGAGAGGACGACGACCAAGAGAATAAACTAGTTTGAGTCAAAAATGTTTAAGTTTTAGTTACTTATGAAATAATTGTTTCGACTGCAAGTCTTTGGAGGTCCTATTTTTGCTATACACCTAAAACATTAAAATTTTAGACAAAATATGAATATTAGATAACTAATAAGCCATTTTTCCCATGATATTTGCATCTTGACGTGCTAAACAACTTAGAACACGACACCCTTTACAGGAGATCAAAAAAAGGTGAATATGTGACTGATTGGTGTTCCTTGTTGCCCAGGTGTTCTCTGTTAGTCTGATTGTTTAAATAATTAACAGCTCCAAATGTTTGCTCCTGGTTTGAGCCCTGAAATTCAGTGTGAAGACTAGATCTGTTTTTACAAAAACGGTTAAAGCAACATTTAGACAAGAGAGCTGTGTTTTGGAGAAAAGGCATTTTAAAGAGGATAAAAGAAAGTCTTTGCATGAGCACTGAGCAAAACCAATGCAAGAGTTTAAATTGTTCTGAAAAAGAAAGAACCCATTAGAGGACCAACAATCAGAAATCTAAACTGTTGGCAAAAGAAAAAAAATATGCTTTTGATCACAAAAAATTACATGACCAACAGCCTCCTCATGCAGAGGTGAATATATTACAGTTCTTCATTCAGAAAAGACTTTGAAAGCTGAAATCTTGTAGCCATCCCACAAGATGGAAACCACTAATCAGCAGTAACAATACGCAGGCCATATTGGAATTCACAGAAAAATACAGAGAAAAACCAAAAGTTCTAAAACTAAGATTAACTTCTACCAAAATGATATAAAGGCCAAAGTGTGGATGAAGAAAGGATCTGCTAATGATCCAGAAAATACAAGCTCATCCGTTGAGCACAGTGAATTCAGAAGTCAACAAAAACATCCTGTCTGCCAATTTACAAAGAAATGCATCCAGACCAATAGGGAGGAACTTAATCATGTAGTGAGATGATGACATGCAGCAAGACAATGGCACTACAAAGGACTTCTCAGGGCAATAAAAGTGGATGGTTTAAGACTGGCACAAGACTAAGTCAATCACCAGACCTTAACCCAGTTGAGCATGTATTTCACCTAAAGAGGGGGGTTGAAGTGACAAAAAAATTACCACTGAAAGATTTTGTTGTACAAGCTTGGAAAAGCAAAACAAAGAACTTAGGAATATGCAATCAAATATTAAATAGTTTCCAATTGAATGCTCCTATACTACTTGATCATCTGAAAATGAATCTGCCACCAAAGCAGCCACATTTTAAGTTGTTTAACCCTTCCAGAGGCAAATATATGGAGACTTAGTCTGAGATTTGCGATTATCATAATATATAATCTTTAAAAAAAAAAAAAGAACGCTTTAATAGTAGAATAGTGGGGGGAAATTATCCTTGCTGTTCCAGTAGTTGCTAAGGGGACTGAGTTTTGTAAGAGTAAGAAAAAGTGTCTACTGAAGAGGAATGAGTGAGAAATCTGTGAGAAAATAAGACAAATAACATAATCTGTACTTGTTTTATTAAATCATTATGGTTTTCCTCTCCACAAAGGATCTCATGAAAGTAACATAAATTCATTCATTTCATCTAATTGCATAATGTACAACTCTTAAGCGCCATCCCCCCCTCCCCTCCCCCCTAACCCCCACAACCACATATTTTCACATGAATTTATTATGGATAGTTCACGTCGCTACTGGCAGGTGGACCTTAAAGCGGATGTGTTTAGGTTGTACTTGTTGCTCGATTCCTTTAGGATTGAATCCCACACATATGTTGCCTCTGTGTAGCTCTGGTAAGCAGGTAAATCTCACCTTATGTTCCCACTGCCTGATTTCCAGCAGCTGGGCCAGGGCCTGAGGACAGGCTCTCTCAATAGGAGCTTTCACTGGGGCCATCTGGCTCCTTCTGCTGCCTGGCTCACTATAGCTTCTGCTGCAGCCATCACACATATACATACACAGCCTGGGGACAGAGACCACAGCCTCTCCCATTCATCTTATGTAATCTCTCTGAAGAAGTGCATATGGATAGAATGATAATCCTTATGTTTGAACACGGAAACAATGTCAACAGAGGGAATTTTTCTCAACTGATAAATAAATATATTTTTAATAAATTAAGTTACAGGAAATTAGTCCACATGTTGGCAAGTAATTAAGGGTTCATCAATCTGATGCAATGCTGGATCCAGTTTCTGACATGATAGGATATTTTGGGTTATTATAATCACTGCAATATTTTGTATAAATGTATATATATATATATGTGTGTGTGTGTGTGTGTGTGTGTTCTATTTCAAATATATGTTTTTAGAAGACAAGAATGAACTAGTCATGCATTTGAAAAGAGGATTGGAGGAAAACTTGAGTGTGAAACTGTAACGAATAACAAATCTTTTATGAAAATCTCAGTAATTAGATAAACATTTTACTGTATTGCTGCAGTGACTGAAACAAGATAAGAACAGCTTTGGTGAGACCGATGTCTTTTTGCTCTGATGTCTCATAAATAAATTCTCATACATGTGTGTGAACAGACATGTAAATGTATTCAGAGAAATGTCTGCCTAAATCATGCATACAGTCAGCTGAGAGTTAATTGAAAAACATTGGAATGTTCTTTACCTATCTGGCTGATTAATCAGCATGACTGGCATACCAAGCAGATTGACTTTCATTGCTGTCATGCTCTTTATTGACTTACAATAAAAATGCTCTCTCTCTCTCTCTCTCTCTCTCTCTCTCTCTCTCTCTCTCTCTCTCTCTCTCTCTCACACACACACACACACACACACACACACACACACACACACACACACACACACACACACACACACAAAACCAACTGAGTCATATAGTAAAAAAAAGGAAATTAAGCTAAAGGAGCTTGAATTTAAGTGTGGGGGGGCTGATGTCTGTCTAACGCTGGTGACAAAAATGATCCCCCTTCAAGTTGACGAGTGCTCCCGTGGCTCTCCCCCTTCTCCCCACTCCCTGTGCAGTCATTAAAAGGCATCTGTCATTATGGCCCTGCTGAGGGGCAGACAAGTCCACTCCACTTTCAGGGCCCACCGTGAAAATCTCCAGTATCTCTATGGCTCAGTGGTGCTTGAAGTCGCTAAATGACAGGGTAGGGCCATGTACGGCTACCCAGCATCTAGGGATCTGCGCTCCGGTAACCCTACAATTAAGCCGCTACCTTGAGTAGGGGGCGATGAAGGGGGACTGAACGGAGGGGATGGGGGTGGAATAACACGGAGAGAAAATAAGTCAAATGAAAAATTTAAGTGTGAAAATGAAGCTGTCAACTTAGTGTCACGAACAAGACAAGGATGGAAGTGGGAGAAAGTGAAGAAAGTGTGTGTGGTGGTGGTGGTGGTGGTGGGGGGTAGTCTGTACCCTCCTTCTTTTTCAACATGGAGTGTTTTTTACAAGTAAATCCTTTTGGAATGATTGTATGAGCCACTGTGTGTTTGCTTAATGTTGGCAGTTTGAGAGGAAGGAGATTAAGAGTCATTTGCTGAGGGTGAACTAAGTGAGGAAGAAAGTGTCTCAAAATGTTGAGCCGAGTTGAAGAGCTAAGGGGAATGAAAAAAAAAAAGAAAGGGAAAAAAAATCACCTTAGGGCCAGTAATGAGGGAAAAAAAAGCTAATTTCTGCACCGTGAATCTCCACAAAAAAAATACATTTAATAAAAAAAACCTTTCCAAACAAATCATTCTAAAAAAAAGATGTCAAACAAACAGGCACTTGAGTCAATGAGTGAGAATGGAAGAGAAATGTGAAAGTCTGCCTGGGGTTCTTTTCCTACACCTAAAACACAACAATATTCCAAAAAATGAATCAAACAATTAAAAAAACCTATAATCAGTAAAGAAAAGCTTAAAAAAGCATAAAGGTGTTCATTTTAGCAAGACATTTGTAAAATAAATGAAATTATTTAAACATATTACCATTTTCATCCAGAAAATTGTGCCGTGGTTATATGATGACCGAAGTTCCTTCCAAAATTAGCATCTATTTTTTCTCATTTCGGTAACTTTGAAAGAACAGCATGAGGTGGCCGGCTCTGAATGTTTAAAGGTGCAAAATGACAGCGCGAGAGAGCAGGAGAGAGAAGCAAGCAGGCTAGTAAATGTACTTTATTTAATTGCTCTCTTGGTGGCTTGGGCTCTCTGGTAGGAGGCTCTTTTAAGGCTCTTGTGTGACTGCACCGCAGGGGGCCGGTAATGGAACAGGTAGAAAAGGCATTTATCAAATTTGCTTTTATTAGGGGGAGAATTTTAATAGAGGAAAGGTAGACCTGCTGGGGAGAAAGCTGCCAGTCTCCCACATTCTCTCAGACCAATCTTAGTAAATTAGGGGCTGCCAGTGTCCACTGTGAACTCAAAGGTCCTGGAAGCTGACAACCGTCATCACAATACTGAAGATCTCGAGCTGGATGAAGACATCTCATTTCCACTGAGGTGAATTTGATTTGTTCGTATAGAAATGGCAAAGAAAATAAACCAATACACTACACCCCAGTGTATGAGAGGATTGACAGACCGGCTGACAAGTAGATAGAGGCTTGACTGGAGCCATAGACTGACATCATGATGGGGCAGCAGCTGCTGAGACTCAATTCTCTCAACCCATCATCCATGTGAAAACACCATGACAAATCTGACACTTTGCCTTTTTGAAGTCGGTGTCTAACACCTTGGCGGTGAATAGAGTGCTTGTCACAGTTGACGCTAGTTGCTGCTAGTTATGTATTTACTTCGTTTATATAAAGAGGAAGAGGCTGAAAATAACCCAGAGAGAGGAGATGGTAATCTCCTGGGCAATCAACAGGAAAGTGTGCTTCACATTTTTCAATTTCTACCTGCCACACAGAGTGGGAACTAGTGTGGATAAGCTTGGCAATTTGCCAATCAGTGTGTTGTGTTGCACAGGGGGAGCCTGTCACTGCACTGTTAGTCACAAACACTGTCAAGGAGCCAAAAAAAACAACTACTGCTGTGTACTCAAACACATGTATGTATACACAGTTTTTCTTTAACAGCACACATGAACACAAACAAGCATACATATAATATATATAAAGAGAGTGAAAGAAAGCATAAATAATATACATATATATATCAATAAAAAGAAAGTGTGCATATATTTGCATTGGTAAAAAACTATTTATTTATATATAATTATTAGTGTATGTATATATATATATATATTACAATATACTGTTATTATTTAGAAATTGACCAATATTGTGCCCAATATTTTATATGTTGATTGATTTTTCCTCGCTAATCGCTTGATTTTGTGTGTTGTTTCTCAAGTGTGTTCTCTCAGCACTACTGCTGCTACGTGAATATGAGGTATCAAAACACTACATTCCTGAGGCACATCCTGAGAGTCACATAAAATATAGATTAACATGGCAGAGGTAGAGCTGCATCTTCCTAGAGGCAACACAGGAACAGAATGTCTGGTTTTTCTTTTTTTCTTTTGCGCTACAAAGGCCTGTTTGTGAAAGGGCCATGCATTAGAGTTCAAAAGGCACTGAACTATCTGCACCACATTGAACTGCATAGCATCACATTTTTTTCATTGCATCATATTGCAATGAACTGCATTGTGTTGAATCGAATCGAAATCGGATCGCATCGCAATAGAGGTGAATTGTGTCACGTCACATCCGTTTTTGCTTCATATGTATCTTCATATTGTTGACTATGCATCAGCTTCAGTTGTGGAGATGCACATCACTAATAAATTAATGAATATATAAAAATATATGTATAAATGATCCAACAACTTGCTGATGTCACTGCAAGAACATTTCTTTTACCATTTTAAACCATGCTAAAATGTTAGCAATCCCACTATAGCGTGCATTTCCTTGTACTTTACTTGAATCTACTCAATGTTTTCATTTAATAGCATTTTTTTTACAGAGTAATTTTGCAAGATATCACATTAAATAGACATTTAATGGATGCCAGTCACTCTTTGAGCACTTGTAGGGAGCTTTATTTGATAGAAATCTGAGCACAAGTGGTGACCTTAGCTCTGCCAGACCTCTTCAGTTTCTGCTCATTTTTGTGGCATTTTGAATGCATTTTTGCCTTGAGCGTTCTCAAATGGATTCAGGTCAGGTGACTCACTTCAAAAGGCTTAAGTTGCTTTCAACGCATGCTTCGGGTCATTGTCCATCTGTACTGTGGTGCAAAGTTCAATGAGTTTTAAAGCATTTGGGTGAATGTGAACAGATACTTCAGCCCTATACACTTCAGAATTCACCCTGCTGCTTATGCCAGCAGTAACATTGTTAATCAATACAAGGGAACTGGTTTCAGTGGCAGCAATTGTATTGGTTCAAGTTGATTTTTGTCTCATTCATCAATAGGATGTTGTTCCACACCTGGCTTATTAATCTCGTTTATATCATGTGCTGAACCCTCTGAAAATCATACTTGAGTAAAAGGATAGATACCTTAATACAAAATTTACTCCACTGTAAGTTAAAAAGTTCTGTGAAAATATAAAAAGTATAAAACAAAGTATAAATGGTTCATGAAAAAGCTTAACAACTGTTTTGAACTGTTTTGGCTGACCTTTCCTTGTGTTGTCCAGCATTTCTTGAAAAGCCTGCATGTATATGTCCTTGTAAGTGTATCTGCGACCAAATCAATTTCTTCTTTTCTGTTTGCCATTGCGGAATAAAAAAAAGAGCTATTAAATCTATATATTTGAGCTTGTGCAGTTTGCTACAGATGCGGTTTGACCATCAATCAAAGAATGTGAAAATTCAGACCTTACTGGACGCCTGCTATTGGAGTCAGCAATTAGCAATCTGATTGGTTAAAACTAAAGCTTCTGTCTCATGTATTTTACACTGTAAGGTGCCTGCAGTGCTGATTTCTGAAGGCCTTGGATCCCGACAGCATGTGATGTGATGGCTGAAACCTTATTGGATAGAAACTTCAACATAAACAGACAATCATTACAGCATTTTTGTTAGTTTTTCTAGATCTTAGTGCTGCATTCGACACTATAGACCATGATCTTTTCCTAGATAGCTTACAAAATTACAAAGGTATTCAGGGACAGGCATTAAGCTAAGTAAATTATGGGGTGCCACAAGGTTCAATTCTAGGACCCCTGCTTTAGACCTGGGAATTATTTTAAACACCAACTTGTCTTTTGAATATCATATCAACCATGTTACAAAAACGGCTTTCTTCCACCTTAGAAATATTGCTAAGCTAAGAAACATGTTGTCTATATCTGATGCAGAGAAGACTTCCAGACCTCCAGACTGGACTATTTTAATGCATTACTAGGTGGTTGTCCTGCATCATTAATAAACAAGCTACAGTTTGTCCAGAAGGCAGCAGCCAGAGTTCTCACAAGGTTGAGGAAAAATAATCATATAACCCCAATCCTATCATCCCTACACTGGCTACCTGTTAAGTTTTAATTCGTCTACAAACTACTGCTTCTTACTTACAAAACACTGAATGGTTTGGCTCCCATGTATCTTTCCAGTCTTCTAACACGCTACAATCCGTCACGCTCCCTGAGATCTCAAAACTCCGGACTTCTAGTAGTTCTTAGAATAGCAAAGTTCACTTAAGGTGGTAGAGCATTCCCACTTTTAGCTCCTAAACTTTGGAAAAGTCTTCCTGACAGTGTTCACACTCTCCTAGTTTAAGTGTAGATTAAAAACTTATCTTTTTAGCGAGTCCTACACATAACACACATCACTTCATAACCTTGTGCTCCAGAACATCTGATCAAATGCACATTATCAACTTGTGCTGTTAATATCATGAACAGCAGCTACGCTAATTTCTCTCCACTGCTTCTCTTTTTCTCCCCATCCCGAGGCATCCTGAGGTTGCGCCAGCTCCAGTCATGTCCCACCTCATGAAGATTATGGACCTTTAAAGAAGTAGATGCCGACCCCGCAAACATCCCGAAACCATCTATTGATGTACCAGCTTCATTTGAATCCTACTTCATGTGTAGTTTGGACATTGGACCTATGAGTATTTAAGGGCTCTGCCATGGAGAAGTTGGTGTTGGATCTGTGATGATCGCAAATGTTGAGCTATTTTATGAGTTGCTCGGTAGCTCCTGGTTCCATAATCTCAAATGGCTGTATAAAACTGTAGAAAGAACATTACTTATAATCTTATATTCCAGTGCTCATGTTAGTTCTCACTCTCCAGTGTTCTGTATTGTTTAAATATTTATAATCACACTCTTGATGTCACCCAAATGAGGATGGGTTCCCCTTTTGAGTCTGGTCCCCCTGAAGGTTTCTTCCTCATAACATCTAAGGGAGTTTTTCCTTGCCACAGTCGCCATGGCTGCTCATCAGGGATAAATACACATTGTTTACCTTACCTGTTAAATTTTGTAAAGCTGCTTTGAGACACTGTCCATTGTGAAAAGCGCTATAGAAATAAACTTGACTTAAGGATATTCATGCATTGGTGATAAAGGATATTATAGAATCATCTGAAAATAATGTCATCTCAGACAGAATAAGCTTTGTGGTCTTGTAGCATGGTCACTGCACTTCCTACATCAACTCTGATTAAGGACAAACACTTCTCTCATTGCCGTAATTAATAGCTCTCATTAAAATGACAACTCCTTTAAATTGCTGTTGCTTCATTTGTTAGACCTACACTGGGGCTTGAAAAGAGAGACATTTCTAAAGCCAGCTCATTGAAAGGGGCTGCACGACCGGTAGAACGAAAAGTATAATTAATGTCTTTGGTTTATTTTTTCAAAGAACAGTTTGACGCTTTCTGTTAGCCTTGATGCGTTAATGTCTCTGTGCTTATTTAAATTTTCTATTTACAGCACATTATGTGTGCTGTTTTGTTTTGATTACACCACATGCAATATTCAAACAGCAGAGACGACATTCCCTCTTTTTCTTTTTGTCATTGTAAAAAAAAATTAAAAAAAAACAAAAAAACACTCGGCTGATTACTATCCAGACAAACCCAATGTTAAACACAATAGGAGAAAAAATCTTTTTTGCTTCATTTGGTTCAAGGTGGGCGAAACAATGTGTGTGTTTATAACAGCATTAGCCGAAAAACAAAGCCAGCCATATTAGGATGTTAATTTCTAGTGCACTGAAAGGATAAGGTCTCGTTAATGTGATTGTCATACAGCTATAAATGCAAGAACCATTGGCAAAAAGCCTCATTGCCTATGTTTACAGATGGTACAAACACTGCACATCCAACACAATGAATCAGCTTTTCCCCCAGAAAACATTTGATATGTTTATTTTTGTGCATTGCATTTGCTTTAATATAGAACCATCCAAAGTGTAGACAGAAAGAATATATTTAAAATAAAATCCAAGATGTCTGCATCTTTAGCTTAATACTGAAGTCGATAACTTGCACCGAAGTCTTTTATTTAATAAAAGACAAAGAATACATCTATCTAAAACTGTCTGTCTGTCTGTCTGTCTGTCTGTCTGTCTGTCTGTCTGTCTGTCTGTCTGTCTATCTATCTATCTATCTATCTATCTATCTATCTATCTATCTATCTATCTATCTATGCTGAGAATGATTTACTGCTCACCATCATGTTATACTGTATCCTTCCTGGCTGCTCGGACGCATCTGGGAACCCGTTCTGTCTTATCAACAAGGCATTTCTACCTGTACAACTATGATTTTTTTTATTTTTTTGCCACCATTCTGTGTAAGCTCTAGCAACTGTTGTTTATGATCACACGTCTTCATTCTGATTCTTGATGTGAACATTAACTGAAGCTTTTGACCTTGTGTCTGCATGATGTTATGCATTGTGCTGCTGCCACATGATTGGATAATTGGATAACTCTGTAAAAGAACGTGTTCGAGTGTACGTATTAAAATTGATATTTACTGTTTGTCTTTAAATGCTTTTATCAAATACTTGAGTAGAAAAACATGACTTGTCATGACATTCTCAGAATATTGAGTTATTCTTCTGACAGGTTTATATAGAGCAATTCAGCATTACCCGGACAAAGAACTTACTTACAGGTCAGTACTTGTGCTGCAGAATGGGATTGATCGGGATTGAAGAAAAAAAGATATTGAAGCTGTCTTGGTGGGAGGGAAGAAGAGATGGGGTGGTATGCTATGAAAGCACTAAGCACATACTTTGTGAGGTAATATAAGTCTCCCATTGCTTTATCCAAGGTACAGTAAAACAAAAAAATAACAGTTTTTCTGAATTGCTCAGGCTAGTTGGGCAATATAGTCTACACTAAAAGAGGAAAGACACACACACACACACACACACACACACACACACACACACACACACACACACACACACACACACACACACACACACACACACACACACACACACACGTTGCCCCGCTTACACTTTCTACAAATCTGTACACCAGTTTAGACGAGCACAGAGTAGTGCTGTTTGTGTATCTCGAATGTTTCTTCCTTTATACTTGTATGTAAAATGGGTTTGTACACTAGGGGGCAGTGTTGCACGGACCGAACCAAAATTCATTCATTAATTAATCCTAATTTTCTGCTTTATCTTGGCCAGGCTCCCAGGATTATTGACCCCAGGTATGGCCTCGATAACTCTGAACTTCTAAATCTTATTCATTTCTATTTTTTTCTAAATACCTTAATCCATTTGGGTTGCTTTAGTAATTGTTAATGACAAGAATAGTTTGGAAATCTAGATAATGTTTTATACATTTGTATTTTGGCCTTTGAGACAAAACACACTTTATCCATTCCACTTTTCTCATACATCATATGAGGGGAGTAAAATAGAAAAGAAATGCATAATCCTCTGTCTGTTATCAAAAAGAAATGCAATTGTTCAGTGTTTGTCACTTATTTGCAATTGTGTTTCATTTCGAAATGCCATCAGACATACATTCAGTGGTGACTTTGCATACGCTCGTCCTTTAACCACACTCACTGGCCCTTTTATCAGTGACACCTGCTATTGTGTGCACATACTATACATAATTGCTGACTCATCTGTTGCAATGTACAATTAATCAGTGCAACTGTTCATCAGAGTAAAGGGGCCACCACTGATGTACAGTACTACTACAGACACAACACTCAAAACCATGTCAATGCAATGGTCCAAATAAAACCCTGCATATAACAAGGAGCATTGATTTTTTTCCCCAGAGGATGCAATCACTATCTATTGTCCTATTTAGATTTTTGACAGTTTGTTTTTCTGTGAGAAAGGAATGTCTCATCTAAACCTCCAGGCACAGTTGCCACTGAAGCCACCTTTGACCTGACGGAACTATCTCAGCATTGTCCACTCTTTTTTTATTTTCAGGCTTCATGCAGCAGTATTTAGGAGATGCAGTGGGACAAAAACACAGGGGCTTTGTTGCTACCAAGGCAGGGGGAGGCAGGAAGAGGCGGCAGTAGGAGCAGGCAGGAACATGGGCGAAGGGAGGGAGCTCCTGGTTCCTCCACAGGTGTGCATGTGAGTGTGTATCTGAAAGGGAGAGCACCCTAATCTGGTCTGATAATCTGCGATTCGCATCTCACTTAATAGCGCCTCATCCGTCACATGCTCGTTCATGTGGGGCAAGGATTGTCAGGGAGAGATTGAGGAGGGGTTGGGGGAAACTTAAACCAGTAATTAGGCTCTGCTTATCTGTGGAGGAGAGTAGGGTTCATTTCCTTACTGTGTTAACCTAAGAGCACACTCTACACTTACTGTGGAGGGTAGGTCATGTCTGAACTATTCATTAGAACAGCTCTTTTTAAGTTTCTATGTTTGCTCTCATATGCGCTGATCAACCAGTTTAATATGTAAGTGTGTACGTATATGAATTTGAATTTGACAGTGTTGTCTGAGAATGTGCAAATGCATAAAATAATTAAGCACCACAGTTTCAATTATATATATATATATATATATATATATATATATATATATATATATATATATATATATATATATATATATATATATCCCCAGACATATCCAAAGGATGCCTCGTGTTAACAAAACAGTATTTATATCCGTTTTGGTTTATCCAGGGACCAAATCAAAATGATATTGAAACAACATCATGTAATTGTCTGTAATTGCTCTTAATGGGCTGAGGCTTAATTGGCAGTTAAATATCCCTTTCATCACAAAGAGTGTTACCCCTACACACACACACACACACACACACACACACACACACACACACACACATGCACAAATGCAGCTTCCTATTTAAAACACAAACACAAAGGGGTGAAAAGAGTAATTTATTAGCTCCAAACCAAAAAAATAAAAAATATAAAAAATTGCATGGCCCAGCTAATGTAAAGGAAGCGTAAACTTAATTTTTTTTAAAACCTTTGAACAAAATACCTCACAACATCATTCAGTGATAGTCAAAGATGAAAAATTTTACCACTACCTTAAATATATACTATTAAATTTCAGAGAAAGACATCATTTTTAAAGACCAACACTGAATAAACAACACACTCATTATTCTGACAATAAAACGTTCAGAATAGATTCAATTGATGGCGATCCGGTCTCATTTTTGCTGCTCCATCTGTTTAATTTCACATTAGTAGCAAGGAATTCAGTTTAATTCCGTGAAGCTGCCTAAAGTTGATAAAAATGATCTTAACACTGTTTAGTTATTACATAACTTTCAGGGAAATGTAATGATATAGTGATTCAAAATTAATTTAATAAACTTGTAGAAGTTTCTTTTTTGAGATTCGTAAATTAAAGGTCGAGAGAGTAAGATAAAAGAAAAAAAAAACTGATGAGTAAAGAGAAAATTGACCATGTTAATAAAGTAACTGTACTTTGTTTTAATTTACTGATGAGGGAATCTGAAGTCAGTGGTAAAAAAAAAGTGAGGTGGCTCAGTATCATGTGCCTGATCTCTAAAATACTGCAGAGTCCCACAGCTATGGGTGTTCAAGCAAACAGATGGGGTAAGTATGACTACTACACCCTCCCTTGGAGTTTAGATAGATAGATAGATAGATAGATAGATAGATAGATAGATAGATAGATAGATAGATAGATAGATAGATAGATAGATAGATAGATAGATAGATAGATAGATAGATAGATAGATAGATAGATAGATAGATAGATAGATAGATATCCCCCCTCGTGCATGCTAGACACCCCACATTGATGGCTTTACAAAGGACAGCTGTCCGTACCTGCCACCAACATTCAAGTCTGGCCCTAATTACTTCCCAGTCATCAGTTACCCAATGGACTATAAGCAACAAAGAAAGAAAGAAGGGGTGACAGTGAAGAGACTCACTGAAGGATCATAACTTCTTGGAGTTTTCTAAAAGCACACACAACTGTCAGGGCTAAGTAGCCTTGCCCCCACCGCCTCTCGCCATTTTCTATCTGTGTCAAAGTGTCACCTTTTCTTAGCCTCTTTACCCAATTATTTTCTAAGAATAAACTTTTCATACGTTCATTTCTTTTTTCTTTTTTTTCCCTCTCATCTTCAGTACTTCAGGCTGCTAGATTAGGAAAAAGGTTCACAATATTCTAAAAGCAATCTGAAATTAAAATCAATGTTATTAGTGTTTCAAATAACGTCTGGATGTTTATGATGAAGAGCTGTACAGTTATATAAATTATATCCCTTTTTTATTTAAATATGCATTTACATACATCCACTGTCACAGCAAAGTTTGTGCACCTGTTTTGTACCTCCCTTTTAATGAAATCATTTGTGCTGTGTAGTTATTTTGATTTGTAAATATGCTCAGGTTTGACCAATCACATTTTTGGTATATAATAAATCCCAACGTTCTGACAATCTTTACAAAAGTAAAACTTTCACAAGCATAGCTGAATAATAAATTACAATTAATTCAATTTAAATGAAATAATTTTGTGCCCCAGGCCAATGGGGGTGTGTTGTGTTGTGTTGTGTTGTGTTGTGTTGTGTTGTGTTGTGTTGTTTGCATATGGGAAGAATCAGAAACAAGCTTTTCTTAAAGCCTCAGTGAAAAAACTTAAACCCATTTATGGCATTTGGTCAATTACACAAATTAAGTACTTTTTCAGACTCAATGTGAAATACAAAACTTTCTAATGAATCAAATGTATTTATTAAATGCTTATTATATATAAAATCCCAGTGCTACTGTGACCCGAGTTTCTTTATCCTATTGCTGGCAAATAAGAAAATGTGTGAAAAGTTTTAAAGGATTGTTGCCTGAAGGCCAGTAGATTTATTACTATAATCCAGAGATTATAGCTGATCAGTCCTGCAGGATTTCTGATGGCACAAGTTCAGAGAAGCTCATCGAGAACATAATGGAAAGCGGCATATGCAAATGCTTTCTATCTTAAATCTTTATATCTGAAAAAAAAAAGGACAGCATTTTCCAATAGATACCATATTTATGTTGTGTGTCTGGAGATCTATTGGTATGGGAATATATGAATAAAAGACCTTGTATCTCTTACAATAACTCTAATTCCACTGAAATAATCTGTCAAGGAAATCAGCACTGCTCTTGCTCATTTTTTATTTGACTCTTGCTCAGGGTTGGGAAATCAATGAGAATATATATATTTACAGAATAATTTGATGAATACAAACAAAAAGAGGTAATTAAACATGTTTATAAAAACTTAATTAATCTAAAGTGTATGGGTTTAAGATTTGGGGTCATTGAACCTTTATTGACATTTTACTAATATAATATAATATGATGGTTATATGACAAATATGTCTTGGTCTTTTTTATTCTTTATCTAATCAGGTTTACGCATGTGCACAGATATAAAGACAATGAAGGATTTATGGTATGCACGCTTTGAAGGACTGAGACTGTCAGGCAAATAAATACATATATCTGGATATTTTGGGGCCCAGTAATGGCTTCAATTAGATATATGTTATTCTAATATGCAGACTTTATGGGACCAATTATACCAAATAAATATGGTAGCGGACAAATAACAGATAATGTTTGTATTATTAAATTTTTCACTGCCATTTGTTGCTGTGTACCTGTACTATGCAATGACAATAAAGTTTTATCTATCTATCTATCTATCTATCTATCTATCTATCTATCTATCTATCTATCTATCTATCTATCTATCTATCTATCTATCTATCTATCTATCTATCTATCTATCTATCTATCTATCTATCTATCTATCTATCTATCAGAATTGTGACACACACCAAGTTAGGGATTATTTAACCATAAACATATAATAAAGAAAGAAAAATGTAAATCTGTTCAAGCCTAACCAGCTGAGAGAGCGAGAGAGAAAGAGACAGAATGGGGCATAAAGTCAAGGGAGAGACAAACAGAGAGAGGGAGATGGAGTGAGGTTAAGGAGGAGAGAAAAGAGAAGGAGGAGCTGGAGGTGTGGTGCTTGCTAATGACAAGCAATGCCTAGATGGGCTGTAAATAGGAGAACCAATCTATCAAAAGCTATTCTTTCCCATGAAGGCTGTGAAATCACAGGCAGACCCTTCTTAATTGAATTTCATGGCTTGCTTTTGTCATGTCCACCACACCTTCTGTCCCACCAGCTCCACATGGAAGCTGAGCTTATTTTCACCCAGTCGCTGTGAGTTTGTGTGTGTATTTGGGTATAAACACTTAGAACACAATCAGTAAAAAAAATCTGCTGCATTGCACACAAGACTATGTTCGTAGTAAAACTGGTACATTCAAATGCATATAAACACCAGCTCACGCTAAAAACGGCACTTTTACAGCCTCTTAGTTTGGAGTTGTGTAAACGAGAGTGCAACACTGCTCAGTTACGTCCTGCGCACTCCAGCCTCAGCCTCTGGACCTCTTCAAAGGCCCCTCCTGTAGCCAGATCAAGGGGCCGGATCCCATGAATTAATTACTGTCCCCCTCTTCAGTGTGAATAGGGGGTCCTATTAGCTGGGTTATTAATAGTTGAAATGAGCAATAAAAGGGGCTTAGTGGTGGAAGCAGGGGTGGCAGACTGCGAAGGTGGCGTGCAGAAAGGGTCATGGGGGGGTTTACGGAGACAGACAGGCAAACTTTTGTGGCCACGGACTGCAAAAGCAGGGAAAATATGTCCGCGCTAATCTTCCATCCATCTGGGCCTCATTAGCATTTAGCGCGCTTGCAGTTGCCAATCAAGCCTTAAAAGCGGCTTTCTCGCCTCCTTTCAGCACTCCAATGTAAGCCCTGTTAGAATGACACGTAAAAGACTTGACAAAATATTTTTGGACAAGGGCTTTTGTCAGGGACCTCACTTCCCCCCTATAGTTGGCCCCAGTGCCAGAGCTCTGAATGGTCAAAGAGTGCTGGGATACCACTCGCTTATTACAGCCTCAAAGCTTATTATCTCCCCCCAAATAGTTAATAATTAGATTAAAACTTCAAATAAATTAAGTGGCACAGTGAATAAGGGTAGCCAGGAGGAGTCTCCCTACTTGCAATCTGTCTCTGGGCCTATCACAAGGATTTCTCCCGGTTCACACAATAGAACCCAAGACCCCGTTGGTGAAAAAAAATTGCAGCCTTGTGCCCTTTCTTTCTTTATTTCACTGAGTGCTTTATGGGAATTCATGGCCTTTAGACAGAGGAGAAGGCAAAAGAAGGACAGAGAAGGACAGAAAAAAGGCAAAGCAGGATAAAAAGGGAGTTTTGTGGTTAAACAATGCTTCTAATGCCTATTAAAATTCTTTTTAATTGTCAATAATAGCTGTGATATACATTAATGTTACCAGAGAGCTAGCAGAGGGACAATGTGTGGTAGCTGGGAAGACGAGAAGAGAACTTGCTAGAAAGCGAGATGGTTTTTCCAAAGTAAACTACATTCTTGTTACAATGAATGTAGCATGTAGTATGTCTACACCTAATTTCTATCTATCTATCTATCTATCTATCTATCTATCTATCTATCTATCTATCTATCTATCTATCTATCTATCTATCTATCTATCTATCTATCTATCTATCTATCTGTCTGTCTGTCTGTCTGTCTGTCTGTCTGTCTGTCTGTCTGTCTGTCTGACTGTCTCTCTGTCTGTATATCATTTACTTATTTATCAATCTCTCTCTCTCTCTCTCTCTCTCTCTCTCTCTCTCTCTCTCTCTCTCTCTCTCTCTTCTCTCTCTCTCTCTCTCTCTCTCTCTCTCTCTCTCTCTCTTCTCTCTCTCTCTACATATTTTGCCTGCATCTTTAAGTTTTATTATTTTATGCTCATTATATTCCTCACATTGGGACAAAATCAAATGTTCACTACGACATTCTGTGAATAGACATGAGCAATAAAGGTAAAGGAAATGTATTGTAAAGGATCCTGAGAGAGAGAGAGAGAAAGTGAGAGAGAGAGAGAGAGAGAGAGAGAGAGAGAGAGAGAGAGAGAGAGAGAGAGAGAGAGAGAGAGAGAGAGAGAGAGAGACTGGCAACTACAGACATGCTACTGGGGTCAAATGATTCTTTGTACCACTTTGTTGGTGAGGTCACATATACCTGATCTTATGAGAAAGTGTAACAGTCAATGGAAGAAAACTTGTGATTGCATCTCTGATAAAAGCAATTGTTGCCCAGCCATTGAAGTGGAGTGGAGAGTGAATGAACTTCGATTGTTGGCCTTCCTAGCTGTAGTTAGTGTGAGGCTGAGCGTTAAAAGAAAAAAAAAAAGCCTCACTCAGAAGGCATTACCTGTATTCTACCTCAAGAATCTCGTCCCTGGCTCTGCCATTGAGTGTTTCAATAGCACACAAGAGAATGAGAGGCATCTGAATACAGAAGCAAAAGCAAATTTTATGAGTGTGTTTCCATTTAAATATATATGTACAGTGTATATAAATGTGTTATCACAATTTTTAGAAATCAGCAACTGATTTAATCTGTGAGTGTGAATACTTCAATCTGGTTTTATCTGTTTGAAAGTTGAGGTTTAGACTCTTAAAGGTATCAATCTTTTAAAATATTTAAAAGAGGTTAGGAGACAAATTGGTTCTTGTGCCTGTATCAGTGAATTTCATGTTCGACCTCCACAGCTGGAGGGCTCAGAGATGCAATTCTGAAATAAAGAATGAGAAAAAAACTAAAGCTGAGAGAGAGAGAGAGAGAGAGAGAGAGAGAAAGAGAGAGAGAGAGAGAGAGAGAGAGAGAGAGAGAGAGAGAGAGAGAGAGAGAGAGAGAGAAAGAGAGAAAGAGCAGAGCATTGAAGGCAAATGGGCCGTGAACTGAATCATCATGTAGCCGCTAGGAACCTGTGTACAGGCTTTATTCATTCGGCCCATATTGTGGAGCGGCAGGCCGCTGAATGCTCTCTTTGAGAGGCTTGCAGCATGAACTTAAAGCAAGTAAATTTCTATCTTTTTGCACATTAGCTGCCTCATTGCTCTTCAATTGAATCCCTGAGAGTCCAGAGAAAAGAACCTAGTGGAGAAAGAAAGAAAAAGAAAGAGGAGAGAGAATAGAGTGAAAGAGAGAGCCATGGACATAATGGGCAGAGAGGAAGGAGTGTGGGAGGGCTAAGGGGAAAATACAGAATACTGCGAAGTTGGACACAGCTGTAGGTTTCAGCAGAGGTCACGCAAAATAAAACAAAAAAAAAACAAAACAAAACAAAATAAAAACACGTATCACTAAGTCTTAATAATCAAGAAATACACTGCCCTTTAGACTGGTCTCAGCTGGCCATGAAAGAACACCTGACCTCAGAAGTAATCCGAGTATAGGCTAATTAAGTGTTCATCTCCCTTAGGCCGAGGCCTCTTAGTGTCTTGTCAATCAAAACCCGTCAAAGACAATAGAAATTACAGACCGCTTGGTCCTACTTCCTCCATCTTGGTGCAACCTATTCGTGTCACTGCATCCGTCCCATCCTGGTCTTCCCTCTCCTTCTTATCAACATCAACAGGTCACCCATGCTCTGATCAAAGAGACGTGTATGTTTATCCAACAATGATGTTAATGATGCTATGTTACTTTATTTTAGGGAGATCGGAAGCCTGGAGAGGCCTGGGTGTGGTCACGCTTCTCAGTGTGATGTTAAATGACGCCCTGAGGGTTTTGGAAGTTTTAGCAGCCACTAAACTGGAACTTGTAAGAAAATTGCATGGCTCTTTAAACAGACAAGAGACTGGAAGGAAGTGATATAAATCTGTTATTATCAGTGGTGGACAAAATACACAAACCATGTACTTGAGTTAAAGTAGAGATATACTCGGTAAAATATTACTCCAGTAAAAATGCTCCCTTTAAACTTTCACAAGTTTTTGCCTTCAAATGAACTTAAGTATCCGAAGTACTATGATTTATTATGGCTATGATGTTCCTATTATAATTTATTACTTAATCAACTCAGTTTATGGGAAAAGACTTTAATGTGAGTCTCAGCACAGCAATTTGTGGGCTAATCATGATAAAATTATGATGAGCCTAAAAAATTCTTCTCAACTACTTCAATAAAATTGAGGGTTGTAGCAAGTTAGAATCAGGAGTAGAATCATTTCTTCCTCTTTAAATGTCCTGCTTGCTGTTGAACTGATGCCGAACTGTATGTTGGTGATAAGTAGATACACCAAGTGCCAATCAAAACCAGTTCAAAACAAAGTGCACGCTCGACACTGACTGGTGTATTGCTGCGTGTTTGACCACGTTTTTATCCACTCATCAATACAAAGAAATGATCGATTTCACAAAATGTAATTGGTTAAAAATATATATATATATTTGACTTTGAATTGTAGTGAAGTTAAAGTAAAAATCTCCAAAAAATGAAAATACTTCAGTAAAGTACGGATATGCAAAAAATCTATTCAAGTACTGTAACGTAACTGGTGTTACTGTCCACCACTGATTATTATGCATGAGATGTAGCTTTATAGATAAACTTTCAAAACTGATTTTCAGTCTATACCTGTCTGTGCTTAAGTACATTTTTAAATCTGTACTGTATCCACTTTTTCATCCAACATCCATCCAAATGATGTACTATGAATAGTAGCACACCAGTGACAAAATAGGGTAGGTAGCTAGTTTTTCCGAGACTATAGCAAGCATGGTGTCACAAGTGGCTTTGACAAATAAGCTTCAACAGCTCCAGCATTAAGGTACTGGGCAATAGATCAAGCAGAGGTGTTCATTCAGTGGATTATATTACGTGCCAATTTGTCCGCATCATTGATTTCACACTGCTGGCACTGACAAGACACAACTGTTTAACCCAAAATTTCTTTGACATGAGTGACACTTGTAAAGAGTGTGAGAAAAGGTCCATATTTGCCCTGAAGAGACATCAAAGGGCAGAACAAGCATGACATTAGCGAATCTCAGCACAACTCTGCCTCTCTGAACTTGGCTCACCCTGACCCAGGAGCCCTTTAGATGACTGCGAGGAGTGTCTTTTATGAATGGCTGCGATTCTACATCTTATGTTTGCTGCTGACACGCGGGTGTCAGAGTGTCAGGAGGAGACGTCCCCCCCACACATGTAGAGGCCCATGGCACAGCTTTAAGACAAAAGCATGGCCTGGAGTCGACACACACAGACCCGAGTGTGGCTTACTGGCCCGACCTCATCTCTGTCTCCCATGAAATTGGAAATTGCCAGGGCCATTTCTGATGACAAATTATTTTCTGTGTGTCTTTAGCTCCCCTTGAAGATGGGAAACATGAACAGAACTTTTTGGATGAAGCTTTGTGGTTGATCTTGCCACTTACTTTCACTAAATTTGAACCCATCACAGACAAATACAGAGTGTGGCCTGAACCGAGGTTTCACAAAGAGCTAGATTAAGTTTTCCTCATGTATCCACATTAAACCAAATCTCCAGTGAGACCTCTCACTATGATTTTGAAAAATATGAAAACAAATTTTTCTCATATATAGTTTATGATAAAAGATTTTGCTCTTAGGCATGTAAAATAAATTAAATTAAGAGTAATGGGTGTTTTTAAGAAATTACTTTTCACTTTGCAGACAAATCAGGACTTGGACAGTTAAAAAAAAAAAACTGTACTTACCTCTATTAGGTGATATTATCTTTAAAAAAAAATTTTTTATTACACTGGCATATACTTAAAATGTAATATTAATAACATTCTACCATATCTCTTTGGCCCACCTAATAAAACATTTATAAAGAATAAAAAATACACGGATTATTTATGTACTTAAACAGAGCACAAAGAAAGATCAGCCTTGATTTTTTTTTTGACTTTTTTATATATAAATTATAATTCATTTTTACATTTAATGCATCATTTCATATTGTGTAAACAAATGGTCTATATTGAAATTACTTTTTGTTTCCCTTTTTCACAGGCTACAGTACACTATAAATACTTTTGTATCAGGAAAGTAGTGTCGGATTTTACTGAGTATAAATTGAAAATGACCACTAAGCTGTCGTTTTGGTATTAAAAAATTGAGTTTTAAAAAGCATGTGCGCCACCTTGTGGTACAAAACTGAAATCGAGGCTGTAAATTAGGCTAAATCCTACATGTTGCAGCCGTTTGAAGGAAAGTTGAACAATTTCACATCCCCCACTATTATTTATGGTTGGATGTATACACAGTTCTAAATAATAAACCAATTAAAAATCTATCTTCTTCTTCTTCTTCTTCCGGCTGCTCCCATTAGGGGTCGCCACAGCGGATCATCCGTCTCCATACCACCCTGTCCTCTATATCTGCCTCTTTTACACCAACTACCTGCAAGTCTTCCCTCACCACATCCATGAACCTCCTCCTTGGCCTTCCTCTTTTCCTCCTACCTGGTGGCTCCATCTTCAGCATTTTTCTACCAATATAATTCATGTCCCTTCTCTGCACATGTCCAAACCATCTCAATCTCGCCTCCCTCACCTTGTCACCAAAACATCCTACATGTGCTGTCCCTCTAATAAACTCATTTCTAATCTTGTCCATCCTCGTCACTCCCAACGAAAACCTCAACATCTTCAGCTCTGCTACCTCCAGCTCCACCTCCTGTCTTTTACTCAATGCCACTGTCTCTAATCCATACAACATCGCAGGTCTCACCACAGTCCTATAAACTTTCCCTTTCATTCTTGCAGATACTCTTCTATCACAAATCACTCCTGTCACTCTTCTCCACCCACTCCACCCTGCCTGCACTCTTTTCTTTACTTCCCTAACACACTCTCCATTACTTTGCACTGTTGACCCCAGGTACCTGAACTCCTCCACCTTCTCCACCTCTTCTCCCTGCAACCGCATCACTCCACTGCCCTCCCTCTCATTCACACACATGTACTCTGTCTTACTCCTACTGACTTTCATTCCCCTTCTCTCCAGCGCATATCTCCACCTCTCCAGGCTCTTCTCAACCTGCTCTCTACTCTCACCACAAATCACAATATCATCTGCAAACATCATAGTCCAGGTAGACTCCTGTCTGACCTCGTCCGTCAACCTGTCCATCACCACTGCAAACAGGAAAGGGCTCAGGGCCGATCCTTGATGCAGTCCAACCTTCACCCTGAACCAGTCTGTCGTACCTACTGCACACTTTACTGCCGTCACACTGTCCTCATACATGTCCTGCACCACCCTCACATACTTCTCTGACACACCTGACTTCCTCATACAATACCACAACTCCTCTCTCGGCACCCCGTCGTACGCTTTCTCTAAATCCACAAATACACCATGCAGCTCCTTCTGTCCTTCTCTATACTCCTCCATCAACATCCTCAAAGCAAATAAGGCATCTGTGGTGCTCTTCCTCGGCATGAAACCATACTGTTGCTCACAGATGGTCACCTCTTCTCTCAGCCTGGCTTCCACTACTCTTTCCCATAACTTCATGGTGTGACTGATCAACTTAATTCCCCTGTAGTTACTGCAGGTCTGCACATCTCCCTTATGCTTAAAGATCGGTACCAGCACACTCCTTCTCCATTCCTCAGGCATCCTCTCCCCTTCCAGAATCCTGTTAAACAATCTGGTTAAAAACTCCACTGCCATCTCTCCTAAACATCTCCACGCTTCTACCGGTATGTCATCTGGTCCAACCGACTTTCCATTCTTCATCCTCTTAATCGCTGCTCTCACTTCCTCCTTACTAATCCTATCTACATCCTGCTTCACCAACTCCACATCCTCCAACCTTCTCTCTCTCTGATTTTCCTCATTCATCAGCTGCTCAAAATACTCCCTCCATCTTCTCAACACACTCTCCTCACTAGTCAACACATTTCCCTCTCCATCCTTTATTGCTCTAACTTGCAGTACATCCTTCCCAGCTCGGTCCCTCTGCTTGGCCAATCGGTATAAATCCTTTTCTCCTTCCTTCCTTCCTTAAGTTGATCAGTTGATCCTTGTTGAAAGTTGATCCTTCCTTAAGTTGATCAGTCACACTTCATGGTGTGACTGATCAACTTAATTCCCCTGTAGTTACTGCAGGTCTGCACATCTCCCTTATGCTTAAAGATCGGTACCAGCACACTCCTTCTCCATTCCTCAGGCATCCTCTCCCCTTCCAGAATCCTGTTAAACAATCTGGTTAAAAACTCCACTGCCATCTCTCCTAAACATCTCCACGCTTCTACCGGTATGTCATCTGGTCCAACCGACTTTCCATTCTTCATCCTCTTAATCGCTGCTCTCACTTCCTCCTTACTAATCCTATCTACATCCTGCTTCACCAACTCCACATCCTCCAACCTTCTCTCTCTCTGATTTTCCTCATTCATCAGCTGCTCAAAATACTCCCTCCATCTTCTCAACACACTCTCCTCACTAGTCAACACATTTCCCTCTCCATCCTTTATTGCTCTAACTTGCAGTACATCCTTCCCAGCTCGGTCCCTCTGCTTGGCCAATCGGTATAAATCCTTTTCTCCTTCCTTAGTGTCCAACCTCTTATACAGTTCCTCATATGCCTTTTCCTTGGCTTTCGCCACATCCCTTTTAACCTGCTGCCGCATCTCCTTATACTCCTGCCTACTTTTCTCATCACTCTGTCGATCCCACTTCTGTTTTGCCAATCTCTTTCCCCTAATGCTCTCCTGCACTTCCTCATTCCACCACCACGTCTCCTTGTCTTGCTTTCTATTTCCAGATGTCACACCAAGTACTTTTCTAGCTGCCTCCCTCATCACTCCTGCAGTAGTTGCCCAATCATCCGGCACCCCTTCACCACCACCAAGCCCCTGTCTGACCTCTTCCCTGAACCTCACACTACACTCTTCCTCCTTCAGTTTCCACCATCTTATTCTTCTTTCAAACCTTACTTTCCTCCTCTTCTTCTTCGCCTCCAAAACCATCCTACAGACCACCATCCGATGCTGTCTAGCTACACTGTCCCCCGCCAACACCTTACAGTCTCCAATCTCCTTCAGGTTGCATCTCCTACCCAGAAGATAATCCACCTGTGTGCACCTTCCTCCACTCTTATACGTCACCCTATGATCCTCCTTCTTCTTAAAATACGTGTTCACCACTGCCATTTCCATCCTTTTAGCAAAATCTACCACCATCTGCCCTTCCACATTCCTCTCCTTAAAACCATACCTACCCATCACCTCCTCATCACCTCTGTTCCCTTCACCTACATGCCCATTAAAGTCTGCCCCAATCACCAATCGTTCTTTCCTAGGTACACCATCTACCACTTCATCTAATTCACTCCAGAATCTTTCTTTCTCCTCCATCTCACAGCCAACTTGTGGAGCATAGGCACTGATGACATTTATCATCATCCCTTCAACTTCCACCTTCACGATCATCACCCTATCAGAAACTCTCTTCACCTCCACTACACTCTTACTGTACGCTTCCTTCAGAATCACCCCTACACCATTTCTCTTCCCATCCACACCATGATAAAACAGTTTAAACCCACCTCCAATGTTCCTGGCCTTACTCCCTTTCCACTTGGTCTCCTGAACACACAACACATCTACCTTTCTCCTCTCCATCATATCAGCTACCTCTCTCCCTTTACCCGTCATAGTACCAACATTTAAAGTACCAACCCGAACCTCTACTCTCCTACACTGCTCCTTTTCCTGCCGTCTCTGTAGACGCCTTCCTCCTCTCCTTCTCCTCTATAGATATAGATATAGATATAGATATATATATATATAAGCTACATTATTTGAACAAAAGTATTAGGACACTTAATGGTCCTTCCCCAAACAGTTACCACAAAACTGGAGGCACACAATTGTAACGCATTTCATGTGTTAGCATGAAATTTTCTCTTCTCTTAAACTGGGAGACCCAAACCTGTTCCACCATGACAATACCCCTGAACACAAAGCCATCTTCATGAAGAAATGGTTTACATGGTCTACAGTGGAAGATCTTGAGTGGTCTACTATAGAGCTCACAAGGATCCCGAGCCATCTAGAGATGTACTATCTCCAACTGGATCCCACTTCATGAAGATTTTGGACATGGATAAACATAATCTTTAATACTAAAAAGTATTAAAAAGGCTCTGGCACGGAGAAGTTGGTGTAAAATCTATAATGATCTCAGATGTTAAGTTAATTTATAAGTTGCTCATGAGCTTTAATGCCAACTGAATTGAGTCTGGTTCCTCTCAAGGGTTCTTCCTCATACCACCTAGGGGAGTTTTCCCTAGCCATAGCTTGCTCATTGGGGATAAATACACATCAATTTAAATATTAATGAACTTTGTTCTATAATTCTTACATTCTATAAAGCTGCTTAGAAACAACATCCATTGTTACTAGCACTATAGAAATAAAATTGAATTTAAAATATGTAAACGTAAACTGTACAATGAAACTATTATTAATTATATATTTTGATATTAGTAATTTTTTTAGGGCAGCACAGTGGTGCAGCAGGTATCTTTGCATCACAGCTCCATAGTCCCAAGATTGATCCTGAGCTTGGTGCCTCAGCCAAACCAAAAACAGCAACAAACTAGATCCGTCAGGCCTCCAAGCACACTTGTACTGAATTACAGCCGTCCACTATATAAGGTCTTCCAGTTCGCGTTCACTTTGTGAAGTATACAGCCTGTGTTGATTTTCTTCTCACTTTTACTGAGACTGTGAATATTGTTCACAACTTGCTCTTGACCTGCTTTTGCTTCTGCGGTTTGTTGAACGTCTGACCTTTTCTTGCGCCTCGTTCTTAATATCTAATCTCTACTTTGATTTCCACAGTTATTAAAGATCTTTTAACTCTAATCACCAGATATTAGATGTCAATTTTCCTGTCTATTAAGTAGTACAACAGGATTTACATTCAGCTTACATTTCTTAAAAAAAAAAAAAATAAATAAACTTATGGTGCAATGACTTTTCAGCTGCTACAAGAAACATTTGGCCACAGTTTCAAACTAATCAACATCCTTAATAAGGACATGAACTATATAGTGGCCCGTGTGTTATTGAATAAGGAAGGGTTATATTTTTGTTATTAATAATAATACGGGTGCGTATCATTAGATTTTGGGAGCAATTCATTAAGAATTCCAATCCCATTCATCTTTTTTTGCAATTATAACCTTTTAAAAAGGTCAACTTCAGTCAGTCTACAAAAGTTCTGGATAGAAATCGAACCCTTTCCAGACTGACACATCAATTCATTTGGTTTTCATCTGTTCTTGAATTTCTTAAGACTGAATAGATCTTGAGTAATCAGGCCTGTGTACTCTTTTACATAGGGTCAGGCAGATTTGGAGCTTTGTGTGAGATTTGCTTGATGATCTGACTTGTAACAAATATGCAAAAAAAACCCAAAAAAAAATAAATCAGGAAATACTTTTTTTAAAGAAAGGCTGGATGCAAACAAGGCAGCATTTAACTGAGACACAAACACCATGATCACCGGTTGCTTTTTTTTATTTTTCCATTTTATCAAAACATATATGAGACACTTGAGACATTTAGAAAACCAACATTTTCGGGAACTTTTTTTTTCGTACAAAGAGGAAAAACACTGTGTGACAAATAACAGGGTTTCATTTCTTTTGAATTCCTGCTTTGCTTGTTTTAAAAAATACTATCAGCTACTGTAAACTTTAGTGACCTGACGACAGTTTACACACAATGAACAAGGCCAATTTGTGATATAGTAAATCGACAAATTTATATTGGAATGGCGTGAAATAATAATTTTTTATTAAAATAAAAAGATTCCAAAAGGCCATTAAGGGTGGTCAATGACAGTGAAAAGTTCTTCTTTTCTTTTCTTTTTTAAAATAACAGAATTCACAAATTGCGATTGAACTTATGCTAATCTCTTGCTGGTTATACTCCTGAGCTGTAATGTTGACCATCTCAGCCACCGTACTCACTGAGCTCCACACAATGTAACTATTCAATTCAAAATCAGCACACTTATGATATACATTCATAAACAGCTATGTAATGTACAAAACAGCCATTACTGTAGATCTTTACAAGGCCAACCTTGATGTTATTATAGCTTCTGTATAATATATTTCAACTATGACAGAGCTCAGATAACACCAGAGCAGCCACAGTTGTGTGAATATAAAAATAAAAAGGTACAAAATGGAATGTTTCTTTGGTCAGTGGACTCCAGATTGGCACCACAAACAGAATTCTGGGATTGATTAAAAATGTCATAATAATATACCAGACCTTTAAAGTTAACAACAGGAATGGGAGAAGAAGAAAAAAAAAGAAAAAAAAAAGAAAAACCCCAAAAGGTTCTGGCCTTATTTGTTGCTAATAAATAGAACAAAAAACAAACAAAAAATATAACGCCTAAAGGTGCCTGTAGAAATGAAGAAAACACACTGAAACCATAAAAAAGTGAGACAGTGCTTGGGCTGCAGAAATAAAGAGTGAGTCATGGTGATGGTTTCAGGGCTCCTTCACTACAGGCTTGGTCTCAAACTGCTCATCACTCCATATATAGTGCACTCGCTTTGAGGGAAAAATGCTGCAGGAAACTAATGCTGAGCACAAGCTACAAAGTGAGCGCAAGAGCCATCTGAGTGTTGCCCAGTCTCACCACTCCTTCTTCTTCTCGTCCATGGAGACCCCACCAGGACCCCGGGCTACCACGAGCAGCAGACCTCCGATCACGGAGGTGGTCTGGAAGAAGTCGTACTTGAGGAAGTCGTGCATGGGCCTGTAAGCTGGAATGGTCCAGAAGGCGTTGAAATAGAAGTTGATGATCAAGAGCCACACCACCAGAGTGAGGGCCGCTAGCTTCGTCTTGAACCCAATGGCCACCAGGATTATTAGAGCTGTGCCCACCAGGTTTTGTAAGATCTGCAAGACACCAACATTGTATATCTGTAACACACAGCTTTCTACCCTCATGAAATGTGGGCTGTGTTAGATTGACACCTAGTGTTAGGTCAGCATTATTACATCTTGCATGTACTATTTTTGCACATGCCTGAAAAGAAAATTATACCACAGCCTTGAATGTTCACTGATCCATTGATTAATACTTTTATAAACAACATTGCATTTAATTCCCTACAAAATACCTGGCTTTCGGTTATCAAAAGTGCTTATTTTATATTAAAGGTCGAACGATTCATCTTTTTTTTGTTGACCAACACCAATACTTAGCCCATACCGATAGTTTTTCCGGGTTGCGTTAGACAGTAGGAGAGTGGCCTCTAGAGGCGAATTACTGACACCACGTGTTCATCTGAAGATCTGTTTTTAAAGTGTTACTTTGTGTTTCCATTTGAATGCATCTTATTTTCTAAATATTTATTAAAATTTATATAAACATTTATTTCATTTAGCACCTTTTCATAATTCAGTCCTTTTTTTGTAATAAAGTGCTATTTTACATGGATTGTTTGTTTTTAATCAAGTATCCATTTTCAAACTTATAGATTGAATAATCTTTTATCGGCAAGTATGATCCAGCATAGTTTTTGGTGTCGGTAAAATCAGTCAACCTCTAATTAATATTGATTCAATTTAAAGCTTTTTTTTTTTTTTTTTTTTTTTTTTTTTTACTTTTTTAAGTCATTATAGTTAAGTAATCTACTTTTGGTCCAAGGTTTAGAACTGTACTACAGCAGTATGTACAAACACATTCATATGGTCAAAATTAATACTGTGCCCATTAATTGAATCAGTATTCAACAGCCCATATCATAAAACATGGAGCTTGTTCTTGTGTGTGCACGTGTGTGTGTGTGTGTGTGTGTGTGTGTGTGTGTGTGTGTGTGTGTGTGTGCATGTGCTCACAGAGAGAAAGTTGGCATCAAAGTGGAGCAGGGTCATGAACATGAGCACGAGTAACACGCGTCCTCCAAGCTGCATGTACTGCTTAGGAGAGCTTTCTCGCACCGTGGGCACACCAGCGAACATGCTACGGCCTTCGGAACGCGACTCGGCCAGCAGCAAGAGCAAACCACCTCCCAGTGCCAAGTTCCTTATAAAAGAAGAGAGTGAGAGAGAGTAATCAGTGGGAATTGAGCTTAAATATTAATGTGGAAGTGATATTCGGAATTGATTTAATCCTGATTAGAACTCACCTCATCAAAAACTTCGGGTCCCACAAAATGCTGTAGGCAATAGTCTGAAACACCACAAAAATGATAAATAGGAAGCCTTTTTTTTTTTTTTACACCATATTCTCCATTTATAATTCAATGAAGTAAAATTTGGTTAAATTCTTGATTCTGATTTGGCTTTGCTTAGACAGGGAAATGCAGAGCAGAGCAAAACACATGTACAACTGGTGAAATTATGAGAAGGAGATGATTATCTAGCATGCTTTAAAGGGTCTATTCCTTAGAGATCTGCCGAAAGGCTTTATACTTTCATGGTAGCATGACAAGCTGGATTTTAATGTAAATTTGATAAAATGTGGAAATTTTTTAATAAACTTTTTCTAAATTGCTGTGTAATGGAGAATCTATACACATGCTATACAGTACATGGGAATGTCTCTCCACTGCCTGTTTTATATTTTTTTTTATTAAAGCAAAGTTATTTTCTTTGAAATTCCTAATTTATTAGGAGGTAATTCTGCCCCCTGGTGGTTCAAAACTGAATGCCACATCAGCAATCTAGTCATAACATTTTCATTTCGGAAAAAGAATATGAAAAATAAAAAGAAGACCAATATTTTTTTCTTCTAATGCTCCAGAACTATGAAAAAGCAAGCAATTTCCCTGTCTCTTCGTGGGTGCATGTAAAAAATTTTTTATGTCTAATTGCAAACTTCAGAAGTGATGCACCACAGTAGTTTTAAATTCAGTCTCTCTACAGTCTATAGATGTAGTTACACCACCCAATACATGTACTTGTCTTTTATTAGGTATGAGCATTTTCATAAAGACTTTTATTGTACAAGATATCTAAAATATTTAACAGAAATCGTTTTAACTAAGGTCACTTATACAGGACCTAATAACGCAGACTAAACACAGACGTATGCAAATGGTCCGCCAACTACCGGAATAGACCTGATGACAAATATTTTTCACACCCAATCTGCACTTTAACGTGCACCTTAAGCGTTCTTCTACCAAGTATTGGAGAATTAGAAGAAAATACACATAACAGTCCTTTTTCATTGTTCAAATATTCTCCTGTAAAATTTTAATTATATTACAATGGCGCAAGTGCTACTTTTCTACATTACAACAAATAAAGTTTAAATCAAACAGAAAAGATAGCTTTTCTGATTATTTCTTATAAAACGAGTCAAGTTAGCTTACTGCATAAACGCTGTCGTCTTCCATTAAAAATGCAGTCCAATAAAATATTGCCTCTGATGGTTTTTCGATTTTTTTTGTTTTTTGATAGTCTCAAATTATTGCCCTGACAGAAGTTGCTCTGCTTTTGCCATCTGTTTCAGTTGTGATGACCTGAAAACTAGTGACTAGGACTCAACCTACTTCTGCTGCCTGATAGAAAAACACCAACTGACACTACCATCCATCTCCTGAACTTTATTATCTTTAATGATATATTTTATTAACTGGACCCAGTTATACTGTATTTTCTAGATATTGTTCATGAATTCCATGGAACAGCTTTGTGCAAATTTTTTGAACGACCCACCTGCAGTCCAATGATTCCAAATAATCCAAAACAGGCATACTCCACAAAATTCCTGCTCAGGATCAACACACAACCGCCTGTAACCAGAGAGAATAAACACAATACAGATAACATTAACTTGTACAGACAGCATCATCACAAACTTTTCCTTAATAAAAAAAAAAAGCAGTCAGTATCACCATATAATAATATATTATATTAATATACAGGTGCTTCTCAATAAATTAGAATATCATTAAAAACGTGATTTATTTTAGTAATTCAATACCAAAAAGTGAAACTTGTATATTATATGGATTCATCACACACAGACTGATATATTTTAAGTGTTTATTTCTTTTCATTTTGATGATTATGGCTTATAGTTAATAAAAATTCAAAGCTCAGTATCTCAGAAAATAAGAATATTACTCAAGACCAATAAAATGATACATTTTCAACACAGAAATGTTGGACTACTGTAAAGTATGAGCACGTACAGAACTCAATCCTCGGTCAGGGCTCCCTTTGCATCAATTACTGCAGTGGCATGGAGGCTATAGTTCTGTGAAGATGCTGACGTGTTATGGAAGCCCAGGTTGCTCTGATAGCGGCATTCAGCTCTTCTACGCCATTAGGTCTTGTGTCGTATATCTTCCTCTTTACAATACTCCATAGATTCTCCATGGGGTTTAGGTGGGGCGAGTTTGCTGGCCAATCAAGCACATGGATACCATGGTCCTTAAACCAGGTACTAGTACTTTTGGCAGTGTGGGCAGGTGCCAAGTCCTGTTGGAGATTTAAATTAGCATCTCCATAAAGCTGGTCAGCAGAGAGAAGTATAAAGCACTCCAAAACTTCCTGGTAGATGGCTGTGCTGACCTTGGACCTGATAAAACACAGTGGACCAACACCAGCAGATGACATGACTCCCCAAATAACCACTCAATGTGCAAACCTTACACTGGATCTCAAGCTACTTGTGCCTCTTCTCTCTTCTTCTAGACTCTGGGACCTTGATTTCCAAATAAAATGCAAAATTTTCTTTCCTTTCATTCGAAAAGACGAATTTGGCCTACTGAGCAACAGTCCAGTCCTTTTTTATCCTTTGCCCAGGTAAGACACCTCTGATGTTATCTCTGGTTCAGGAGTGGCTTCACACAAGGAATGCGTCAGTTGTAGCCCATGGATACGTCTGTGCGTTGAGGCTCTTGAAGCACTGACTCCAGCTGCAGTCCACTCTTGTGAATCAAATTCTTGATTGGGCTTCTACCACATTTTTTCCTTCCATTCAACTTTCCATTAATGTGCTCGGATACAGCACTCTGTGAACAGCAGCTTCTTTAGGGATGACCTTTTGTGTGTTACCCTCCATGTGCAGGGTGTCAACGATCGTCTTCTGGACAACTGTCAAGTCTGCAGTCTTCCTCCATGATTGTGGAGCCTGAACCAGACTGAGACACCATCAAAAGGCTCAGAAAACCTTCGCAGGTGTTTGGAGTTAATGAGCTGATTAGAGTGAGACTCCACAAGTCTCCAAATAGTGTTTTGATCAATCAGTAACCAAGAGCCTTGACCAATGAGCTCCCACCTCCCCATATGAGCTAAGAAATTATATCTCCACTCATGTTTTACATGACAGAGAAGACAACCATGATGAGTGATTATTAATGCATTGGCTTAGAGCTGAGTGATATTTCAATCCATCTCAATACAATCTTTGATTAAACAACCAATTTTTTTTTTATCAGGACATATGTAACAGGAAACTTCTCCTGAGTTTGTGACTAAATATTTTTTATTTATTTTTACAATATATGGTTGACATGGGTTGGAGTATATCATCATGAGTGTTATGCTATAGAGCGCTGACCTTAACCATATTGAACACCTTTGGTACGAATGTGAACGCTGACTGGACCCCAGGCCTCCTCACATCACCTACATCAGTACATGACTTTACGAACACCCTTGAGGCTTAATGAGCACAAATCTCCACAAACACACTCCGAAATCTAGTTGAACTTTTTCCCTCTGGTTGTTAAGTGCTAGTGACTGCTAGCCTACTTCTACTTTAAACCGTTACTCATCCTTTGCTGATCCAGGTCTATGCACTACTTAACATTATTTTACTCTGTTAATGAAAAATTTTGAAAATGTATTAAATCAGGACACGACATTGTGATGCATCATCATTGTGATTTATCGTATTTAACAGTCCACCACCTTACCTAGCTGTCCCAGTAAGTTTATTAGGACGAAGAGCGATGCGAGGAAATAGCCACACCCCCATGAGCCCTCGATGTACTCTTTCTGCTCGCTCCACTGGAACCACATCCTGATACCGTCTTCGAGGAAGGTGCTGATCAGACACAATCTCGCTACGTGGGGAAGGTACTGCTTCGTCACTCGCAGGAACTGAAGCAGATAAGGATGAACATTAAAGCTCTTACTGCAGCTGTGCAGCACTGTAATAATCAGTTAACAGCATATTAGAACAAAGGTCTCTGGTCCTGGATGATCCACTACACACTGTAGTGGTTTTCTTGCTCTAACACACAAAACAGGGTTTCTGCAGGTTACACCAAGTCAAATGTAAGACTTTATATGACTAAGCTTTTATGACTAGCTGAGCTAAGAACGAAATTTAAGACCTACATCACGACAAAATATATAAAAACACACACAAATACGTTGTTAGCGACTGGCCTTAGCCAAGCCCTAAATTAATTTTTTTTAAACCAAGTATCGCTAAACTTTCACTTTTCCATAGCTAAAAAAATTCAATCCATTTTACGTCTGTAGAAGAGGGACTCGCGCCAATAACAGAAAGCTGATTGGGCAGAAAGTGCATTCTGAAGAGCATTAGCATTATTTAGAAATCGGAAAGTTAAAACCTTTTTAAAATTAAGACCAAGAATCGCAAATTCAAGACTTTTTAACACCTAAAATTTGGATTTTTTAATTTTTTATAAAAAAAAATAAGTTTTAAAGACCCTGTAGAAAGCCTGCAAACTGCATCTCTGAAAGAGGAAAATGCATATCGCCTTACTGATCTGATCAACATACTGCAGTTGTGATAACTTTAAAAAAAAAAAAAAAACTCTTATTCAACATGAACAAAAACTAATTTTACATTAAAAAAAAAAGTGAAATAAATCTGATTTAAAAACATATCACACATTCAAATTAACTGCCTTCCAACACGAGCAACAATGACGTTATGTGATTATATCGCAGAAAAGTGCATTCAATTGTAGATTATATATCATTAGACCCAAATTTCTGACATCGCAATATACATAAATGTAGCCTTCTGAAATCCCTACACAGACGTGTCCGTGCACATCCCGGTCATAATTTGAACACTCTTTAGCTGAGAACAAAAGAGAAGATAAAAAAGTAGCAAATGTGGCTCTCATCATCATCATCATCATCATCAGTAATTTATATGCTCTAAATTCTGAAATGTAAGTCAGCAGCGTCAATTATCGTATCGAGGATTTATTTTTGTCTTCCAGCCCAGATTGTGTGAATTTAGGATGATGAATTTAGGCTATTTGTGAATTCCCTTTCAGCTTGGAAATCTCATTTAGGAACCAAATAATATTAATAATTTACATTAAGCAGGACCATTGTGTCTAGTTATGATCAATCGATATTTTCCTGAAACAATCCAGAATTCTTTTCATTTATCTTTTTTTTTTTTTTTTTTATAATCAAGCCGCATAACATTACAAATTGAAACCAGGCGTTTTAAAGCTTTTCGTAAAGTGTAAAGTAGAAATGTCCATGTTTCAGTAAGAGGATGTAATGCATGACATCATCACATATGGGGTAGATTGTACTGCAAAAAAAAATAAAATAACATTTCTAGTCTTGGGCTCAAACAGGCATCAAGACAAAAACATCATGCATGAATAAATGAAATCCATAAGATGATTAAAACAAAACAAACAAACAAACAAACAAACAAAAACACAATGCCAGCACCCCTTCCCTTTGCCTACACCAAATTGCAGCCAAAACCCAAAACTAAGGCAACTCTATGATTGACGTATGAAAAAACACTATGATTTGCCCACAGAGGCGTTCATTACGAAATTGTTTCTTGTGAAAATGTCTGCGTCACCAGGCTCTCGGGTGAAGCCCGGCCCCTCTCCAGGCTCGGCAACAGAGGCAGGAAGTCGAAGCAGCCAATCAGCAATCAACAAGTAACAGCCAAGATTGCACATGAATGGGAAGAGACCTTTAGTGCAGTGTAGGACTCAATCAACACAGAGTCAACACAGCATTAACACTCATTAACTTTAGGATCATGTTTGTTTAGTTGCCTAGCGTTTGACAACACGGTACATTTACTCAGTTTGTAACTGCAACCTTTAATTAAGTGTAAGAGAATAAAGTGAGCATTTTCTCTACTGAGAAAAAGAGAAATCAATTGCTCCAGATGGCAATGAGACACAGCAGCCTTCACTGGACTCTGTGTGTGTGTGTGTGTGTGTGTGTGTGTGTGTGTGTGTGTGTGTGTGTGTGTGTGTAATAAAGTGTATGCCCTGGCCTTGTCTTTCTACACATGAAGGCTGATGTGACACAACAATCTACACTAATTAAGTGCTCCTGAATGAGAATGAATCAGTGCTTTGTTTCAACAGTTATAGCAGGATCCATTTCTCTGCATTCACCAGCACAAAACCAGACGTTCGAACACAGGGTTCGTCCGATATGGAGATTATCGGTGATTACACTCATTATTTGAGCCCCATCACCTGCAGGTCCAAACATTCATCATGCTATAAACAACTTAAATACTTGTGTGTGTGTGTGTGTGTGTGTGTGTGTGTGTGTGTGTGTGTGTGTGTTTTTCAAGGTTGGAAAGTGTGTGTATTAAATTATTCCCATTATTTGAAGATTATATGGGACTTGTACTCTCTAACCAAAGGAAATGTATTAGATTTTATTTCAATATGCACTTTTAACAATGGACACTGTCCTAAAAAGATGAATATGTTATAAAAGATGAATTAATAAGTATGAAAGAGGTTCAAGGCTTCTCTAATCTCCAAATCTCCCTGATATTTATCTCCCCATGCTTTCATCATTACATTTGTACTAATTTCATGGTAGGATACTAAACCCAGTTCACTAATCTTCACTTTTTTTTGTTTCTTCTTACTTTTAATATTGGACCATGCACAATCCAGGATTCAATTGAAAAAGAAAGCAATCCATTTCCATTTGCAAAGCTTCACATCAACCAGAAGCAATATGTAAACAAAGAGGAAATAAAAAGTCATAACAATGAATAAAGTGTGCACTTGCACAAACACACAGGTTTGTGTGTGGATCTCGTTTCTTCTCCATCAGGACAGGCCGTGTGGTTCTCCTACCTGATCCGCCACGTCCTCCGCGGCGCTCATCACACTGTTCTGGACCATCTCAGCCTGCTGAACTTCCTACAACCAAAATCACCTTCTGGTTTCAGAGATCTTAAAGTGTATGCAAAATAATGCTGGCGAAAATCTGCGTCCTCCTGCAGGTGTTACAGCTTCTCCAAACGCGACGTCTCGATATCGGTGGAAAAGAAAAAAAAAGAAAAACATCGCCGCCCCATAATGCCTCAGACTGGGGCTGATACCGCCACCTGGAGGTTACAACCAAACCTGCATGCCACGTGGACCAACGCAGCCAGCCAGGGTTGCCAGATCCAACTTAGTCACATGCCTCCAGTAATACTTCCTTTTCTTTAAGCTCTTGAAGACAGTGTTTATAAATGATTGGGGGGCCAGTGGTGGACAAACTACACGAAAGTTAAAGTAGAGATACACTAGGTAAAATAATACAATACAAAAATAAAAGTGCTCCCTTTAAACTTTCACTTCAGTAAAAGTACAAAGGTATTTACTTTCAAATGTACATAAGTATCCAAAGTACTATGATTTCATATAGCAATAATGTTCATCATTTTTATCACATGACTCTGTTACTCTCAGCACACAAGTCTATTAATATAATGATATTAATGATTGATATCGATAAAAATGATCACAAGCCCAAAACCTTTTCAACTAAACGAGCAAATAAGACCACGAGTGTTGTGGCGAGTTCGAGTCAGGAGATTCTTCCATCATTTATTTCTCTCAATATGTTCTGCATGCTGTTGAACTTTATGTTCATGCTAAGTAGATACCACCAAGCAACAACCATAACAAGTTCAAGCATGTGCTCTACCCTGATTGGTGGCTTGCTGGAGGGTCCTGGAGGGATCTGGGACCCTCCATAAGGCACTAGGTTTCCCCTAGTTTCTTATTTGTAAGAAATAGATTTAGGGGGTCCCCAAGATTATTTTAGTAAAAAATATATGAATTACACATCAACTGGGGACCCATCCATAAGACTTGACTAAATTCGAGCACTGAAAGAACTAATTTAACTAAATGTAGTTAGGTAAAAACTAAGATATTTAATTTTGAAATGTAGTTAAGTTAAAAAAAAAAGTATCCTTGAAGAGAAATACTTCAGCAAAGTACACATACGTGAAAAAGCTACTTAAATCCAGTAACGAATTACATTTACTTTAGTACTGTCCACCACTGATGGAAGCAATTTTTTGGAGGCCAAACGGCATAATTTAACACTAAGGCATGGGCTATAACAAAAGCAGGTATATCCAAAATTGTAATTATAAAGGAATGATCTGATGTTTTAGCATTTAAGATTATGAATTTAAGTATCGCTACAGGGACATAATCAAGGATGATATGTCGTGGTCATTTCTGTATGATGAAGGCGCCAAAAAGCATTCGTAGTCTTATCAGTGGATGAAGAAACTGACATTTTCACAATTTGTGTTCAGTAAAGTGAGTGGTAGTAATTGCATCAAGTCTCTTCATAGTTGCATTAAGTAAAAATTTTCTCAACTTTGACACATCACTGGACATTTCAACATCTAGTGCTCATGTCAATAAAAATCGCCAGTTTTCATGGAAAAGGAATGGTCTCCAGTTGCTTGGTCACTGTCCCAGTTGTTGAATGTGTGATTGTGTCTTTGGTCTTACAACCCCCAAATGATTTTGCAACTAATTACAGTTTTGTTTATTTTATACCCAATACAATTACAATTCAGAATCAGCCATACTTGCCAACTATAGCTGAGCAAACAAGACATTTGTTGACACAAACACACACTGCACTGCACAGTGCTGGACATACAAAAGATGTAGGGCAAAACAAAAACCTCATAATGGTATGAAGTTAAAAAATAACCCAATCCTAAAGAACACATTGATCTGATAAAATTGATCCCCTTTGTTTCTTTTTCTTCTCAATTCCAACCCACCAGTTGCCTCTTTCCACTCACCCTGTCATCACTGCCAGTTGAGTTTAGTTGGGATTTGACCCAACAATCTCCTGAAAAAAAGCTGCAATTTTTGTTCACTGTTCACAAGTTGTAGAAAATTATTCAACATCTCTGACTGATCAGATTTGGAAATTTAACAGAGCCAGACAGTTATTTTTAGCAGCAGTAGCATGGTTTAGAAAATGTTCAATGTTTGGTAACTGGCGATATCTTGAAAATGATTAAATGAAAGTTTTATATGGATTTTTTAAGCTTCATGCTGATTTTACATTTGTAAGCCTTTTACATTATTTTTTTATCTCTGCATAAAACTGACATGAAATGTGATTAGGTCTTGAAGTCATAAACTTAGATATAATTGTGGAATAATAATAATAATAAAATAATAAGGTAGTTTTTGGATTTAAATATTGAGAGGAATTATTAAACATTAAAAATGTTGAAAAAAAAAAACCTTTACATTCAGTAACTTGTGTGACAATATCTTCACGGATGTAATAAGAATTAATTCAGAACGGTATTTCCAAGAACTGCTGATCAATCCTGCACAACAGGTTGTAGGAATGTTTGGCCTGTTCCTCCTTACAAAATGTATTAAATTCAGTGATTTGACAGGGTTCCTTACAAAAACTGTACTCTTAAGGTCTTTTTACAACATTTCAATCTGGTTAAAACTCCACACACTGACTTTATTATGCTGTAACCATATTTTGTAGACATACTTGTGTGCTAAAGGTCATTGCCGTGCTGCATGACCCACTTATGTTTACGGATAAAAACGTTAACATTCTTCTGTAGAATTTGTTGGTACAATCCAGAATTCATAGATTCATCAGTCATGGCAAGCCAATCTGGACCGGGGACTGGTACCCTGATTCTTCCCAGTCAACATGAGGTTCTTCCATTGGAATATAGTGTTTAGTTTCAGTTGTTAAAAAGTTAAATCTATCCAGAGAACCTTTTTTCCAGTAATCTTCAAACATTTCCATGTGGTCTTAAGCAAACTTGTGCAGTAGTATTCATTTTGGAGCTAACATGCAATGCATTCTCCTTCAGTGGTTGCTGATGATGAACTCATGAACATTGACATTTCTCAATGTAAGAGTGGCCTGTTTGTCCTGACCTGGAGTTATTTTTTGACTTTTATACATTTTTTCAATATATCCTTTATTTGCAGATCACCTCCCACACAGTGGATTGATGGAGGGCAATCGGTTTAGAAATGGTTTTGTAACCTCTTCTAACTTGGTGGGCATTGATAACTCATTTTAGTTTCTCTGTGGATTGAGGCATAGCACAGATCAATAAACCTATGAGACGAAGACCAGACGGTAATAGTAAAGCCATAGGTTTATGCGCTTGAAACACAGAACTTGCCAAACTTACACATAATTGCCACACCTGACTGAAACCCACCTACCCTTTTAAATGACCCATACGCCAAGAGAATCACATTGCGTTTCTGACAAAGATATTAATGAACTTTGGTTCAATAAATTGACAATAAAATCTGTGTTTGTGTCATTTCTAAACTGTATTCTCTTAGTTCTCTTGAAACTAAAAAATACTATAAGTGATAA